>NC_086200.1:29089169-29464169 GCF_035770615.1 Melospiza melodia melodia
CAGGGGACACATCCTGCAGTGTGGCCACAATAGGATGGAGATCTGGGGCATTGTGTGAACATTGGAAAGCAGAATTTGCCTGCAGCTGATAGGGCAGTGGCAGCTCTGGCTCTCACAGTGGGATCCATGCTGGATTCTCACTGGGACCCTCTTGTCCCAGGAGCTGAGGGCAGCACAGGGCAGAGCCACCTTTCCACCACACCCTGGTCACCCCTAGAACCCTGCCAGACCCTTCCAGTCCCATCCCAGAAGCTCCATGATCAGCAGGGAGATGAGGAGGACACCAATGTGTCCCCACCCCCTGCTCTGCTGCTGTTCCCAATCAAACATTAAATAACCCCAAACCTGTTCTGTGAGGAGCTCACAGAGGGCCCTGTTTGAGTTTTACTTACAGGGGAAAAGAGCCTTAATAAGGTGCAGTTTCCTAATTAGCCATTTGATTGCTCCTAATTAGCAGCAGAGCAGAGAGAGGGGGTGAGGTCTGTGCAGCTCTCAGAGCTCTGTGCAGTGAAACACTCGCTGGAGTCGAGGGATGAACTCTGTCACCAGCTCCACTTCTCAAGAATAATGAAATCATGGTTCCAGAGGGAAAGGAATGTACTAAGACTGGCTCTTAAATGCTCTGTGGGGACCTGGAATTGCTGGCTGGGATGCAGCAGCAGAAAGCTCCAGGATTTTCCCCCTCAGAGCTGAAGGAGCTGTGGGAGAGGAGCAGCCCCAGATCAGCCCCAGGGTGGCTCCTCAAGGTTGGGATTTCCTGCCCGGGGCAGCAGCAGCTGAGGGCAAGGGAGGGCAAAAATGTGAAAGGATTTTTGGCTGCCCCAGGAATGCTCCTCCTCTGGCACGCTCAAGTGTCCAGCCTTGCTGGAGCTGGAGGCTTGCACAACCACAAGGATCTGATGTTTTTTCCTCGAGTGTCCATCAGGCAAACCTTGAAAACATCCATTTATCCAATGATGGTGGTTCCTTTCCTGACAGATGCTCTGGCTGCCCTCCCGTGGCTCCACTGCCCCGGCCCCACACTGGGCAGCCACGTCACAGCACAGAAACAAAGCACAAACACTTGGTTCTGTACAAAATCAGGAGAATTTTTATTTACAACAGCAAGAGGCAAAGGCAGCAGCATTCACACTGCAGGCAGCAGCATTCACATTCCCGCTCCCACCCAACCCTGATGGGCACACAGGAACCAACTCCTGCCTCAGGGACAAGTTTGCTGAGGGCTCAGGAGTGCCCAGCCCATGCTTGGCACTCCCCAAGGCACAGGATGGATGTCAGGTACCAGCTGTGCCCCCTCAGCTGGGACTTGTTCTCACCAGCTGCCCCATCACCACCCTGCCCAGGGCACTGCTGTGCTGGCACAGCCACAAAACACAGCCAGGCTCTCCCCTCCTGGGCCCCAAATGATGGGGGAACCTCTGGCATTCCTTTCCAGCTCTTCCCTGGAAAGAGGCAGAACCCCCTCTGCTCTGCTTTCCAGCATGAGCAAGAGGAGCTGCCATTCCTTTGTCCCAAAACCTCCATGAAGGGAGCTCTGTGCAGCTCCTGGCCCTCACTGCACCCCAGGGAAGGGCTCAGGAGTAGCTCAGGGGCATCTTCCTCCAGAGCCCCCCACACAGGCAGTTCTTGATCCAGCGCTGCTCCCACTGCTTCACTGCTGTCACCTTGTTGGGTGACTTCAGCATGGTGACACAGCCACACCTGTGGGGACACAGAGGGTGCAGCACTGCTGGGATCACACAGGGATTTGGGGGAAATCAGCTCCTGTCATCTGCAGTGAGCACCAAAACCAGCTGAAACCAGCAAGCAACAATCCCACTGAGGGCTCTGCTGGAGCTGGAGCCTGGCAAGGAACAGCCCCAGCTGCTGTTTATACATGAAACAACTGACAGTCATCTCACAAAAATGATCTGCTACAGAGGCTTTCTATTAAAATCAGTAATTAAAGCTAATTCAATCACATGACTTAGATGGATGCTTGTTCCCTGAGCCATTATCTTGAAATCCAGGCTCTCCCATGAGGGTGGATGAGTAGGGCAGCATGAAATGCAAGCCTGGTGGAAAGATGACCCCAAAATGGGGGCAAGGGCAGTGGGGAAATTCCTCCCTCCAGCCCTGCCATGAGCAGAGGTACTTCAATAAAGGCCAGACCCACAGAACTGGGCTGTAAAGGAGTTGCTGTAGGGTCTCCTCCAGATTACTTTAAGAGTTTTATCTGATCTGTTTGATTTTTAACCCAAGGGCCAGGCTGCAACAATGCCACTGTCCTGACAATGACATGGGCACCTCACCTTAACCACAGCCCCAACCAGTTTCAGAGAGCTCCTGAAGGACACAGGACACTCCAAGCCCTGCCCAAGCTCCACTGCAAGTGCCACTTACCTGGTGCAGGACTTGCATTCCTCTGTTGGGTAAGCACCCAGGTGCAGCCGCCTCAGGTGGTCAATTTTGGGCTGTCCAGGGGCCCTGGGGAGGGAGAACAGGACTTTCCTAGAGTGTCACTTTCCATCAGCTGCTCCCAGGACAGGGAGCTGCATCTCACTGACCAACAGGGCAGAAGTTCTGCCCACTTGTCCACACAGTGCCACGAGTTTCATTGTCACAATTAATCACATTAATTAATGGGGTTTTCTCCCCCCACCATTTGCTATCATTTTTCAGTACTTAAAATTCCCAGCCCATCACAAGCTGGGAAAGGAATTTGAGCAGAGAAGACAAACTGCTCTTGGGTCACAGCAGCAAGGGGACAAGCCAAACCTCAGAGCTGCCAAGACTCCTCACTGTGCACTGACCCATTCCAGGGGTTTGTACCTCACAAACAACATCTTTGTACAGTTCCAGGGGTTTGTACCTGACAAAGGCATCAAACTGGGAGGAGACAGTGTGGCCAACGAGCCCAGGAGCCTTCCCAAACTGCAGCCTGACCAGCTGCTTGTTCTGCAGCTTGCTGATGATGCCATCGTTGATGGGCAGCCAGTCAATGTTGGGGATGAGCAGCTGGCTGGGCAGGAGGCAGCACTCATCGATCAGGGCATCATCGGGCTCTGTGATGTGATTTTCCTCACGACCTGCGTGGGGAATGAAGGAAAAAAAACCCCTGTGACCTTTACATTTCTCCCTGAGAGCTCCAGAGGGCTGCGTGCAGCCTCCTCCTCCACTGCCAACTCAGCCTGGAAAACAATAACCTTGGCAGCAGCACTTGCCCTTTCTCAACGCGCCAGACCCCCTCGGAGTCACGTCCCACCCCGCTGCTGCAGGAATTACAGCTCAGGGCCACACTCACAGCACAGCCAGAGCTTGGTCAGGAGCCTGAAGAGCAGGGACATGCTGTCCTGGGTGTCTGAGGTTGCTGTGTACACGGGCAGGCAGCTGGGCTTCAGCAGCCCCCAGATGCGGATCACCACCATCAGCTCGCGGAACATGCCCAGGGACGCGCCGTCGCGCAGGAAGCTGTGCCCAGGCCGCACTGGGGAGCCCTGTGGGGACACACAGGGGTGGGAGGGGGTCACAGCAGCCTGGGTGAGGCTCACAGCAGCCCCAGCTGCATCCAGACAGCTCCTGCTTCCAGCAGCACACACTTCCAGAACACGCCGAGGGACGCGCAGGAAGCTGTGCCCAGGCTGCACTGGGGAGCCCTGTGGGGGGACAGAGCTGTGGGAAGGGGTCACACCAGTCTGGGTGGGCTCACACCAACCTAGGTGAGGCTCACACCAACCTGGGTGAGGCTCACACCAGCCTGGGTGAGGCCAGCTCTGATGCCAGATCAAATAGAGACCAGGATCGCCAGAACCAGCTCCCCTTGGGTTTTTGTTTTGTTCTTAGTTCAGATTCCATCAGGCAACTTCTACAAAACTCAAACAACATTATAGACCTAACCATGATGTCTGGCTCCAGATCTAAACTCCTTACAGCCAGACTGTTAGCTCAGCTCCCTGGAAAAAGCATCACCATCCTCCAAATTTGTGTGTCAGAGAGCTGTTAGTGCTCTCTTCTCTCCGGGAAAAGGTTCCATACTCTTTATCTGACTTGCTTGATTAAAAGGTAAATTTTTAAAAATAAGAATGATGGGAAATAACTGATGAAGTTCCTCAGAGGAAGAGGTTATTCTGCCTGCAGACACCCAGATGGGGAATAAGCTTTTCCAGGAGAAGCCCTCTGCATGCAAGCTGAAGGGTTTCACCTGCCCCCATTCCCCATGCCAGCACCTGGCACAACTCAGCAGGGCTCTCAAAAGAAAGTGAGGTGTTGGGCAAATCCTTCAGCTTCTAAAGTGAGGAAAGATGGAGCTCACAACAGCCCCAGCCACCACACTGCATCCAGACAGCTCCTGCTTCCAGCAGCACACACCTGATGGGGATGCTGGAGGGTCACCTGAAGGTGACACCTCTGCAGAGCACTGTGTCTGTGTCTCACTCCTTACTGTTAGCTAAAGGAGTGAGAAGAAGCTGAGAAGCAAGAAGAAGCTGATAAGGAGCTCTCTCCAAGGCTGTAACCAAGGAGATCAAGAGATTGAAGAAAGATAAGAAGAGAACTTTGCAGCTGGACAAGGTATTTTTAAAAAAGTTAGTTGAAGTCACTGTAACTTTTCACCAATGGTGTAATGTTGATTTATTGTGGCCAATAGTTAGGGTAAAAGAAATAGAAACAATTAGAAAGTGTATAAAAGGTCAGCCATGATCAATAATAAAGAGTTGCCATCTGAGACTGCTTGTGGTCTCTGCTTTGTGCTGTGATCACCTTGACAATGACAGAGGAGTGTCCCCAAATCCCCCAGGTGCTGGTCAGCAGACCCAGATGGGCATGGGAAGGGCCATTCTCTAATTCTGCTGTTCCTTACTCCTCCCCAGTGCCTGTGCTGACAGGAACATGTGCCCTGTGTGCCCTGGCAAAGCTCCCCAGCACTGCCCATGGGTGTTTGTATCCATGGATCTCACCTGGTTGGGAAGGCTGGCCAGCAGGTAGAGCACAAAATCCCCCACCCACTGGATGAGCTGCTGCAGGGACTGCAGTGTTGTCATCTCCAGGACAAACTCTTCTGTCTTCAGGTTAATCATCACCTTGTCGATGTCTGGAAGAGAAGCAAGACATTGCCTGGCTCAGGAAAGATGGATCCAAACCTCACACCCTCCCTGTGGAGGTTACCCTGGTCCTCCTCCAAAAAGCCAGAGAGGCTGTGACACCACAGGGGAACAGCCCAATCCCAAAAGCTGGGAATTCAGAGCAGGATGAGGCTGTGACACCACGGGGAACAGCCCAATCCCAAAAGCTGGGAATTCAGAGCAGGATGAGGCTGTGACACCACGGGGAACAGCCCAATCCCAAAAGCTGGGAATGCAGAGCAGGATGAGGCTGTGACACCATGGGGAACACCCCAATCCCAAAAGCTGGGAATGCAGAGCAGGATGAGGCTGTGACACCATGGGGAACACCCCAATCCCAAAAGCTGGGAATGCAGAGCAGGGTGAAGCTGTGACACCATGGGGAACTGCCCAATCCCAAAAGCTGGGAATGAAGAGCAGGATGACACTGTGACACCACAGGGGAACAGCCCAATCCCAAAAGCTGGGAATGCAGAGCAGGGTGAGTTACTGAGAGGCTGTGACACCACAGGGAACACCCCAATCCCAAAAGCTGGGAATGCAGAGCAGGATGAGGCTGTGACACCACAGGGGAACAGCCCAATCCCAAAAGCTGGGAATGCAGAGCAGGATGAGGCTGTGACACCATGGGGAACAGCCCAATCCCAAAAGCTGGGAATGCAGAGCAGGATGAGGCTGTGACACCACAGGGGAACAGCCCAATCCCAAAAGCTGGGAATGCAGAGCAGGGTGAGTTACTGAGAGGCTGTGACACCACAAGGGAACAGCCCAATCCCAAAAGCTGGGAATGCAGAGCAGGGTGAGTTACTGAGAGGCTGTGACACCACAGGGGAACAGCCCAATCCCAAAAGCATCCCAGGATGCTGTGAGCAGTCAGTACCTACATCGGTGATCTTGGAGCAGATCTCGGTGAGCCGGTCCCCGGGGCTCTTGTCAGGGGTGTTGAGGAAATGTGGGCGCAGCAGAGACTTCAGGGTGCAGCTGATGGCAATGAGGAAGAGCTTGGCGTGGTAGTCACACACACGGGCGATGGTGCTGGAGGAGAGCTTGCACAGAGATGCCTTCATGGCAACAATGCGTGTGGAGAGCACCTGAGCCACGGGGAAACGCAGCAAAAAGGCACAAGAAAAGGCAGGAATTAGCATAAGCTCATTAAAGCTGCTGCTGCTGCTTTATTCTCTGCTCTCCCTTTCTGCTGCAGGAGTGACAGGAGCCATGCACGTGAGCACTGTGCTGGGCACGTGCTGCTGCTCCCAGAAATCTGCCAAAAATAGATTTCAGCATCTCACCCCAAGCTTCCAGCAGCTAAGACCCTGCTGATATCAGGGAATGTGAAGCTGCTGATATGGAAGCTCTTCCCAGCTCCATCACTGCCTGAGCAGGGCACTCAGAGAGCACAGCCAGCAATGTCCTGAGCACTGGCACTGGCTGTACCCCACCCCAAACCCCTGAGCACCCCCCATGCCCACCCTGGGGGTGAGCCCAGAGCCCCCACCTGCTGCAGGGCTGCATTCTGACGCATGTACTCCTCGTGCAGCTTCTCCACCAGGTTCTGCACCATGCTGGGCTGGACGTGGAGCAGGATGTCCCACCAGTCGTAGCCAGTGACCATGCAGTACTCCAGCAGGAACAGCAAGTGCCTCAGGGACATGTTCATGTCCAGCACGTGGCCCATGGACGGGGAGATACGGAGCATGCTCAGCTTGAAGGGAGGAAACAAACAGAAAATGGCTTCAGGAGTGTGGCATTTTCAGGAGTGTGGCATTTTCAGGAGTGGGGCATTTTCAGGAGTGTGGCATTTTCAGAAGTGGGGCATTTTCAGGGTCTTCCGTGGCAGGAAGGAAATGATGAATCTGACTCCATGTTCTTAGAAGGTTAATTTATCATTTTATGTAATAATGTAATATAATATAATATAATATAATATAATATAATATAATATAATATAATATAATATAATATAATATAATATAATATAATATAATATAATATAATATAATATAATATAATATAATATTGTAATGTTATAATATTATAATATAGCTATAATATATTATAGATTACATAATAGTATATAACATTATATATTATAATATATATTATATATACGATACACTATCATATATATATAAATATAAATATAATAGTATAGTATATATAAATATAATAGCATAGTATATATATATAATGTAATATATATTATATATATAATACACTATATATATATATAAATATAATAGTATAGTATATGATAGTGTATCATATATTATATATATATGGCGTGGTATACACTATCATATACTATACTATTATTTATATATATATAACAAAACAGAGAAAAAACAAGCCAGGGCAAGAGGTTCTTGCTCCTGGTAAAACACCTCACAAAAGCCATTGGTTTATTTGTTCTCTTCTTTTTCTAGTAAACTGCTTAGGTGGCACTTTTTGGCTTCTGTCCAATTGGCTATCCTTAGGTTTGAGGTGAAGTCCCAAATCTGTCCAACTAGCTATCCTTGAGGTGAAGTCCCCAAGGTCCTATGAGGTGTCTTTTTACCTAACTGAGGAGAGAAACTTCTGGGTTTTTTTCCTTTTTTATGAGACCAAGGACAATTTTGCCGCTCCATCAACAAGATGGCACATTCCTAAATCCATAATCCACCAACCTTTCCATGACTGTCCACACCAGCCAGGGCCAGGGATGTCCAGGAGAGCTGCATGGCCTTGAAGTGCACCAGGGGCCCTGTGGTGCGCGGGCGTTTGAGGGCTGGCTCGTCCACGGGGCGCTGCGAGGAGGAGCCATAAAACACAGCCATCATCTGCAGGGACAGCCTGTGCACAATGTGCACACTGCCATCATGGAAAGCCAAGGCCAGCCCTGGGGACAGGAGAGGAGTGACACTGAGCAAACAGCTCCTCCCAGCGTGGCAGAGCCCTCGCCCAAAGTGGGAGTGTCGGGGTGGGATGGTTGGGATGGACGGAGATGAGAGATGTCTGAAGTCAGGTCGTGGAATTTGGGGTTTATTGCAAAGAGGGTCTGCTTGGAGCTGCCAGGCACAGCTCAGAGCAGGCCCCAGAGAAGTAAAGGCAGTGGTAAAAAAGATGAGAGAGAGAAGATGAGAGGATAAGAGAGCAAAGTTCCCCTTACAATACAATAAATCTTCTTCTGTGTTGAATATTCTGATTCTCACTAACCAATCTAGTACAAGATACAAATCCTACAGCATTTACATACAGCCTACAAAAATCATTACATTACCATACTGTGTTACATTTTAAACCCTAAAAACTCCTCTTTGGGCCCCTTCTGCCAAGCTGGCAGGGTCTGCTCTGACCCTTGGGCCTGCCTGCAAGCAGAGGGTGTTGTTCCATCAAAAGGGGATCACCTTCAGCTGGCCACACCATTGTTTTCCAGTCATTCATTCAGTAACTAAAGGATCTCAAAGCTTGCTTTCACTTCAGTCTCGCTTATAGTTTCCATATTCTCAAAATCTTTTGCCAAGCAATCATATTTATAAGGCTTTCCTGTTTTATCTTCCCCAACAAGTGGCCACCACTGAAGCCCACGGAGAAGCCAAAGGGCTGGGGACTTCTTGGGTTTCTGTCCCTGAGGTACTAAAAAGTCTTTTTTCCCAGCCCTACAAGAAGTCAGATCTGCTTTTCAAGGTTATTTTTCCTTATCTATTCCATTCTTTCTCTGACCTGCTGAGATCTGTCCAGCAGGTCAGGCTGTGGCACAGTCCCTGCCCTTGGGGTGGTGTTAATTTTTATACTAAGAACTACGTGTACTTTATTTACAATAATTTTCCAATACCTATCACCTATGTTAGACAGTCTGTCTCTATTCTAAACCAATCCAAGAGTGTCACCATCCCAGCAGAAGATGGAGGACAAGAAGAAGAAAGAAGGACAGGACACACCCAGATTCCTCCATCTGGCCTCTTGAACCCTCAATCTAAATCTAAATTCAAGCAAAAGTCACATGTTCAGGACAAAGACAACAGGAACTCCTTACCCAGCCCAGGGAAGAACTTGGTGTCATTTGCCACCTTCAGGTCAGTGTTGGTCAGGGAGATTGGGAGCTTTGGCAGTGCCACAGCTGACACCCTGTCCAGGTCATTGGTGGCAGACAGGATCCTCCACTTCAGAATCATGGGCTGCTTGTCTCCCACTAGCAATGAGCAAAATGAGTGAAAATAAGCAAATTAGTGAGAATTTTGTCCCACAGAGATCAGAAAATCTGCCCCTATTTCCACCCAGGCTCCCCCAGGCAGGATCACAGATCAGGACTGGTGTATTTCCCATATATTTCCAGTATGTTTCCCCTAAGCAGGATCACAGATAAAGTACTTGGTGTATTTCTCATATATTTCCAGTATGTTTCTCATATATTTACAGTATGTTTCTCTCATAGTTCCCTATTTTTTCCCTGAATTATACAAACAACATGTTTTGCTAAATATCTCTTGATGCAAGCTCTGCTTTGGGTGACTAAGATCCTTACATACAATAATCCTTTATATTTCACCAAACAAACTGCCCTGATTAATTCTGTTTTATCTGAGATCAGGTGAAACCAGAGCAGGGGATTAATCCAGCTCTGCTGCTCAGTCCTGGTCCTTTGGGAGCCTTTGCTCCACTGGTGGCAGGAAGGGCTGTGCAGCAAAACACAAAAAATTATTTTAAAATCTTTTATGAAGCAAAAGCAACAACCAAACCCCTTCCTGAAAACAGCAAGCTGCTGCCTGTGATGCAAAAAGACAGAATGGACTGAAAACAACTGAAAATAAACATAAGATTGTGAATAAACACAAATATGGGATAATGGATGTGAGAAACTGTGCTGGGTTTTCCCTCAGACCAAGTTCCTGCTCCTGAGAGTGCCCAGGGCAAACTCTTACCCACAGGGGAGATTTGCTGGAAGATGTTGTTGACAGGCAGACCCTCCTTCCTAAGGGACCAGCACTCCACAATGCTGTTGTTTTGGTTGGAAGCACAAAGCAGCACCTGTGGAACAGAGCCCCCCACCACAAGCATCAAAACAGGGACAACACTGCCCTGGTCATTCCCTCCCTCCATCCCCAGGGTCCTGCTCCAGCAGCAAAAAGCAGAGGATCAAATCAGTGGGAAGTGAGGTGAATTAGGGTTCCAGCTGCACCAAAAGGACAACTAGGAATGCCAAAGGTATTGCAGGACATGCTGGTGACCTCCAGACCTTCTGGGGAAGACCAGAAGAAGGTTCAGTTTTAGATGTATAGAATAAAGTAATTAATTAGCCTTCTGATATCAATGGAGTCCTCATCATTCCTACTTCATCGTGAGCACAAATATCCACTATAGGGGAGGAAAAATATCCACTACAGGGCAGCAAAATATCCACTACAGGGGAGGACAAAAATTCACTATAGAGGAGCAAAAATATCCACTATACAGGGGCAAAAATATCCACTAGAGGGGAGCACAATATCCACTATAGAGGAGCAAAATATCCATTATAGGGGAGCAAAAATCTCCACTATAGGGGAGCAAAAATCTCCACTATAGGGCAGCAAAATATCCACTACAGGGGAGCAAAGATTTCCACTACAGAGGAGCACAAATACCCACTACAGAGGAGCAAAATATCCACTAGAGGGGAGCACAAACATCCACTAGAGGGGAGGGAAAATCTCCACTACTGGGGGGCAAAAATATCTACTAGAGGGGAGGAAAATATCCGCTATAGGGGAGTAAAAATATCCACTGCAGGGGAGCAAAATATCCATTACAGGGGAGCAAAAATCTCCTCTACAGGGGAGCAAAATATTCACTACAGAGAAGCACAAATATCCACTATAGAGGAGCAAAAATATCCACTACTGGGGAGCAAAAATATCTATTAAAGCAGAGCACAAATATCCACTATAGGGGAGTACAAATACCCACTATAGGGGAGCAAAGATAACCACTATAGGGGAGTAAAAATATACACTATAGGGGAGCACAATTATCCACTATAGGGGAGCAAAAATCTCCAATATGGGGGAGCACAATTATCCACTATGGGGGAGCAAAATATCCACTAGAGGGGAGCACAAATATCCACTATAGGGGAGCAAAAATATTCACTATAGAAGAGCAAAATATCCACTGGAGGGGAGCAAAAATTTTCACTATAGAGGAGCAAAATATCCAGTATAGGGGAGCACAAATATCCACTATAGGGGAGCAAAGATATCCACTATAGGGGAGGAAAGATTTCCACTACAGAGGAGCACAAATACCCACTACAGGGGAGCAAAAATATCCACTATAGGGGAGCACAAATTTTCACTATAGGGGAGGAAAAATATTTACTATACAGGAGCAAAATATCCACTAGAGGGGAGAAAAAGTATCTGCTATAGAGGAGCACAAATACCCACTACAGGGAAGCAAAGTATCCACTACAGAGGAGCAAAATATCCATTATAGGGGAGCACAAATGTCCTCTCCAGCCCACCTGCTCTGACATGTCCCGGGCCAGGAATTTCAGGTGGGTGATGGCCGGGTACTTGTCCTTGCGCGCGGGGTCGGTGGTGCAGCGCATGAAGAGCGAGGGCAGGATCTCGGTGTCAATCTTGCACTTCTCGTTCACCACGCTGACACAAACCTTGTAGAACTGCACGGGGGAGGTGCTGCTGCCATCAGACGTGGCCACCACGATGTTGCCCCCGCCCGTGAAGGCGACGTCGGCCAAGGCCACGCGGCAGCGGAGGCGGCAAAGGCTCTCGGTGGCCGTCAGCACCTGCCCGTTGGGCTTGAGCAGGGACACGGTGACCAGGCCACTGATGGTCACAGCAATCCAGCCCTCCATGGGCTTCCCACCAAACAGAGTCAGGGATGGAGAGAATTTCACCCGGGAAAACTTCTCGCCGAAGTTCGAGGCTCCAGACTGGAACAAAGGGCAAAAAAATATAAGCGTTCGCAGCCACAATTAGAAAAAAGTAATTAATCAGTGTTCTGATATCAATGGAGTGCTCCTCATCATTCCTCCTTTGTTGGGAGGAAAAATATCTGCTATAGGGGAGGGAAAATATCCACTATAGGGGAGGGAAAATATCCACTATAGGGGAGGGAAAATATCCACTATAAAGGAGCACAAATATCCACGATAAGAGAGCGGGAAGGGAAGGGAAGGGAAGGGAAGGGAAGGGAAGGGAAGGGAAGGGAAGGGAAGGGAAGAGAAGAGAAGAGAAGAGAAGAGAAGAGAAGAGAAGAGAAGAGAAGAGAAGAGAAGAGAAGAGAAGAGAAGAGAAGAGAAGAGAAGAGAAGAGAAGAGAAGAGAAGAGAAGAGAAGAGAAGAGAAGAGAAGAGAAGAGAAGAGAAGAGAAGAGAAGAGAAGAGAAGAGAAATCAGCCTCCTGAGAACATGGAGTCAGATTCTCATCTCTTCCCTCACAAAGACCACACCAGAGTTCCAGCCCAGATCTCTCAGGAAGCTCAGACAAACCTTCTCCACGTGCAGAGCCAGCTTGACCCCGTTGTGCAGCCAGGACAGGGCCACCACAGGGTCCCCTTCCACCACGCTGCCCACCGTGTTCTCCCAGCTGTTGGCCAGGTGATCTGTCATGCTCCAGCACTTGATGTGGCCATCAGCATCTGCTGAGAGCAGCCTGGAACCTGTGACAACGACACTGTGTGAGAACAGGGGGAAGAGCCAAAATTCCACCAGGAACTGCACCCCATCCCTTTGAGGTGGGACATGGTGACAATGACACTGCCTGAGAACAGGGAGAATGGCCAAACCCCCACCAGGAACTGCACCCCATATCCTTGGGGGTGAGACATGGTGACAATGACACTGAGAACAGGGGGAACAGGTGAAACCCCAACAAGAATTGCACTCCATCCCTTTGGGACATGCACAGCAGGGCAGGGACACGGTGACAATGACACTGAGAACAGGGGGAACAGCCTGGAGCCTGTGACAATGACACTGCATGAGAACAAGGGGAACAGGTAAAACCCCAACAGGGAGTTGCACCCCATTGCTTTGGGGTGGGACATGGTGACAATGACACTGAGAACAGGGGGAACACCCAAAATCCCCCACGGAATTGCACCCCATGTCCCATCACTTTGGGACATGAAGAGCAGGGGTGGGACATGGTGACAATGACACTGAGAACAGCCTGGAGCCTGTGACAATGACACTGCATGAGAGCAGGAGAAACGGGTAAAACCTCCCAAGGAATTGCATCCCATCACTTTGGGACATGAAGAACAGGGGTGGGACATGGTGACAATGACACTGAGAACAGGGGGAACAGCCTGGAGCCTGTGACAATGACACTGCATGAGAACAAGGGGAACAGGTAAAACCCCAACAGGAATTGCACCCCATCCCTTTGGGACATGAAGAGCAGGGGTGGGACATGGTGACAATGACACTGAGAACACGGAGAACAGCCTGGGACAATGACACTGAATGAGAACAAGGGGAACAGGTAAAACCCCAACAGGGAGTTGCACCCCATTGCTTTGGGGTGGGACATGGTGACAATGACACTGAGAACAGGGGGAACACCCAAAACCCCCCCACGGAATTGCACCCCATTGCTTTGGGACACACACAGCAGGGAGGGGACACGGTGACAATGACAGAAAGCCCAGCTCACCTGACTGATCCCACTCCAAACACGTGATGACCTCAGTGTGGCCCGAGTTGACAGAGTAGACATCCCAGGGGTGCTCGGTGTCGATGATATGAACCATGTGGGTGAGATCTGTGTGAACAGAGAAGTGGTTCCTGTCCCTTGGCACTGCTGCTGAGCCTCAGGTGATGCAGAGAAAACTTAAAATATTTTATAGGAAATTTGTCATTTATAGAAATGATTTAGGGTAGTGCTTGGTCCTGGTTTAGGGGAACCAAACCCACTCCAGGGAACAAACGCAGAGGCTGAAGGATGGGAGGGAAAGGAGGAGAGCAGCCTTCAGGGGCAGGGCAGAGCTCCGGGCCAGCGGATCCCGGCCTTTCCCGGGAGCACCGGGAGGGATTTCCCGAGGGGCTCTCGGTACCTTTCTCCTCCTCATTGCGGAGGTCCGTGGTGAAGGCGATGAGGTTGCGGCAGGACCAGGCGCACACCAGCGGGATGGACGGGCAGTGGTTGCTCTTGGGCTTCTTCTCCCACTCGCACACGTAGGCCAGGTCCATCCCGCCGGTCCGGACGGGACACCGGGACACCGGACACGGGATACCGGACACCGGGACAGCCTCGGTCCTGCCTGGGGGCGACACAAGGCCGGTCACACCGGACCCCAGCCCCAGGGATCACAGCGGGAGGCACAGGACACGGGTGGGGACAACCCCGCACCGGGAGAGACCCCGGTGATCCCGGGGCGAGCGGCCCGCGGGTACCGACCCTACGGCGAGTGGGAGGGTCCCGGGGACGGACACGGGGAGGTGCCGGAGGTTCCCGGGGCCGGCGGGAAGGTCACAGGAGGGGCCTGGGCGCGCTCACAGCGGTTCCCGGGGGTCCCGGTTCCGGTCCCGGTCCCGCCTCACTCTCCGGCATCCGCCGCTCCCAAGGACCCCGGCGCCTCCGCGGGCTGCCCGTGCCGCGCCTGCTCCGCGCGCTCAGGCACTGCCGCAGCCACCCTCAGAGAGCTCATTAGCATAACAAACAACCCAGAACGCACCGCGCAGAACAGCGACCAGAACGGGCGTATTTTTAAAATTTTGGTAAAATCTGAGGACAACGACGAGTGAGAATTAAGAAATACTCGAGGGAGCTCATTCTGCGTTCAATACCGAACCACGGTGTGGTCACCATATCGTTATGGTGTTGTGTTTCTAGACCTTTAAATAGCCTTGCGGGGAGAAGAAGATTCGTGCTCGCTTCGGCAGCACATATACTAAAATTGGAACGATACAGAGAAGATTAGCATGGCCCCTGCGCAAGGATGACACGCAAATTCGTGAAGCGTTCCATATTTTTTGCACCCCCGCGCACCCACATTTTCCATCCCGTGCCCAACCAGCTGCCCCCAGACCAACCCCAAGCCTCCTCCTCCTCATCATCATCATCCCCATGGAGACACAGAGCCGGAGCAGGGGAGCACCGTTTTTATTGTTGCTGAACCAGCGAAGGAGGCGCGAGGGGCTCCCATGGGTCTGGGGGTGCCCGCAGTTAATGGCAGTCGGTGGCATCGTGGGACAAGAACAACCAGCAAAGATTCCCCTGTGAGGCACATAGAGGGACCTCCAAAATGCCCCACGGAAAAGCAGAGCCCACCCCTCCAGCACACACACATATAAATACGCACACGTGGTAAAACACACAAGCTATATTACATTTAAAAACAGCCCCGTTCTGCGGGCTGGGCATGGGGTAAAAAGCACCGGGAGCTGCCCACACCCAGCCCTGGTCAGGCCTCCTGGGTCTGGGGGTGCCCACGGTTAATGGCATCGTGGGACAAGAGCAACCAGCAAAGATTTCCCTGTGAGCAACCCTTGGCACATAGAGGGACCCCCAAAATGCCCCATGGAAAAGCAGAGCCTTAAAGGGGGCTGCACTCCTCCAGCACACACACACACATATGATAAAAAACACAAGCTATATTACACTTAAAAACAGCCCCGTTCTGCAGACAGGGCATGGGGTAAAAAGCACCCAGAGCTGCCCACAACCCACCCCGACTGAGCCTCCTGGGTCTGGGTTAATGGCAGTCAGTGACATGGTGGGACAAGAACAACCAGCAAAAATTTCCCTGTGAGCAACCCTTGGCACATCTGCCCCCCCCCATGGAAAAGCAGAGCCCCAAAGGGGGCTGCACCCCTCCAGCACACACATGTAAATACACACACACACATACACACGTGATAAAAAACACAAGCTATATTACACTTAAAACCAGCCCCGTTCTGCAGGCTGGGCATGGGGTAAAAAGCACCGGGAGCTGCCCACACCCCGCCCCGGCCGAGCCCCCGGTTGGGCTGCGGGAACAACGGGAACGCGGCAGCCCCGGAGGGAACGCGGCAGCCCCGGGGCTCTTCCGCCGCCTCAGCGATTGCTCAGCAGCCGCCCGGGGAGCTGCTGTTTCACCGCAGAAAAATCTGGACCCACATCACCCCACCGAGGGAGGCTGGCCCCGCCTGATTCTTTTTTAAAAACACCTGGGTTATAAATAGACACACGAGCAGTTCCAGCAGGGCTGTACTGGCAGCAGGGCGGGCAAGAGGCACCTGCTCTGCACCCGCTGCCAGCACAGCCACAAAGCCCCGGCCTGGGAGCAGGGAAAGGGCTGAGGAGGGTCCGGGAGAGGCTGCACAGGACACACGAGGGGCTGTGGGGGGCACCATCAGCTCATCTGGCCCAGGTAGTCTGAGAGCAGCAGCTCCGGGGGCAGGAACACGCGGTGTTTGTTGCTCACTTTCATCTGGCGCTTCCCTTCGATGTCCGAGCCTGAGGGTGGGATGGAGAGGTCAGCACAGCCCTGTTTTCCCTCTCAGGGGTCTCCATCAGCCCTTCCCCTCCATCCTGGGGCTCATGGTGGGCACAGGCTGCCCTGTTTTCTGTCCTCTCCATCCTGGGGTTTGTGGTGGGCACAGGCTGCCCTGTTTTCTGTGCCCTCCATCCTGGGGCTCACTCTCCCCATCATTAGCGCACAGGTTGATTGCCACAAACAGCTCCTAATGAAACACAGCAGAGCCTCCTCTGGAGGGATGGAGCCTGATTCCATCCCTGCCTTGGCAACAAAACCTTTGGGGATGCCCAGAACGGCAGGGCTGATCCTTGGGAAGAGGAAGCAGCTGCAGGAGAGGGAACCCTGTGAGCAGATTCTTGCTCTGGACCACCCAAATTTCCCCTCAGAGCCGGGTCTGGCTGAGCTTGGTGACCACTGGGGCTGCCCAGGGAGCTCAGGGCATTGCTGGGGAGGAAGCACAAGGGGTGGGATCGTGGGGTTATCTCTGAGCCCCAGGGCAAGGCGGGGCCCAGAGGAGGAAGGGAGGAAAAGATAGTGATGGAGGGAAAGGGAAAAACAACAACAAAGTGAAAAAACCAAAACTAAAACCAAGCAGACACGGGGCTCTTACTGGCAGAGACGAGATCCATGTACTGGCAGAGGGCGTGGAGCAGGAGCCTCTCAAAGCTGGGGGAGAGGGGACAGGGTTAGTTAGAGCCTGACCTGTGTGTCCCTGCCCTGCCCTCCATCCTCCTGGGGACACACAGAACAGGCCAGGTGGGCGTCCTGTGCTCCCAAATCCCCTCTGCAGCCTGGGGAACCCCAGAGATGGGGAAATACCTGTTATCCATCAGTGCTGTGTAGACAGATTGAGGGGTGACAGAGAAGAAGGCCAGCAGCTCCTCCTCCAGCCCCTCCAGAGTCCCCTGTGAGGAGAGAGACAGGAACTCAGCGAGGAAAGGACAGTGATGGCACAACTCATTCCCCAGGATTTAATGCCAGCAGCTCCTGGGCAAGTTAACTGGATGGCAGACAGCAGGAGGAGGAGGAGGAATCTCCCAAATCTCCCATCTCCAGCCCCTGGGGCAGGGAAGGATCCAGCTCCTGCCAACTGTGTGTGCCAAGGGCTGGCACCGTCCCTGGTGCTCACAGCCAACAGCCAAAGCTCAGTGCTGTGCAGAGCTCAGTGAGCCCAGGGACACAGAGCAGCACACTGAAGGCAAACAAGGCAGCAGGCAGGAGGAGCCCAGGCTGCATTGAGAGGCTCTAATTAGCACCAGGGAAAAACAAACAGAGCCCCAGAGAGCAGAGGGAGCAGGGTGGCAGCACCCCCAGGGCTGGCAGAGCAAGTGCAGGGCTGCTCTCACCTCCCTCCTTTTACCCCCTTGCAAAATACATCGGAGTTGCCCCAAATTTTACCTCGTCGCAGACATCTTTTAATGAAAAAACCTTTCCTTAGGATTTTTTCCTCCTGAGAAGCCCAGAGGCCTCAGGAACAAAATGCAAACATTGATTACCTGCTGCTGTGGAATGCAACAAACGCATCTGTGATTGGTCTCATGTGGTTGTTTGTAATTAATGGCAAATCACAGTCAGCTGGATCATACAGAGAGTCGAGCCACAAACCTTTGTTATCATTCTTTCCTTTTCTATTCTTAGCCAGCTTTCTGATGAAACCTTTTCTTCTATTCTTTTAGTATAGTTTTAATGTAATATATATCATAAAATAATAAATCAAGCCTTCTGAAACATGGAGTCAGATCCTCATCTCTTCCCTGTGAACACGGTCACATTACCTCTCTCCTTCCTGCTCAGCACTTTTACCCCCTTTCAAAATACATCAGAGTTGCCTCAAATAACCTTGTGTGGGTCACTGTGAAGACCCCAAAGGCTCCACTGCTGTCCCCATGCCCTGTTTCACCTGTCACCTGCTGTCACTGCACAGAAACTGGGAAACAACCACTAAAAAAAAAAGCCCTGTAAGCGCCAGAAAAATCTGAACTGAGCCAGGAAAAGCCCATGTGCTGGGAGCTGGATGTGTGTCTGCAGCACGAGCACGTTCCCAGGAGCTGCTCTGAAACGTGGCACAAGGTCAGGGCACAGCTCTGGGCTGTGCAGGGACCCCTGGCAGCCCCCGCTGTTGTCAAGTCATGGTTTGCCTCAGATATTCTGGGTTTCTCCCTTATAATTCCCTCCCAGGTGTGTCAGTCACCTCTCCTTTCCCCTCAGAACGCTGTCTGTCAATCCTGGCATTCCAGAATTGGCAGATTCACAGGATGCCCTCTACCCCTGGGGGCAATGGGGCCATCCAGGTGTCCTTTGTCCCTTTGTCCCTCCCCTCCTGTCCCTGCTTGGAGGCTCCCTGCCCCTCTCCCCGGGGTTAAAGGAGCAGCACCCACGGGCTCAGGGAGTTCTGCTGGAGCTGGTGCTGCATTCAGAGGCCTGAGTGCCAGAATAAAGCTCTGCATCCAAACCCTCCATCAGAACCGACTCCTTTCCTTCACCATCCCCTTAAAGCTTCTCCACAGAGGGAAACCTGAGGAGCAGCCCCTGTTATGGGGGGCAGCTCCATCCCAGCACCACCAGAGCTCCTGCAGGCCTGGACTTGTCTCCACGGGCCCAGCTGCAGCACCCAGCCAGCCCAAAGTGTCTGTGGGGTGAAACACCACACACCCAGCCAGCCCAAAGTGTCTGTGGGGTGAAACACCACACACCCAGCCAGCCAAAAGTGTCTGTGGGGTGAAACACCACACACCCAGCCAGCCAAAAGTGTCTCTAGGGTGAAAACACCACAGTGCCACTATTTGGTCAAGCAGCAAGGGCCAGACAAGCTCAGGCACGTGCTGTCCAGCCATACTATATAATATATATTATATGCTATATACTATATTATATATATATATTTAAATATATCTCTATATATATTTATTTATATATATATTATATATAATGTATACTCTATATAAATTATTATATATTATATATAACCTATATTTTATTTATATATTATATAATATTTATATGTAATATTTATATATTTTTTATTTATATATCTATATTTTATTGGTAATAATTCCAACACCCCAGAGACCCCTGCTGTGCCAGGCTGTCCCCAGCTCACCATGGGGATCCTGCCCTGCTGTCCCCAGCTCACCATGCCCCCTAACCCTGCTGTGCCAGGCTGTCCCCAGCTCACCATGGGGATCCTGCCCCTCTTCAGGGTGGCACGCAGGCGGCGGCTGATGCGCTGGAAGCACTCCTGGGGGGTGTAGGCAGGGAGCTCTGCAGGAAGGAAAAGGGATTTAGGCACAGCTAACACAACTCCAGAGCTCAAAATGTCACTTTTTGGGAGGAGCCAGTGTCCCCCTAGCTGCTCCCTTTACAGTCACCCCTAAAGCAGCAATGCCCTCCCCAGCACAGGGGGTTTGGGGGTGGCTGTGCCCATCATCCCAGCCTCTTCTGGCTCCCAAAAACCCTCCCAGGTCCATGCTGGGGGTCTGCAGGCATAGCTCCCCCCATTGCCACACCCATAGGGCGAGCTCAGGCAGCCCCTGGCCCCACCACAGACAGGGAGTGGGTGCAGCCCTCCCAGAATGTACACAAGGAAGGGAGAGGCTGTCCCCACCCTGGTTCCCCTCCCAGCACCTTTCCACTTGTCCTCGTTCTTGACAGGCAGCTTCCTCCTGTGCTTCTTCCTGGCCTCCTCCTCCAGGTACAGCAGGACCCTCTCCTGCTCCTCTCCCGAGCGGTTCATGAAGTCGTTCCAGATCTGACAAGAGAAGCCACCAAGCCCCACTACAGAGGTCTGGGGGGTGCACAGCCACCCAGGGCCCCTCCCCACACCCCATGAGCCCCCTCCTCACCCTCTGATCCCCAGGGATGGCCCTGAGTGCGGCCCTGTCACACCAGGGAGAGGCCGCATTTCAAAACACCCAGTGTGAGGCAATGGGGGTTTGGCAAGGGGCTTGTGCCAGAGGAAGTGCTGCAGCTCACCAGGCACTCGCTGCCCTGCAGGCACAACTCTCCATGAGAGCATCTGCCTGGAAATTCCCCCATTCCATGGATGCCAGGAGCCCGTCACCCCCCAGCACACACAGATCCCATCCTGACACCAAACCCAGGCAGAAGCTGCAGTGCAGCAGCTCAGGCACAGGGAGGCACAGGGATGGATGGATGGAGGAGTGAACTACAAGCATGACACGCCACACCAGCGTCCCCAAGGCAGTGGGGGTGGCTGCACCCACCTCCACATAGGTCTCATTGTTGCAGGCCTCAGTGAAGATGCTGGGGGTGGCAGAGTGGCTGAGCTCTCCCTCGTCGCTCCCGCAGTCATCCTGCTCCAGAAGCGTCATCAGGTAACGAGCTGGGGCCAAGAGCAAAGCCTCAGAGGGGGGAAAAGCACCTCCAGAGAGGCTCCTTGCCCCCAGAACAGCTCAGGGGTTGCCCTGGGGAGAAACCCTGCTGGTCCTTACTGTTCTCCAGCCTCTGGAGGCTCTTGCGGCCCTTGGCCCTGGGGATGAGGTCGGAGTTGCGGATGGCTTTGTTGATGTAGTACTGCTTCCTCTTGGACGGAGAGAAACGCTTGGAGGGGGAGTCCTGCAGCAGGGGCAGGCAGTCCTCGATCCTCCTGGGGGGCACAGCAGCAGGGGTGAGCCCAGCTGAGGGGGCTGGGGCAGCCACAGCAGCGGGATGGGGCACCGGAGCATCAGCACCATTGTTACAGCAACACATCCTCCTTTTCCCTTCGGGTCACCGTGACCTCCAAGCTCTAAGCAGTTGTGTGTCAGCACTGGGAGGGCCAGGTAATTAACCTGGGTGATTAACCTGGGCAATTAAGTGTGCCACACAGGAAGCAAAGCAATGGATCCATCCCTGCTCACCAGGAAGCAAAGCAATGGACCCATCCCCTCACGCTCACCGTGGTCATGAGCGGGTTGGCACCGACCCTGCCACCTGCAGGAACAGCACCCCAGCCTGGCACTGCCAGCTCCTGGGGGCACCCAAAGGTGCTCTGCTCACCACACAGTCAGGGCGTTGCTCGGTCACAGGCACGGCTGAGGAATGGCCATAAAACTGAGGCGTTTTACGGGAAAATGAAGCCACGCCACGAGCGCTGTGCTGAACGCAACTGCTCGGGTTTCAAAGTTTACCAAACACCAAAGACAGGAAGTTTCGCTGCCTTCACTTCCCCTCAGGGTCGTGTGGGTTTCCTTTAGCACAGCACAAGGTGGGGGAGAAAATCAACACCCCTGAAAGAACCCCCAGGAGTGTCCATGCAGGACGAGGAGCTGCCCAGAGTGACCACTGCCTCCACTGCCACAGCCTTGTGTCGCAGGCATCTTTTAATGAAAAATCCTTTCCTTAGGATTTTTCCTCCTGAGAAGCTGAGAAGTCTCAGGAACAAAATGTAAACAATGATTATCTGCTGCTGTGGAATGCAACAGGTGCATCTGTGATTGGTCTCATGTGGATATTTGTAATTAATGGCCAATCAGCCCAGCTGGCTTGGACACAGAGCCCGAGCCACAAACCTTTGTTATCATTCCTTTCTATTCTTAGCTTAGCCAGCTTTCTGATGAAACTTTTTCTTCTATTCTTTTAGTATAGTTTTAATGTAACATATATCACAAAATAATAAATCAAGCCTTCTGAAACATGGAGTCAGATCCTCATCTCTTCCCTCATCCAACAACCCCTGTGAACACCGTCACAGCCTTGCTCCATCCACAGGGCCCTGTCCCCACCGTGTCCCCTCCTTTCCAGCATTTATGGGAGCCCCAGTCCTGCAATCAGGTGCTGGCAGAGCTGATCTGGGCACAGGGCAGAGCAGGTTGTGCTGTCCGATTGCAGCCTGGGCTAACAGCCAGCTGCTCACCCTCGCCAAAACCTTGATTTTTTTCCCCTTTTCCTGCATGGAGGGCAGTGATACAGTTTTGGCTGCTGGTGGGGGGGTAAAATAAACAACAATCCGTGGCAAAGGTGGGCTTGGAAAGAATAAAAGAGACTCAGGTATCAAGGCAATGCCCAGAGGACAGGTGGGGAGCAGTAACCCAACCTGCCACAGCCAGCAACCAGGGCTGGCGGATCAAGTTGTGATACAAAGACGGTTACAAAAACCTGAATAAACAGAGGGAGTCACCTTACGCCGAGGGTTTGAGTACACAGATGCAGGCCGGGCACTCCCTGGAGCAGACACAGCCCCAAAAGAGATGTCAAAACCCAGGGGGAGCACCCCAGGAACCCCCCGAGCCCCGTGGCTGGGAGGGGAACAGGCTGAGCCACGCTTTACTCCCTTCCTGAAGCCTTCAGGGCTGTTTGAGGCTGCCCTGGCACCGGGCACTGCCACGTCTGCCCTGGCACTGCCACCTCCGCCCAGTGCCAGCCTGGAGGGAGGGTCACAGGGGACAGTGACCTGGGGACAGTGACCCGTGTCGGATCATAGCATCGGTGCCAGGCTCAGATGGGACCCCAGGAGGGATCATTCAAACCGTGACCCCGGGGACACCGGGCCTGACAGACAGACAGACAGACAGACAGACAGACAGACAGACAGACTCCTGCCCTCTCCTCCCGTCCCATTCCCAAGGAACTCGTACTCTGCCGGGGGATTTCGGAGCTATTCCTGTCACTGACCCCTTGGCAGCAGAACAAAGTCGTTCCGCACGGTCCCGAGCCCCCGGTACTCCGGTGCAGGAGCGGGGGGCTCCAGCCCACCCCCGGTGAGCGGGAGGAGCACCGTGACCTCCAGGGGATAAACGCTAATTATAAGGCTCATTATGCCGGGGCCGGGCTCGGCTCTGACAGCGCCCGCGGGCCCGGGGAGCTGGGGACGGGCTGTCCCGGGAGGCGCCGCCGCCGCCGCCCGCTCCCCGCCCGCACCGACAGCCCGGGGGGCTCCAGCCCGGCCCGACCGCCCCACGGCCCGCCCGGCCCCGGGCCCGCACTCACGGGAACGGCTCCTCGGGGCCCGCGCCGCCCCGCAGCACCACCATGGCGCGCCGGGACTGGGATCGGAACCGGGACGGTGACCACGACCGGGACCGGGACCTCCCTCCGCCTCCTCCACCCCCGGCCCGCACCGGCGGCACCGGGCCCGGCACCGCCCGCTGGAAGTGACGTCACGGGAGGCGGGGGCACGGGAAGCCCGCCCCGGGCGTCGCGGGAGGTGGGGCACCGGGGGTGCTTCGGGGAGCCCCAGGAACCGGGGCTCGGCGGCTGCCGGACCCCATTAACCCCGCGTGAATCCGTGTTGTCCCCCCACAGCTCCCCCGTTAATCCCCGTGAACCTCCAGTTAACCCCCGTTAAAGCCCCGTTAACCTCCGTTAACCCCCGTTAAACCCCCCGTTGCCCCCCGTTAACCGCCCCCCCCCTCCGCCGCTCTACCGGGCCCCGCGCCCTGCCCGGCGCCGTTCCCCCGCCCGTCCGCGAGGCGGCGCTGCGGCCGCGCCCCCGCCGCGCGCAGCATTTGCATGCCGACCAATGGCGGCGAGGGGCGGGGCTCTCCGGGATAGACGGACCAATGAGAGCGCGGGGCGGGGAGGGGCGGGGCGCTCCGGGCCCGGCGGGCCAATGGCGGCGCGGGGCGGGGCGGCGCGGGGCGGGGCCGGGTCCCGCCGCCCGCCCGCCGCCCGCCCGCCCGCGGGGAGAGCAGCGCCGCGGGCCCCGCGCGCACCGGCCCCGCCGAGCCCGACCCCGGGCGGCCGCGGCTGCTATGCGGCTTCGCGGCGCACGGCCTGCACCGGGTAAGGGGGGACGCGCCGCCGCACCGCTCCCGCCGATGGGATCGGCACCCAGAACGGGAGCTCCGCCGCGGCCGTAGCCGGGACCGGGAGTCGGGGGCTGGGCGGGACCGGGGCCGGGGAACGGAGCTCAAGACCGGTCGCCTCTCCGAGGTGGGCTGGGCCCTCCGCTGCCGGTGCTGGGCGGGAGCGCGGCGCCCCCTCCCCCCGCGGCCGGTTACCGGCCGCCTCCCCCACGCGGGGCTGGGGTTCCTCCCCCGCGGTCGGTCCCGGCCTTGACTCTCCGTTCTCGCCGGGCGCTGCTGTCCGGGCCGGGCAGAGCCCCGTGGCCCCGCCCTGTGCCCCCCCCCCCAGCCCCGCGGTGTCCCGGGGTCCGGACGGCGGAGGGGCCAGGCCGAGCCGACCCAGGCTCGCCTCTCCGCGTCGGGGGCGGCCGTTTCCCCCCGTTTATTCGCGGGACCAGGGCCCGTTGGGGCCCCGCCGCCTCCGTGCCCGGTCCTGCTGAGCGCCGCCGGTGCCACGTGCCGCCGGGAGCGGGGCCGGGCTCCGTTTTGGGGATGGGACTCCTGTTCTCCTGGGCTCCCCGGGGACGGCACCCACCGGGCACCCACGCTGTCTCTCTCCTCTTCTTCCTCACTCAGCCTCCGCGACACCCCCGGAGCCCTTCCCGGCAACGCCGTGAGCCCGCCCGGGGGGTGTCCGGCCGCGGCCAGCCCAGCCCCGGTGTCGGTGGCACAAAGGCCCTTCCGTCACACCCCCGCTGCCTATTTTTAGCCGCTGTCGCTGCCGAGCACCTGCCCCGGGGACGCGGGTGACGCCGCCGCCGCCTCGAATCCCTCGCGGGACCCCCCGGTCACCGCCCCACGGCGGGGAACAACGCACCACGGCCCCCGTGGCCCCGGAGGGACAAAGGGGCACGGCTCAAGGTCACCGGAGTGCCACGGAGCCCCGGCTGTGGCCGCCCCACTCGGGTTTCCCTGTGGAGAAGCGGCAGCGTGGCTCCGCGGTGCTCGGGGAGGCGGCTCCGCGCCCGGTGCTGGCACCGTGTCACCCGGGGGGCCGGGAGCACGTGCCCGGCTCGGTCCGGCTCCGGTTCGCTCGTGGGTGGCGCTGGGGACGGGGTTGAGGTGCGGTGCGCGGCCGGTGAGCGGCGGCTCCGGTGCGGGAGCGTCCGTACCGCGATCTGCCCTCCGCGAGGGCCACACAGCGCTGGTTAGAGGGGAAACTGAGGCACGGCCACTGCTGGCCCGCTTGTGCCGCGCCTCTGCTGGCTCCCCATGGAGGCGGTGGCTGCCGAGCTTGCCGTGACGGCGGCGACGTGTCCGTGCATGGCGTGAGCCGGCCCGGGAGCGGATGCAGCCCCGGCGAGGCGTGGGGGAAGCGGCTCCCGCCCGCCCGCCCAGCCGCGGCCCCGCAGCCCACACTGGCAGCGGGTTCCTCTTTCCAGAACGCGCGGGATCGCGGCGTAGCTGCCGGTTGTTCTGGCCCCGTGAGGGTCCTGCCGTGGCAGCTGAAACGGGCAAAGACCGTGCCCGGTACAACCGCGGTGCTCCGCTGAGCTCCTTCCCTGTCGTCAGTGCAGGCGAGGTCACGGTTCGGGACTGGCCGTCCACACCGGGGGCTGCCGGTCACACCGGGGCTTGAGAGCTCAGTGCTAGAAGGGATCCAGACCAGGGTGTTGGGGTTCTGCAGGGTCAAGCTGAAATCCCCTCGGTGTTTCCCACTGGGGCAAAGCACAGATGAGCTGCTTGCAGGCTCGTGTTGCCTTGGAGGCCCCCCAGGGAAGGGGAGCAAGGGGACTGAGCCGGTTTGCCAGGGTTTCAAAGCTCTGCCTGTCCATCCCCTGGCATCTGCCCCGGGGTGCTTTGGGGCCGCTCCAGTGTGCAGGGCAGCCCCCAGTGCTGCCCACGCCCCACCACGATGTGGGATCCCCAGCAGGGGATGTGCCTTGTCCCCTGTGGGGGACCCGGTGGATGTCCCTCCCCAGCAGGGCCTGTTGTTATCAGCGGGCGTGGGTCCGCCGGTATCCGCTGCCTGCAGGGCCGGGCAGGGCTATCGGGTCCGGCAGGCCCCTTCCCCCTCCAGCAGCAGGCCCGGCCGCCCTATCTCATTAGCTCGAGATTAATGAGGCTCCTGCGCTGTCTTTAACTCCTTCCTGCTCGCCAGCTCCTGCCCACAGCTCCGCTGACCCTCTGCTCTACTTGTCCCACAGGTTTGCGCCGACGCCTGCCGGACACTGACCCAGCTGAGGATTAGGGACACCGGCTGCGAGCAGGGGACCCTGAAAGTGCCAGCTCTGCGAGGGAAAGGGCGATGTGCCGTGCTCCAGCTGCTGCCTGCTGAGCCTGAGGACGAGTTTTGGAGCCTGCCTGGGACAAGCAGCACCTCAATCCCAACGGGGCAGCGCCAAGCCTGCGACGCACCGTAGCCCTTAAGCCAAGGAGACATCGGACCAAGCCTGAGAGGGATCAAGGGGGCCACATCCTTCCTTCCTTCCTAACCCGGTGTCAACCCCGACGGCACTGCCCTCACCCCCCGGCAGCCCCTTCCAGGGCTGCCCGCCCGTGGCGCTGCCCAGCTTTGGCCCCCAGCCCCGCTGGAGCGCGGCAGCCTGCCGGGCGCTGCCCCCCGGGCACTGCCCCCCGGGTGCATCGCCCCCCGGCCCCCCGGGGACCCCCCACCCGCCGGCAGAGCCATGAAGCTGCAGGCGGTGATGGAGAACCTGCAGCGGCAGCAGCGCGCGCGGCTGCAGCAGGCGCTGCAGGAGCAGCAGCAGCAGCAGCCACCAGCACGCTGCACGTCCCCTCCAGCGCAGCCCTCGCAGCCCCCGGGGCAGCCCCGGGGCCGCGGGCAGGAGGCGGCAGCGCCCTCGGAGGAGGGAGCGGAGCCCGAGAGCGCGCACATGCAGCGGGCACAGATGGCCGCCCTGGCTGCCATGCGGGCGGCCGCCGCCGGCCTCAGCCACTCGCCCAGCCCGGGGCTGTCGGATGAGAGCCAGGCCTCCGAGGAGGAGGAAGAGGAGGAGCGCGGAGAGGAGGAGGAAGATGGCGGCGGGTACCAGCAGGAGATGGGCTCTGAAGAGGAGGAGGATCTGTGAGTGTGCTCGGGTGGCTCTCGTGGCTTTGGGGAAGGGGCAGGGAAGTGGCACAGCGCTGGTGGGGCTGGGCAGGCTGAGGGGATCCTGTGGCTTGGGTTAGAGCTGTTGGGGTATTTCAGAGCAGTGGTTTGGCTCTGTGGTGGTGATTCCTCACGCTGGGTTGGCACAACGTCCCATCCCTGCCTGCCCAGCAGCCACGTGGGGCTGGGACAGAGGACCCCAGGCTGGTGTTAAATTATGCAGCACCCATGCATCCTCTCAGGGCAGGGCCAGGCCAGGAGCCATCTGGCAGAGGAGAGGTCCGTGATGGAGCTGCTCCCAGGATGCTGGGGGCTGGCTGTGCCCCAGAGATCTGCCCCCACCAATGGGCTGTGCTGGGTGGGTGGTCCCAACCCCACAGCTGGGGTGGGCAGGAGAGAGGGATGAGAGGGATGGAACTTTAGGAACCAGCATGGGACCAAACCTCTTCTCTCCTCCCGGCTCCAGAAAGGGCAAATGGGATGAAGATGACTTTGAAGAGGACCTGGGTGAGGAGGAAGAGGAAGAAGAAGAGGAGGAGGAAGAGGAAGACTACGAGGAAGAAGAAGACATGGGAGAGGAAGGGCTCAGCTCGGCAGAGGCGGTGCGGGCGGGCGCGGGGTCCCTGCTGCTCCGCAAGCCCCCAGCGCCCCAGCACTACCGGGGGGAGCCCCCACGGCTGCCAGGCGGGCAGGAGCGGCTGCCCCCCGGCCTGGGCCACGCTCAGCCCCCGCCACCAGCCCCTGACCACGGCGACTGGACCTACGAGGAGCAGTTCAAGCAGGTATGTGCCCGCCGAGACGCGCTGTCCGTGCCCTGCCGTCCCTGTCGCTGCTCCTGCTCAGCGCTGTGTCCTCAGAGCGTGGGGAGGTGCCTCTGGCAGCGCCGCCTCCGGCTGTGTTCTCCTCGGATCCAGCTGCTGTTGTCATTAGGAATGCGTGGGATTTCTCCGGGGTTTTAGTGCTGGGCTCGGTCTCGCCCCTTCCCTGGTTGGGTGGCTCTGAGTGGATCCTGTGTCCAGGTTGTTGTGGTACGGGCAGGCTGTGCAGTTGGGTTTGCTGCAGGGATATGGGAGGATTCTTGCTGGAAGTTATGAAAAAATCACGCCAGATTTATAAATCTGATGGATCTCTTGGTTTTCCACTCTCCCCAAGCCATTTTCCATGGGGACCTGTCTGTCTCCCATCACCGTCACTACAGAGCTGATGCCTGGCAGGCCAACTCAAGCTCTGGTGGGGGGCAGAGCTGCACCCCTGCTGCTGCCAAAATGCCATGAAAAAGTGAAACCAGGGAGAAAGCACCTGGCTGTTCCCTTCCTTGCCTTCCCCAGGCAGTGAGGCCAGCACATTCCCAGCACCAGAGCTGGCTGCAGTCCACTCTCATTGACAGAAGAAAACTGCTGCAGCCAGGGCTCCCCGGGGGCTGCCCGGCACCTTTGATGTGTGTTTAAATACATCAGAGTTTGGGGGAAGGGGCAGCACCAGCAGCAGCAGATGGGACCCAGATGGAGCAGCCAGGGCATGGTGGCCTGTCAGGAGAGATGCGACCACCTCTGCCCCTTCACTTTCAGGAGGCTGCCACATCCCTTCCCAAATGGGGGAAGGGGCTGCCGGGGTCTGCTGGCACACATGGATGCAGGCAGGCTCAGAACAGGGCTGGCAGAGGGAAGCAGTGGCCATCCTCCTGGTGCTGCCTGACTGTGGGGATGGAGAGATGTTCTGTCCAGCTGCAGGGCTGGAGAGATGCTCCTGCTTGGCTGTTGGGATGGAGAGATGCTCCTGTCCAGCTGCAGGGATGCTCCTGTCCAGCTGTAGGGATGCAGGGATGCTCCTGTCCAGCTGCAGAGATGCTCCTGTCCAGTTGTAAGGATGGAGGGATTCCCCTGCCGAGCTGTAGGGATGCTCCCGTCCAGCTGCAGGGATGCAGGGATTCCCCTGTCCAGCTGTGGGGATGCAGGGATGCTCCCGTCCAGCTGCAGGGATGCAGGGATTCCCCTGTCCAGCTGTGGGGATGCAGGGATGCTCCTGCCCTGCGCATCCCTCGCGCCGCTGCACCCAGGCTACCTGCTCTTCTTGTGGTTTCCCTCTCTTGTGCTTCCTGCCGCCGGCGAGCGAGGGGCCAGGGCCGTGAACTCGTAGCTGTGAAAAGGCTTTTCAATACCACAACTCTGATCTTCCTGTTCGTCGGCGTGTCAGTGCCGTGGCCTCTATCACAGCCACAACACTTGGCAACACCGACTGCGTTCCCAGTGCTTCCCTCGGCCCCCAAGCCGCGCTCCCGCTCCCTGGGCACCCATCTCCCTCCGTATCCCTTCCTGGGCTCTCTGGGAAGAGCCAGCTGGGTGTTGAATGTTGGAAGCAGCCGGAGGGGTTTGGAAATCCTCCGTGGGCGTGGAGGAGGAGCGGAGGCGACGCCGGGCCCGGAGAGGCTTTCCCCGGCACGTCAGCCCCGCGCGAGCGAGCGAGCGAGCGCGCTTGGATCGCGGCCCCTGGAGCGGGGCCAGGCACAGCCGGCGCTGGCCGGGAGCTCCTCCTGGCCGGGCTCCAGCGCGTGCCGTGCCGCCGGGCTCCGGCCCAGCAGCCCAGCTGGGAAGGAGCAGCAGGAATGTAAACAGCGAGGGAGGGCAGCACGGGGCAGGGGATGCCGAACCCCATCCATCCTCGATGCTCCTCGCCGCGGTGGAGGCGCCTTAGGGGGAGCCCCGGCAGCAGGGTCACCGTGTGTGGGGCAGGGGAAGCTGTACCCCATCCATCCCCATTTGTGGAGGTGCCTTAGGGGGAGCCCCGGCAGCAGGGTCACCCTGTGGGGCACGGGATGCCGTACCCCACCCCCGCTGGTGGAGACACTTTAGGGGGAACCCCAGCATCAGGGTCCCCATGCCTCAGGTTGCTGTTTGATAATTGCTGCCTCGAGATGTGCAGGATGTCTTTGCTTCGGCCTGTGCCTGAAGAACGAGTCTGGACTCTTCACTTTTCGGTCTTGAGGTTGTTTATTAATTCTTGTCTATAAAATTTTACTTTCTGCTCAGCAGGGCAGCCACAGGCACTCTCTGTGTTGTCCTTTTATACTACAAACTACATATATCATATTTACACTTCATTCCCAATACCTATCACCTATGTTAGACAGTGCACTTCTACTCTAAACCAATCCCAAAGTGCCAACATCACTGCAGAAAATGGAGAACAAGAAAAAGAAGAAAGGCTGGACACGCCCAAATTCTTCCATCTTGTCCCCATAACCCCCATACCAAAAATCCTAAAATCTACATTTTCACCCTGTGATCATTTTATTATTATACTATTTAAACCTCTGTGACTTTCAGGTCCTCATACAGAGTTGGCAACTTGCTTCAGGGGTCAAAATCAAATTCCCAGGTGATCTGGGTTGCATGCTAGGGTCTCTGAGCCCCCTGGCGGGGTCCTCAGCAACTCTGGGCACGCAGAGGGATGTGCTGAGTCCTGACACCCATGTGGGTGAGCCAGCAGGGATGTGGTGCTGCGAGTGGCTGTAGCCAATGTTCTGCCTGCCTGCTCCATGAGGGATGGGCTCTTTTGGAGTTGCTTTTTATTTTTGCCGAGGAGCTCCTCAGTGCCGGCCACCAACTTAACTCCCTGGCTATCCAGCTCTCCCTGCAGGGAGTTCAGATCCAGTTTGGGTTCAGATCCAGTTTGGGTTCGGCTCTGGTTGTGCTGGTGCCGTCAGCATCCTTGGCCCGTGGGTCTCTGTGCTTGAGAACACCAGACAGTGCCACCACCCCCTGTGCCTGTCCCCACGCCCAAACCCTGTCAGCCGGGAGCTGCCCCCATCCTCCCTCCACCGCCAGCTTTTATTGACCCATCTGGGACGGATTCCTGTGAACTGGTGCTCGGCTTGCAGCCGTGGGGGGCCGGAGGCAGGAGGAGGATGGGGCCCAGCTGAAGGGAGGAGGAAGGGGAGGGCGTGAGGAAGAGTTATGGAGGTGAGGGAGGTTAGGGAGCCGGCGCGTGGCACCTCCCCGTCCCCAGGGACGGCTACTGCACAGGCAGAGGTCAGCCCGGCCTGACCCGGGCGCTGCAGAACAAAGGAGCCCCCAGCCACACATGGAACTCGGGGGCACCGAGGCTCCTCGGGGTGTGTAGGGGGGTAAAAGGGGCATTTTTGGGTAGGAAGAGGCTCCCTGTGGGAAATGGATAAAAATCCAGCAAGCAAAGGGCTAAAACTGCTCGAAGTTCTGTGCCCCAGCGCAATGGGGGCTCTGCTGCTGCTTCTGTCCCCCAAGATCCCTGCTCTGATCTTTCTGTTTCATTATTGCTATTGCTGCTCCCTGCTAATACGGGGAGTGGGAGCCTCTCTGGTGGAGTGGCAGCCCCTGGAGCTGGAGTTTCCAGCCTCTCTGCCTCTTTTGGAGTTTGCTGTGCTGCTGTTGCTCCCTCAGGCGCGGGCACCCTGCGTGCCAGTGCCCCATCCCATATTGCAGGAGCTCAAGGAATCCATCTCCTCCCCGTGCTCATCTCCTCCCTGTGCTCATCTGGCTGCAGCAGCCACCACTCTCCCTCTGGGGTTCTCCATTTCGGGGTGTCCTGCAGTGGCTGCCTCAGGCTGATGTTTTAACACCCCCATTTCTGCTTCAGGAAGGATTTAAGAAGTCGCCACAGTGCCAGTGGGAGGCTGTGCCAGCTGAGGGGTTTTGGGGGGTGCTGGTGCTTTAGTGGGGCAGGGGTTTCTTGTGTTGGGGACATCTGAGCCGTGCCCGTGGCACCCAGGCGCGAAAACCTCAGCCCTTATCTGGGCTGGTGCAGCTCACCCCGAGATAGAGCGTTTCAAAGTGCACTGCTGGGGGAAAAATAAACCGAAAGCAACTCGGCGACCTCGGCAGGGCTGCGGGGGTGGCTGAAACCGGACCCCCCCCTCCGCCCAGACCAGCACATGGCTGCTGGAACTGGGATTTTCCAGGAGAGTCTGGAGCGGCAGACAGCCCGTATCTCCTCCTCTGAATCCCCAGGAGCTCCTTAAGGCGTGGGGGATCCCCCTCTGAACCCCTTTCTCCCGTGGATTATTCTCCTTTTCAAAGCCCAAAGCCAGCTGGGGGCGTGGGGCCTGAGCCAGGGGGCCCCGTGGCCTCTTAACGAGGGCGGGAGGGTCCATTTACTTTCTTTAAAATATTGATTAGAGCTTTATTGCATTAGGCAGCCGAGCGGATGAGCCACCCCCAGGGAGGGCGAGGGGGCCCCAGCGAAGGGAAGGGGGACCCGAGTGTCACCACAGGGCCGGGGGGCCACTTCCCCCTACCCACCCACCCACCCAGAGGCAGTTTGGCTTCCAGATAAGGGGGGGAGTGCCCTGGGGCCCCCGGTTAGGGTGCTGCTGTGCCGGGGAGGTGATTGCAGTGCCTGGCCAGGCCAGCAGCAGATAAGGCAGGCAAAGAGGGGATCTGAGCAGGACAGGAGTTTGGGGAGTCAGCAGTGGACCCCTCCTGTAGGATTGACGGGGGTAGGACGGTCGGGATGGACAGAAACAAGAGATCTCTGGGGTTTGTTGCAAAGGGCCTGGGTGCAGGGCCCTGCTGGGAGCTGCAGCCACAGCTCAGAGCAGGCCCGAGAGGAGAGAGGGGTAAAGAGAGAGAAGGCAGGAGTGTGGTAAAGAGATGAGAGAGTGAGGAAGGGTAAAGAGGGTAAAGAGAGAGTAAAAGAGGACAAGGTTCCTGTTACAATACAATAAATCTTCTTCTGGTCATGGAACTTGGGGTTTATTGCAAAGGGCCTGGGTGCAGGGCCCTGCTGGGAGCTGCCAGGCACAGCTCAGAGCAGGACTGAGAGGAGAGAGGGGCAGAGAGTAAAAGCATAAAAGGGGTAAGAGAGTAAAAGGCAAGAAGCAAGAGACAAGAGGTAAAAGTGCGAAGTTCCCGTTCCAATAGAATAAATCATCTTCTGTGTTGAATATTCTGATTCTCACTAACCAATCTAGTACAATACACAAATCCTATAGCATTTACATACAGCCTATAAGAATCATTACATTACCATACTGTGCTACGTTTTAAACCCTAAAAACTCCTCTTTGGGCCCCTTCTGCCAAGCTGGCAGGGTCTGCTCTGCCCCTTGGACCTGTCTGCAGGCAGAGGATCTTGTTTCATCAAAAGGGGATCACCTTCAGCCAGCCACACCGTTGTTTTCCCGTTGTTCAATAACTAAAGGATCTCAAAACTTGCTTTCATTTCAACCTCTCTTCTAATTTCTATATTCTCAAAAATCTTTTGCCAGACAATCATATTTATCAGGCTTTCCTGCTTCACCTTTCCCAACAGCCTCCCAAGATAAGGTCTGCGTCCCCACCCCTGCTCACCCCGCAGCGTTGCCCCAAGGGGTGCTCCCAGCCGGGGGATCCGGCGCAGTAATTGGCTCATAGAGCTCAGGGAGCATTCCCGGGGCTGTAATCCCACCAGATCCCTGGCCAGAGGTCAGGCACTTCTCTCGGCGAGAGCGGCTTAGCCACCGAGTGCCTCCCCCAGCCAGACGCCTGGGTGCTCACAGGTGCTGCTCCCGGCATCCCAGCACTCGTCAGGCCATTTCTGCAGGATGATTAATGAGCTCGAGGGACAAGGGGACACATCCTTTCTGCTCGAGGTTCTCAGCCAGTGCCTTCACGCAGCTCCCCATCACCCCTTGTCTTGGGAGCTGGGCTGGCTCCTCGCTGCTTGTGTCCCCCCCAAAGCTGCATTTCCCCCATGCCTTGACCTCCCCAGAGCTGGGGGGGGATTAAAGCATGGGGGAAATGCATTTCCCCATCCTGGCCCTCCCAGAGCCCTGTTCCCTCCACGCCCCAGCCCCCCGGGCTGACTCAAGGGCTGCGGAGGTGGCGGCCGCCTCCCCTCTCGGCACAGCTGAACTAACAGGGTTTATTTAAAAGAGAGGAAAAAAAAAAAAAAAAAAAAGAAAAGAGCAGTGCAGGGAGCAGGGCCTTTGTCAGCAGAGCCCCCCGCCCCCACTGCAGCGTTGGGCAAGGGCAGGGTTGCTCCATCACCCTATTTCTGGCCCAAACCGCAGGAGAAATGGCAGCTGGTCGCAGGGCCCAGCCGGACGTGCTGCAATCAGGGGGGCCAGGGCAGGGGGTGTTTGGGGCTGGGGGGCCCTGCTCGGAGCCCCTGGGGCAGCCAGACTGGGGGCTCAGGGTGCAGCTCCTTGCCCAGCTCCTGACCCGCTCCCTGACCCTTAATCTGCCTGTGCCTGGGTTCCACTCTGGGATAATCCACCCTGCACTGGGGCTGCTGCAGGCCAGGGCTCACCCCTGAGGAGAGGCCCCTGCTCCTGGTGTGTCCCACAGGCTGGGCTGTGTCATTTCTGTGGCAACAGTGGCTTCCCTGTCCCCCCACAGCAGCTGGCTTGGGGTCTCACCCTGGTACAGGTGGCACTGGGCACGCCCAGGCAGGTACCAGCCCTAAACCCCTGCAGCAAAGGGCTTCACCTCCTGCCCCTGTTTCCCCTGTGGAGCCTCCAACTTGGGCACCAGTGCCCGATTTTGGACATTCCAGCACCTGGGACGTGCTGTCTCACACTGCCACCTGCTCAGGTGCCACGGTGGGATGGCGTCTGTCACTGTGGTGCCATCACAGTGCCCACCACCACCTCCTCCTCTCAGCGTGAGGAAACTGCGAGGTTTCAGCGCTGCTAGAGCAGCTCAGCAGTGATGGTTCCCGGGGCTGACAGCCCACAGCTGGCTCCTGTCAACCCCATCTGTGGCTGCTGGACCCCTTCCAGCTCCTCCAGCGGCTCGGCCGTGGCGTTCCCAAGCATTCTGTGCACCCTGGCCCTGCCCACGGGACCCCAGGGACCCCCTCGGTGGTGCTGACGGAGGGCAGAGGTGCAGGACCTCGCATTTCAGGAACAGATTTGCAATTAGCCAAATCCCAGCGGGCGGTGGAAGCCCCGGTGACTCATCTGCCGGGGCTTACCGCGATCCCCTTCTAAGACGATCATTTACATATGGTGGAATTTAAACCCCTGTCTTGGCTTCCAGGCCTCTGCTGCTGCTGCTGCTGCTGCTGCCACCTCACCCGGGTCAGGTCCTCAATGAGGGTCTTGGCCCTCCAACCCTGAGGAGCTTCATCTTTGGAGTCACACAGGAGGGACAGCCTGAACTGGGGGCTCACCAGGTGCCCCGAGAGTTTGAGTTGGCTGCTCTGGCCACATTTCCCCAGCTTAGCACTGCATAGCTCATTCTCAGCTGCCTTCCCTGGTGGCAGGAGCCAGCCTGGTGTCTGTCCTTCCTCAGACGAGCTTTCTCAACAGCGCCTGACTCGGCTGGATTAATATTTGTACAAGGTCCGGTGTGATAGCAAGCATGTGTCAAGGGCATGCACCAGCACGCACACAGCAAGGGCCGGGAGAGCTGCTGGGCTGGCTCCCATCCAGCCAGCCAGCCAGCCCAGGGAAGCAGCCCCAGCGCCCCAGTTATCCCTGACCCCTCACCAGGCTGTGCCACACGTCCTCACGCAGACACGGAACCAGTTTTGATTCCAGCCAGAGCCTGGCTCGCTGCCGGCCAGCAGCGAAGTGCCGCTGGAAACGCCGCGGCAGCAGGAATCGCTTCCTCCTCTGCGGCAAGGCAGCAAACAGCAGTGGCACAGGGAGCCAGTGTCAGCCCAGGGGGATCAGGGACACAGGTCCTGGGAGCACGCAGCAGTGGCACAGGCGTTCTGAGAGCTGTTGTCAGCCTGGCCTGTGGCAGGGACGTGGATCCTGGGGTGCTGGGAGCAAACAGCAGCTTTCCCAGGAGCCGGTGTCAGTCCAAGGGGATCAGGGACACAGATCTTGGGATGCTGGGAGCAAAGAGCAGTGGCAGAGTCAGTGTCAGCCCAGGGGGTTCAGGGACATGGATCCCAGGATGCTGGGAGCGAACAGCGGTGGCACAGGCATCCCAAAAGCTGGTGTCAATTCGGGGGGATCAGGGACAGGGATACTGGGATGCTGGGAGCAAGCAGCAGCGGCACAGGAGTGCCAGGAGCTGGTGTCAGCCCAGGGGGATCAGGGACACAGATCTTGGGATGCTGGGAGCAAACAGCAGTGGCAGAGTCAGTGTGAGCCCAGGAGGTTCAGAGACATGGATCCCGGGATGCTGGGAGCGAACAGCGGTGGCAGAGCTGTCCCAAGAGCTGTGTCAGCCCGGGAGGATCATGGACAGGGATGCTGGGAGCAAGCAGCAGAGGCACAGGAGTGCCAGGAGCCGGTGTCAGCCCAGGGGGATCAGGGACATGGATCCCAGGATGCTGGGAGCAAACAGCGGTGGCACACTGTTCCAAGAGCTGGTGTCAGCCAGGGGGGATCAGGGACAGGGATATTGGGATGCTGGTAGCAAACAGCAGTGGCACAGGCATCCCAGGAGCTGTGTCAGCCCAGGGGGATCAGGGACTCGGGTCCTGGGGTGCTGGGAGCGAACAGCAGTGGAAGAGCCGTCCCGGGAGCCGGTGTCAGATCTGGTGTCTCAGGGACACGGATCCCAGGAGCTGCCGGCTGGCCGGGCGCAGCGGCACGGCCGGGCTGGGGAGGGCGGCCGACAGCGCACGGACAATGGGGGGTCAGCGGGGTTAAACGGTGACTAATTCGCCCATTCAGCGTCCCCTGCGCCGCTCGGGGACGCCCGCGGTGCCCTGACACCCGCCGTGCCCTGACACCGCCCGCCGGGTACCCCCAGGGTCACCCGCATGGCTCCTGTGTGGGGAGGAGGTGGGCACCGGGTGGTCTCGGGGACCCCCAGACTGCCGTGCTGATGGATCAGGACTGGCTTTGTCACCAGTGGATGCTGTGCCCACCACTGGATCCCGCAGCCCGGGGAGGAGGTACGGGTGCAGAGAGGCACCTGGGCTCGGGCTGTGTCCCCTGAAGAGGGGACAATGCTGGGAACCGGTGTGAACAATGGTGCTGACGGGAAGCTCCCGGGCCCCCTGCCCAGCTGCCCCCTCGGAAGCGGCCCCCCAGCCCAGCCCAGCCCAGCCCAGCCCGGCCCGGCCCGGCCATGCTCCAGCAGCAGGAATCCCGCCGGGCCGGTCAGTGGAGTCACCGCCAGCTCTGGCCATGTGGGCGAGGCTCCAGCCAGCACATCCCCCACCAGCAAAGTGTTGGGACATTTTTGGGGAAGGGGCACGCACTCCTCCCTGCCCCCAGCAGCCCCTTCCCTCCCCGGGGGGCTCGCAGGGGATTAGGGATGGGGACAGCCAGGGGTGACCTGTACCTAAGCCGAGCGCTTTATCTGCGTAGGAATCTGCTCCGGGGCTGGACTGCTCCCTTTGCCCTTCACCGGGAGGGATTTACCCCAGCAAACCCTGCACCCTGTGCATGGAGAGAGGAGCTGCTGCCTTGGGTACCCCCAGTCCTGACTCAGCCATCGCCTTACAGGAAATCACATCCCCAGCGCCTCCGAAACGCCCCGCGTCAATCCTTGGCTCTGGTTTTTACAAACGACTTTCTTATTCTGAATAAGTGCCCTCTCCGACCCCACTGCGAGTCCCGGCGTGCCAGAGGCCGGGGGCTGTGTAGCGGTTGGGAGTGGGACGGGAAACGCGCCATAAATGTGTTTATTCTTGGTTAAAGAACTCGTTAGTGTGAGCAGGCTCTTCCCCAGGCCAGCGTGGCCCCTCGCTGTCCGCGGGACAAAGGGATGCATCCCCGGGGGCTGCCAGAGGAAGGAAGGAAAGGAAGAAAAGGAGAGGAGTAACCCCTCAATCCTGTCACTGCTGCTCCTGCTACCTGCCGAGCTCTCCCCGCTGCTGCCTGCGTTGTGTTTTTTCCTTAAATACAGGAATTTGGGGGAGTTTAGCCCCTGGAAGGTGGAGGTTGCCACCAGCCCCCATCCCTGCTGCAGTGGCCCTTGGGTCTTGTCCCCAGTCCCGGCTCGCGTCACGGTGTGCACGTCTCAAACCGGTTTTGGAGAGAAGGAGGAAAACCGAGAGTGTTGCCACTTCCTGGCAATGGAAAAGAAACTTGAAAATTAATCCCCGAGGCCTGAAAACCCGGAACCGAGCAGCGGGGGGGGAAGGGGAGGTGTTTTTATGTTTTTAACTCGGACGTGGGATGCAGGGACACGGACTCCTCCATGACATCTCATGGGGCAGACAAGGGAGTCCTGCCGAAGGGGGGATTTGCCTGGCACCAGCATGAGCCTTGTGAAACGATGCTTCCCCTCCTGCTCGGGGGCTTGGGGAGGGTTCGGACCCCCCATCCCCGGCCCGTGCCGAGGGCTCTCCCGCATTCCTGGCATTGCCATGGGGCCGCCTCCTCCCGCCTGCCCTTTGAAAGCCAGCAGGGTTGGGATTTTCCTGTAATCTGGTTTGAAACATTAATCCGGTCATCCACACCAAACGCCGGGCCGGCATCCTGCCGGGGGTGCTGGGGCCGGGGTCAGGGCCACCCGCCCACCGCCTGCCTAATTCCTCCTCCACTTAATTATGGATCTGCTGGCAACGGCCATCTGGCTCCGTGTCCTCAGCCGGCCGGGGGCCGAGGGGCTGTGCTGTGGCCAGGTGGGCTGGGCACTGTGGCCAGAGCCACCCCGTGCTGCTGGCATCGAGCATTCACCCTGGAATGGTCAGCACTGGGAGCACTGGGTCACATCCCCCAGCCCAGGGGACTCTCAGGGATGTGGGGAGCATCTCCTGCTCCCCCCAAGCCAGGCTGGCATGGCTGTGTACCACAGTGTCCCCTGCCACCACACCCTGCCGTGGGGACCCCAGGGTAAGAGGATATTCCCGGGGCAGCTGCGTTCTGGATTAAGTCGTTTCCAGCTCCCTAATTACGAAACATAAATGTATTGACTCAGCGGCAGCGGGCGGCCTTGCCTGCACGCCGGTACCTTTGCACCGAGCACCGCGACGCCGCGTGCTCCTGCGAGGAGCTGGCCTTGAGCTGGGCACAAAGCAGGGCTGAGAGCAGGAAGCAGGGCACGGGCATGGGGCAGGGATCAGCACCAAGCAGGCACAAGACTCAGCACCTGCTGATTTCGGTGCGGCAGCGCCGGCCCGTGCCAGGCTCAGCTGCGCGCTGGGTTTCGCATGCTGCCAAAAGCAGAAAGTTTCTGTTCCCCAATTTGCATTCCGAGCCCCGCTGTCCCAGCTGTCCTGCGCTGCCGTTGGGGCTCTCGGGGCTGCTGTGCCGTTGGCTGCGGATGGCGTCAATGCAAGGAAATCCTGCGAGGGGCAGCTGGGAGTCACTCGTCTCTGTCTGTCCCCTTCCGTGTCCTGCCTGTGCTGGGGGGTCGAGGGGGAACAGGGGTGGTAAGGGAGGACAGGGGCAGCGTGGCAAATGCACTCTGTCACACTCCACAGTGCACACCAGGGCTTGGCAAACGCACTTTGTCACACACCACAGTGCACACCAGGGCTTGGCAAATGCAGTCTGACACACTCCACAGTGCACACCAGGGCTTGGCAAATGCAGTCTGACACACTCCACAGTGCACACCAGGGCTTGGCAAACGCGCTCTGTCACACACCACAGTGCACACCAGAGCTTGGCAAACGCGCTCTGTCACACACCACAGTGCACACCAGAGCTTGGCAAATGCAGTCTGACACACTCCACAGTGCACACCAGGGCTTGGCAAACGCTCTCTGTCACACACCACAGTGCACACCAGGCACGTCCCAGCCGTGGCTGGGCATGTCCTCACCCCACAGTGCCGCCAGATGAGCACCTTGGGCAGGTGCCTGTCACTGGCAGTTGGTTCTGTTGGCAGTGACAGAGGTAAACCAGGGTTTGGAGGGTCCCAAGGGGAGTTTGTTTCTCTGCTTGGTGCCGTAACCATGGGCAGCAGCTTGTGCAACATCCTCTGCCCGGCAGCCGTGGCGGGTGTGCCGGCAGGGCAAGCATGGGGATCCCTCTGCCCACCATCCCTGGGCACCGCCATGGCTTTATCACAGTTGGGCAGGGGGGAGAGGTGGCTGCAATCAGCTGAGTTTGGCGTTGGACCACCGGGGCTCACACTCGGGGCAGCCGCCTGCCGCAGCCACTAATCCCCCTGTCCTGGCCGGCCACGCTCTCCTCAGCTGACGGTTAATTTTCTTTCATCCTCTTAAACGCGTCCATTCCCCTCGGGACTGAGTCCAGGAGGGGGGTGGATCATGACCCCGAGGGTCTTGGATGAACCAGAGTGTTCGGTGCTTCCCCAGGATGGCATCGGGCGCTGGGGAAGCCCTTTCCTTTCTCTGTGTGTGGCTCTTGGAGCTGCTCAAGGAAACGGGGGAGGCTGGATTGGCACCAGCCCAACATCCCTCAGCTGGCACAAGTGTTACTCAACCCCAAAATTCACAGCACTGCTGCTGTGCCATGGCTCATTCCCCCCACAGCACTGCCACACCAGACCCCTTCCTTTGAGGGGTCTTTGAGGGGGTTTTGAGGGTCTCTGCCGGTGGTGCTGGTGGCTCCTGCCCTTGCCCTGGGGGTGTGCAAGGGTCTGGTCGAGCCTGCCGAGTTTCCCAGGGGAACTGGGGGGGTTTATGGCCCCGCTTATCATGCGGCCCCATTGATCCCTTTGATCGGCGCCGGCGGGCGAGTCCGGCCCTGCAGGATCCGGATCCTCCCCGCGGGGCTGCAGGAGGAGGGGGCTCAAGGCAGGACCGTGCCCACCCATCCACCTGCCCACAGCCCTGGTGCCATGGAGGGAGTGGGCACGTGGGTCACCTGCAGTGCGTGCCTGGCTTATTTTGGGGGGGTATTTATTTATTTATAGCCCCCTCCCGGCCCCCCCTGGCAGTTGTTCAGAGCTGTCATGGAGAAAAGCGGAGCTGTGGTGGTGTCTTGGGCAACGCCTGCCCCCACAGCCCTTGCTCCAGCACCCTGCCCGGGTTTGGGAGGGTTGGGAGGGGGGATTATCCACCAGCCTGCAGGCAGAAACAGCGCTGGGCTTGGGGAGAGGCTGCGTGGTGTGGCGTGGTGTGTGCCTGCGGCGTGCCGGGCGCTCCAACCGGCCGGTGCTGAGCCATAAAAGCCATAAATCAGGCAGGAATGTGCCGGGGTGGGGGGTCCCACATGGAGATGCCCCAAGCAGAGCCGGTGATGGAGGTGGTGCAGCAGCGTGTCAGAGCCTGGCCCAGCTCTGCCTTCCCCCAGTGCAGGACGTGTCCCTGCAGGGTGGTGGCACACACAGGCTCATGGTGAGGCACACTGGCTCCTCCTGGCCATGGCTCTCTCTCTCTGTGGCACCCCAAGCGCGGAGGGACCACGCTGAAGAGTTGCTGTGCTGTGCAGGCTGTGGAGGCTAAAAATAACAGGGGTCAGCGTTCCTGGGAGGAGCTGGGGCGGTGTTGGCAGCCTGGGAGCCACTCCAGCCATGATCCCGGAGCTGAGCTACAACCAGGGCTGGCAAGGTCAGCCCAAGCTGCAGGAACCCCCTGGACCTCTGCAGGGACCCTCAAACCATTTGGTGTCCTTTGAGGCTGCTGCAGAGGAAGCCAAGGGGTCTCAGGTTGGGGGACACACATGGGTTAAGGGGGTTTCTGAGCATCTCTCTCTTCTTTATGCAGCTGTACGAGCTGGATGGTGACCCCAGGAGGAAGGAGTTCCTGGATGACCTGTTCAGCTTCATGCAGAAGCGTGGTGAGTACCCAGCTGCACACCCACGCTGTGCCCCCCTGCCCACTCTGTGCCCACCCTGCTCCTCCACACCCACCTTGCGCCCCCCACGTCCCCCACCCAAGGCCAGGGGCTCATTTCCTTGCCCCTCATTAGTGCCCTGAGGTCACGGCTCCAGCTGAGCTGCTGGTTAATCTTTAACCCCTCCAGCACAGCGGGGTCAAACCTGCTGGGCTGGATCCAGAGCCTGCAGCCCCTCCTTGTCCCCCTCCCTTCACACCCAGACCTGCAGCCCCTGGCTGTGTGCCCCCTCTGCCCATTGCCTGGGTTATTGCAGCCCCTCTCTGTGCCCGGGGAGAGGCCCTGGCTGGGGGGCCGGGGGTGGGAAGGGCTGAATCCTGCTCGAGGGTCTGGTTCCTGCGTGGAAAACAGCGCTGGAAGTGCTGACACAGGGCTGGCTCTGGCCCTTTGTCCGACAGCACTGGGAAGGCACGTGTGCCTGTGCAGGGGGGCTGGGGCTGCTGGCTGGGTCCCCCTGGCCATGTCCTGTCCCCTGGCTGCGTCCCCTGCAGTCCCCCCACCTCCATCCCCTGGAGTCACCCCACCTGCATCCATTGGGGTCCCTCACCGCATGGCTGGGAAGGTGGGGACCCCAATAAGGGATGCCAGCCCCCTCCTCAAGCTGGAGGGACAAGCCCCCCATGCTCATAGGGGACCCTCAGAGCCGGATTGTGCCACCCCAACACCCCACCCCGTTGTAAATAACTTTTGTTGTTTTCGGGTGCTGGCTCAGCCCGAGGAACCGGCTCAGCCACGGCAGCGGGGCTGTGGCTGCAAACTGCGAGTTTCTGTTTCCTTTGTTCGGGGCTGATCTCAGGGGAGGGCCTGGGGGGGGGGAAGAAGGGGACAGTGGAAGGGGAGGGAGCAGCATGAGCCCCCCCCCAGCCCCTCCACTGCCCCACGGGGGTCTCAGCAGCTGCGCCCCCACTCTGGGTAAGAAAGCAGCACCCCAGAGCAGCTCTCTCCTCCCGCCGCTCCCCAGGGACCCCCGTGAACAGGATCCCCATCATGGCCAAGCAGGTGCTGGACCTGTACATGCTGTACACGCTGGTGACCGAGAAGGGGGGGCTGGTGGAGGTCATCAACAAGAAGCTGTGGAGGGAGATCACCAAGGGGCTGAGCCTGCCCACCTCCATCACCAGCGCGGCCTTCACCCTGCGCACCCAGTGAGAGGGGGCTCGGAGGGATGGGGAGGGGGCGAGGCCTTGGGGGTCCCCCTACCCTGTGCAGGGCATGGATGCTCTCAGCACAGCCCTGTGTGTGAGCAGTGGGGAGGGAACAATGGGGGTGGCACACGGGGAGTCCCCTGCCCTGTGCAGGGGTTGGATGCTCTCAGCACAGCCCTGTGTGTGAGCAGTGGGGATGGAGCAAATGGGGATGGAACACTGGGAGTCCTTGGGGGTCCCTCTTGCTCAGCACAGCCCTGTGTGAGCAGTGGGGAGGGAACAATGGGGGTGGCACACAGGGAGTCCTTGGGGGTCCCCCTACCCTGTGCAGGGCATGGATGCTCTCAGCACAGCCCTGTGTGTGAGCAGTGGGGATGGAGCAAATGGGGATGGGACACGGGGAGTCCTTGGGGGTCCCTCTTGCTCAGCACAGCCCTGTGTGTGAGCAGTGGGGAGGCAACAATGGGGGTGGCACACAATGGGGAGGGGTGCCCAGCCACTGTGTCGCCCTCACCATCCCTCCCGTGTCCCGTCTGGCCGCAGGTACATGAAGTACCTGTACCCCTACGAGTGTGAGAAGCGTGGGCTGAGCAACCCCAACGAGCTGCAGGCGGCCATCGACAGCAACCGGCGGGAGGGCCGGCGGCAGGGCTTCGGGGGCTCCCTCTTTGCCTACTCGCCCGGTGGCACCCACGGCCTCCTCTCCTCGCCCAAGCTGCCAGTGCCAGCGCTGGGGCTGGCATCTGCCACCAACGGCGGCGCCATCACGCCCGGCCAGAAGATCAAGAAAGGTAATGGTTGTTCTGGGGTCTGCCTGCTCCAGGGTGTGGTTGCAAGCTGAGCTCCCTGCTAAGGCCTGGAGATGTAATGATAATGGGGAGAGCTGGGGGAAGCAGGCAGAGGGGTGATGCTGCTCTCCCGTCCTTGGGCTCCAGGGCTCAGCCTGGGGGCTCTGATTCCAACCACCCATCTCTGACCTTTGGGCACCAAACTGTTGACACCCTGGGGACCCTGATTCCAACCACCCATCTCTGACCTTTTGGAGGGACAGCAGGGCACCAAACTGTTGACACCCTGGGGACCCTGATTCCAACCACCCATCTCTGACCTTTGGGCACCAAACTGTTGACACCCTGGGGACCCTGATTCCAACCACCCATCTCTGACCTTTGGGCACCAAACTGTTGACACCCTGGGGACCCTGATTCCAACCACCCATCTCTGACCTTTTGGAGGGACAGCAGGGCACCAAACTGTTGACACCCTGGTGATTCCAATCACCCATCTAACTGTTGACACCCTGGGGCCTGGGGACCCTGATTCCAACCACCCATCTCTGACCTTTTGGAGGGACAGCAGGGCACCAAACTGTTGACACCCTGGGGCCTGGGGACCCTGATTCCAACCACCCATCTCTGACCTTTTGGAGGGACAGCAGGGCACCAAACTGTTGACACCCTGGGGGACCCTGATTCCAACCACCCATCTCTGACCTTCGGGCACCAAACTGTTGACACCCTGGGGACCCTGATTCCAACCACCCATCTCTGACCTTTTGGAGGGACAGCAGGGCACCAAACTGTTGACACCCCGGGGTGGCGGCACCACCTGTGTCCCCACCCCTGACACCCGCTCCCCCGGCAGAGGAGGACTCTCCCATCCCCATCTCCATGCCCAGCCGGCTCCCGGTGTCCCTGGCCGGGCACCCGGTGGTGGCGGCGCAGGCGGCCGCGGTGCAGGTGGCGGCGGCCGCCCAGGCCGCGGCGCTGGAGCAGCTGCGGGAGAAGCTGGAGTCGGGGGAGCCGCCGGAGAAGAAGCTGGCGCTGGTGACGGACGAGCAGCAGCGGCTGATGCAGCGGGCGCTGCAGCAGAACCTCCTGGCCATGACGGCCCAGCTGCCCATGAGCATCCGCATCAACAGCCAGGGCACCCGCTCGCCAGGTCAGTGCCGGCCCCGGCCCCGCGGCCCCGCGCGGCTCCCGGCCCCGGCGGGCTCGGTAACGCGGCTCTCCCCGGCAGAGAACCGCCCGGACGCCGCCGCCGCCAGCAGCAACGGCACCAACAGCATCAGCATGTCCGTGGAGATCAACGGCATCGTGTACGCAGGTGAGGGGCTGCCCCGCGCCACGCTCCCGCTGCCCTCCATCCATCTCACAGCGCCCGTGCCTCAGCTCTGCTCTCTGCTCTCTCCCCCAGGTGTGCTGTTCGCCCAGACGCCCGGCCCTTCCTCCTCCTCTTCCTCCTCCTCCTCCTCTGCCTACAGCAAAGGCAACGGCGGCAGCAGCCGGAGCAGCGGCGGCAGCGGGGTGGGGAGCGGCGGCGGGAGCGTGCCCCCCGCCCCGGCCGGCCTGGCCGTGCCCCCCAGCTCTACCTCCAACAGCGCTTCTTCGCCTTAACGCCCCCAGCCTCGGGCACCGGCGCCCGCGGGGGGACGGGGCCGCACCGGGGCTCGCCGGGGTCTTCTGGGGTCTCTCTGGGGTCTCACCAAGGGTCTCACACGAGGACTTGCCAGGGTCTCTCTGGGGTCTCATTGGGGTCTCACACGAGGTCTTGCCAGGCTCTCTCTGGGGTCTCGTTTGAGGTCTTGCCAAGATCTCACCAGGGTCTTGCTCGAGGTCCTGCCAGAGTCTCACTGGGATCTCACCAGGATCTCACCAGGGTTTCATTGAGATCTCGTCTGGGTCTCACTGGGATCTCACCAAGGGTCTCACCCAAGACCTGGATGAGACTGGGGCCTCACTGGGGTCTCACCAAGGGTCTCACTCGAGGTCTTGCCAGGGTCTCTCTGGGGTTTTGCTCGAGGTCCTGCCAGGGTCTCACTGGGATCTCACCAAGGGTCTGGCCCGAGGTCTTGCCAGGGTCTCAACAGGATTTCACTAGGGATCTCACCAGGGTTTCACTGAGATCTCGCCTGGGTCTCACTGGGGTTTCATTGAGATCTTGCCTGGGTCTCCCTGGGATCTCACCAAGGGTCTCACCCAAGGTCCTGCCAGGGTCTCTCTGGGGTCTTAACAGGATTTCATTGAGATCTCACCGGGGTTTCATTGAGGTCTTGCCAAGGTCTAACTGGGGTCTCACCAAGGCTCTCACCGTAGATCTTGCCAGGGTCTCTCTGGGGTCTTGCTCAAGGTCCTGCCAGGGTCTCTCTGGGGTCTCAACAGGATTTCACCAGGATCTCACCAGGTTTTCATTGAGATCTCTCCTGGGTCCCACCAGGATCTCACCAGGGTTTCATTGAGATCCCACCTGGGGTCTCACCAAGGGTCTCCCCTGAGGTCTTGCCAGGGTTTCTCCTGGATCTTCTCAGTCTCTCGATGGGCCCTGCCCTTGTTCTCCTGTTGTTGGATTTTCCTTTTCCAGGCAGAAAAGCTTTAGCCCGGGGGGTTTTGCTGGAGCCACCGCCGGCTGTCCGGCTGCGCCGCTCCGGGACCGTTTACCTCACTCACATCACACTTTGCACTGTACATTTATTATTATTATTATTATAATTATTGTTATTTTTTAACTCGTGTTACCTCCAGACAGACGCACGGACGCCTGCCGACGCGAGCTCTAGCGAAACCCCCCCGGAATTCTAAAGGAAAAAACAAAGCAAAACCAAAAATCCTAAAAAAAGAAAAAATTTGGAAATAGGGAGATATTTTATTCATTTCCATCCTTTTCCCTCCTTTGTTTTGGGAACTCCACTCTCTGCAGGATTTTAAGAGGTTGTTTTCGATTGTTTTGTTGTAAATAGCTTCTATTTTATTCTCTAAAAAAAAAAAGAAAAAAAAAAAAGAATCAATCTTTTAACATGCAAATGATATATATTAGTCTTCATCAGGGAAAATGGGAGCTTGGAAAAAAGTTGGAATCTCCTTTCTCCTCTCCTTATCGGTGGTTGGGTCCAGCTCTGCTCCTTCCCCCACCGCCAAATCCTAATTTTTATTCCTCCCCTTGCATAAAACTACTGTTTAAGGCCACTTTGGGCTTATTTCCTCCAAAACCAAGCAGCATCCATAGGATGGGGATGCTCAGAGCTGCAGGACGCTCTGGAGCACACAACCCAAAGCATTTATTTTAAACCTCGCAATCTCAGTTTCTTTTAAATATTTCCTTCCTCCTCCCCCTCACAAAAAAAATAAGAAAAATTATTCACCCACACCTGCGTGAGACACAATCCAAGCCGATACCGAAACCCCCTCGCCCCCCTCGGTATCTCCGTTCTCAGGTTCCCACCTGGAGCACAGGGTTTTTCCCCCCTTCCCCAGGTGCCCCCCAACCCCAACCTTTTATTTTTCATTTCACTCGGGGAAGTGGCGATCTCAGGGGATTTGGGTTGTTTTTTTGTTTTTTTTTTTTTTTTTTCCCCCAGCTGGTTTATTGTTGTTTTTGGGTTTTTTTGGGTTTTTTTTTCAGTGCTGGAATCCCCTTGGTGGCTCTTTTTTGGGGTGGGGGTCTTGATGGCTTCGTGGACCCTTTTTTGGGGGGGCCTGGGAGGGTCCGTCCAGCTCCTGCTGCTGTTGGGGTCCAGCCCAGCTCCCCATAAGGAGAAATTCCAAGGGGGAATTTTCAATTTTCATGCCCAGGGCAGGCTTAGATTTTCTTTGTGATTTTTTTTTTTTTTTTTTTTTTTGCATTGTACAGTCACTATTTTGGGTTGTTTTGGGTTTTTTATTTTTATTTTCCCTCCCCCCTCCTTTCCCTGCCCCTCCTTTTATTTTTGTTTTTGAGAGCGGGTGACTTTCCACTGTATTTTTCTTTTTTTGCATATCGATTTAAAAATAATAAAAAAGAGCCTAAATCAGTTTTTTTTGGGGGGGGGGGTTTGGAAAGAAGATTAAACTAAAGGAGCAGCCCCAGCTGCAGCTGCCCCCTTCCCCCCCCAGCGTTGCATATCTTAACTCAGGTAAAAAAGGAAAATGAGAAAAGAAAAAAAAACCACAAAAGACAAAAAAAAAGAAAAAAAGGAATAAAAAAATAAACCACATTCTACCTCTGAGTGCGGCGGCCTCGGGCGCACCCGGGGCCCCGGTGAAAGATTTCAGTTTTTGCAAAACATTCAGGTATTGAGACTTTTTTGATTATTATTAAAAAAAAAAATTAAAAAATTAAAAAAAAAAAGAGAAAATAAACTTAAAAAAACACTGAAAGTTTACATTTTATAATAACATTATTATACAGATTGTATTTAAACGTCAGAATATTTAAGACAATTGTAACCCTGTAAAGTGAAGAAATATTAAAAAAAAAAAAAAAAAAAGTTGTGTTGTTTGGGGTTTCTATAGGATTTCCTTATGGATTTGGGGTATCCCTGTGGGTTGTGGGGTATCAATGGATTTATGGGGTGATGATAGGATTATAAGATGTGCATGAGTTCCCCATAGGCCTGTGGGGCGTCCATAGGGTTGGGAGGTATCCGGGGCATCCTTAGTTTTGTGGGGTGCTCATGGGGTTCTCATGAAGCTATAGGGGTGCCTATAGGATTGTGGGGTGTCCATGGGGTCCCTATGGGGCTGTGAGAGTCCATATGGTTATGGGGTCTCCATAGGGTCCCCATAGGGCTGTGGGGTGTCCATGGGGTCCCCATAGGGCTGTGGAGGGTCCATAGGGCCCCATAGGGCTGTGGGAGGTCCACAGGGTTATGGGGTCTCCATAAGTCTGTGGGGTGTCCATAGGGTCCATTTAAGGCTGGGGAGGGTCCATAGGGTTATGGGGTCTCCATAGGGTCCCCATAAGCTGTGGGGTGTCCATGGGGCTCTTATGGGGCTGTGGAGGTCCATAGGGTCCCTATAGGGCTGTGGGGAGTCCATGGGGTCCCCATAGGGCTGTGGGGGGTCCATAGGGTTATGGGGTCTCCATAGGGTCCCCATAGGGCTGTGGGAGGTCCATAGGGTTATGGGGTCTCCATAGGGTCCCCCCATAAGCTGTGGGGTGTCCGTGGGGCTTCTATGGGGCTGTGGAGGTCCATATGGTCCCCATAGGGCTGTGGGGAGTCCATGGGGTCCCCATAGGGCTGTGGAGGGTCCATATGGCCCCATAGGGCTGTGGGAGGTCCATAGGGTTATGGGGTCTCCATAGGGTCCCCATAGGGCTGTGGGGAGTCCATGGGATCCCCATAGGGCTGTGGGGTGTCCATAGGGTTACGGGGTCTCCACCGGGTCCCCATAAGCTGTGGGGTGCCCATGGGGTCTCCATGTGCACACGCGCTGCCCCGTGTCACCCATCCAGCACCGACCGGGGCGGGCCCTGCTGAGCTTCCTGCCGCGTGCGCAGTCCCCGCCCCCCGCGGCCACGGCGGCGCCGCCGCTGATTGGTCAGCGCCGGGCGGTGGAGGCGGCGCTCTGGGCCGCGGCCGCGCTCTCTGTGGCCCTGGCGGACCGCGAAGATGGCGGCGCCCATGGAGGTGGCGCTGGTGTCGGACGCGGCGGGGCCGCTCTGCAACTGCTCGGTCTGGGAGCTGCACTCGGGCTCGGCCCTGCCCGGCTACCGCGGCGGCAACAGCGGCCCACGCGGGCTGGCGCTGCTGGGCGGCGAGCACCTACTGGGGGCCCAGCTCGGCAAGAGCTACATCAACGTCTGGGAGCTCCAGAGGAAGGTACCGGCGCGGCGGGCGGGCCCGGGCGGCCTCGGCTCGGGGGACGGCTTCGGGCTTCGCGGGGGGACTCCGGGCCCCGTGGGGGATGTGACGGGGGCACCCCTCCTGAGAAACCCCCGGCCCTGTGATGAGGAGCTCCTCCGTCCACAGAGCCCCCCTAAATCCATGCTCAGACCCCCTCATGGCTCCTCTCTCCACAGAGACCCCCTCATGGCTCCTCTTTTCGTGGAGACTCCCCTCTCTGTCCTCAGACACCCCTTCATGGCCCAATTCTCTGCAAAGACCCCCCTCTGTCCCCTATTGGACCCTCAGGCTCCCCCTCCCTCCATTCCGACCCCCATCACCCCGTGCAAGTGCCCCCCATCCCTCTGTTCGCAGAGATCCCCCTGAGCCCCCATGTCGGGGGTCCCTACTTGCAGCCCCTTCCCTTCTCTGAGCCCTCACTGTGCTCTCTCTCTGTCCCAGGACCAGCTGCAGCAGAAAATCATCTGTCCCGGGCCTGTGACCTGCCTGACAGCCTCTCCCAACGGGCTCTACGTCCTGGCGGGCGTCGCCGAGAGCATCTACCTGTGGGAGGTACTACGGGGTGCTGGGGCACTCACACTCACACCCTGCACGGTCTGTGGGAGTTATGGGGTGCTGGGGCACTCACACTCACACCCTGCACAGTCAGGGAGGGTCCCCAGTCCCTCCAATGTCTGTAAATCCTGATCCTGGGATCAGGGTCCACATCCTTCCAATATCTGTAACTCCTGGCCCTGGCATCAGGGTCCCCATCCCCTAAATGTCTGTAAATCCTGATCCTGGGATAAAGGCTGTGCTGCTCTCAGCCCACAGAGCAGCTCATTGAAGTAGGAGTGGGAGGAATTCAGGGAGAGGCTTCACTCTGCCTCATTCTCCTCTTTCCAGGCATCTCTGGATGCCCTGACTCTGCCTCAGGGGTCAGGCACTGCTCTCACAAGGCAGCAGCACAGGATCTGGTTTTGCTTCAGTGCTTCTCCCACATTTCAGCTGTGTATTTGTGTGTGCCCAGGGTGCCAGCAGCCCCTGCTGTGCTCTGGTCATTGTCCTGCTGGTTAATTACTGCTGGATTAATTTGGGATTACTGCTGCGTTCCCAGCACACCACTGAGCAAATGAAAGCAGTGTCTTGTCCTGAGCCCAGGATTAAACCCCAGGATGCCTCACCTGGAGCTTTGAGACTCATGGTGTGAGTGGCTCTACCTGAGCCCACCAGGGTTTGTTTGTACCCAAGTGCTTTTAGCTGGGAAAAAAATCCCTGAGGCTGAGCCTGCAGCTGGGAGCTGCTGCCTGTGATGCTCCCAGCTGGGCCTGCTCCAGCTCCTGTCACCCTCAGATGTGTTCCAGGGTGTGGCACTGTCACCCTCAGATGTGTTCCAGGGTATGGCACTGTCACCCACAGATATTTTCCAGGGTGTGGCACTGTCACCCTCAGATGTGTTCCAGGGTATGGCACTGTCACCCTCAGATGTGTTCCAGGGTATGGCACTGTCACCCACAGATGTGTTCCAGAGTATGGCACTGTCACCCTCAGATGTGTTCCAGGGTATGGCACTGTCACCCTCAGATGTGTTCCAGGGTATGGCACTGTCACCCACAGATGTGTTCCAGGGTATGGCACTGTCACCCTCAGATGTGTTCCAGAGTATGGCACTGTCACCCTCAGATGTGTTCCGGGGTATGGCACTGTCACCCTCAGATGTGTTTCCGGAGTATGGCACTGTCACCCTCAGATGTGTTCCGGGGTATGGCACTGTCACCCTCAGATGTGTTCCAGAGTATGGCACTGTCACCCTCAGATTTATTTCAGGGTATGGCACTGTCACCCACAGATGTGTTCCAGGGTATGGCACTGTCCCTCTGGCACATTGGAGAGGAAACCATCGTGGAGCTGGAACCAGCCCCTAGAGCTGGCTTTTGTGCTGTCTGTGAAACCCCTTGAATTGAAGTTTGGGTTGATTTTTTGGTGTAATTCAGACCATGAGAAGAAGCAGACTCTTATTTTATTTGAGGCTTTTTCTCTCTTGGTTCCCTCCCCATCTGCAGTGTTGCCTTTTAATAAGAAATATTTGGGGGATCCCTTGTCCACCCTAAACCCCTTGAGCCACCTCTGGGGTGTCCTGCAGCTCTCATAACCCCAGTGCCACCTCCTGAGGACCTGTGGGAGGGGAGAAGAAGTAATATGAATATTAAGAGTGAACAAGAAATCTTTACTTCACGTTTGTGACTTGGCCAGAGGAGCAGCTCTGGCATCAATGGGTTCCAGAGTTAAAGTGTCAGGACCTCTTCCACTGCCATGTGCTGAATTTCCACTGAGTTCAGGCTGTGCCAGCCGTGCCTCAGTGGTGTCAGTCACTGCCCTGAGGTGGAACAGAACCCACCCTCCTCACCACATGATCCCAAGGCATCCTTGACTCCCTCCTGCCCTTCTCCTCACTGCAGGTGTCCAATGGGAACCTCCTGGCCATCCTGAACCGACACTACCAGGACCTCACGTGCCTCTGCTTCACTGATGACAGCAGCCACTTCCTCTCAGGGGCCAAGGACTGCCTGGCCCTGGTGTGGAACCTCTACAAGTAAGGGGGGCTGGGGGGCACAGGGATTTTGGAGCAGGAGATCCCTTTAAGCCCACTGCTGTGTCTGTGCCCTCCTTCTGGGCAGGGAACCTTTCCTTGAGGGTCTCACCTGTTCTTGGGAGCAGATGGTTCTGATTTCTTTCCCTGGGTGACACAGAGGGGATTGTGCCCTTTGTCCCTGTGGCATAGGAATCTCAGCCTCAGTATCTGTGTGCCACAGGGATTTTGGAGCAGGAGATCCCTCTAAGCCCACAGCTGTGTCTGTGTCCTCCTTCAGGGCAGGGAACCTTTCCTTGAGGGTCTCACCTGTTCTTGGGAGCAGATGGTTCTGATTTCTTTCCCTGGGTGACACAGAGGGGATTGTGCCCTTTCCCAGGGTGTTTGTCCCTGTGGCATAGGAATCTCAGTATCTGTGTGCCACAGGGATTTTGGTGCAGGAGATCCCTCTAAGCCCACAGCTGTGTCTGTGCCCTCCTTCTGGGCAGGGAGCCTTTCCTTGGGGGCTTCTTGGGAACAGGCAGATGGTTCTGACTTCTTTCGCTGGGTGACACAGAAGGGATTGTGCCCTTTCCCCAGGCTCTTTGTCTGTGGGATAGGGATCTCAGCACCCATGAGCCATGGCTGCCAGCAGCTCCCGTGTCCCCCTTGGTCCCTGCAGCCAGCAGAGGCGTTCCCAGTGGGATCAGAGCCTGGCCCAGCTCCCCGTGGGGCTCTGTCCTGGCTGACCTGCCTGTCTCTGCTCTCCCCACAGCGTGTTGCAGGCAGAGCCCTCCCAGATCCCCGACCCCCGGCACGTCTGGTCCCGGCACAGCCTCCCCATCACCGACCTGTGCTGCGGCTTTGGAGGGCCCCTGGCACGGGCTGCCACCGCCTCCCTCGACCAGACAGCCAAGGTGAGGCTCATCTCACAGCTGCCAGACCCTGTGGGGTCACAGCCAGGCTCCTGCCAGCTAGCAGGAAGCTGTCCCCAAGCTGTCCCCAAGCTTTGCCGGGTTGCAGTGGCTTCGTTTCTTGGCTGTCTCTGCAGTGACTCAGAGCTGCCAGAGCTGGGCTCTGCCTCTCCAACAACAGCAGTTTCTCTGCTCCTGCCCCCAGGCTGGACTGCTGCAGTCCCTGTTGTCCTGGGAATGTCGGGGTCAGCTCCTCAGTTTTCCATTGCTGATGTGCACAGGGAGCAGAGCAGGCTGGAGCCTGTGGGGAGGGGATGCCCTGGGGGCAGGGTGGCCACAGAGAGGGTTCAGAGCTGTTTTGAAGCTGCCTGGGAAACTTCTGTCCTGCTCAGAGAGGCTGATCCTGAGTTCTGCCTTGGACTCAGTTTCCCAGTCACATCCAGGAGGGAATTTCAGGTTATCAGTGTTCCTCCAATCCTGCCATGAACATTCTCACCCCTGATTCTCCTGTGCCCTCTCACTCCAGCTCTGGGAAATCTCATCTGGGGAGCTCCTGCTTTCCGTGCTCTTCGACGTGGGGATCATGGCTGTGACTCTGGACCTCTCTGAGTACCACATGTTCTGTGGGGGCATGGATGGCTCCATCTTCCAGGTCGACCTCTGTGCCTGGGTGAGTGTGTGGGGCTGTCACCCCCAGCCACTGTCACCTCCCTGCTGGGACTGGTGTGACCTGCCAGGACATGGGAGGCTTCCTCTGTGTCTCCTCTGCCCCCTCCAGACATGGTGATGAACCTGCTGGGTTCAGCTTTCCTGAATTTTAACTCCTTTCCTTTCCTTTCCTTCCTGAATTTCTTCAGCCAGTTCAGAGAGACCGGACCTTCCAGACAGAGCGGGAGAACGGGAAGGTCTTCAAAGGGCACAGGTGAGGAACCAGACGTACCTGCCAGCCTCCATCTGCCCACCTCACCAGCTCCTGGCACTCCTGGGGTCATCCTGAGTTTAAACATCCTCTTCCCCATTCCAGGAACCAGGTGACGTGTCTGTCAGTCTCCACAGATGGCAGCCTGCTGCTCTCGGGCTCTCACGACGAAACCGTCCGGCTGTGGGACATCCAGAGCAAGCAGTGCCTCAAGACGATGAATCACAAAGGTAGGAACGTCCTTATCTCCAGGATCCTCACTGCCAGAGGCCCAGTGTCTCACCTGAGCTGCCCTGGGCACTCCAGGTGTGTTTTTGCCCCTTGCTTCACGCCCTGGGATGGGCAGAGGCGTTGGAGGGAGCCTGGGCTGTCTGGAGCTCTGCCCTGACCTTGCCCCGTGTGTTAACAACCCCCTGTGCTCTGTCAGGAGTGAGTCATGGATTTCACCCTGTCACTGAGGCCACACGGGATCCTCCTCCTTGTTTTCCCCAGGGAGCAGTCACCCCACATGCACCCCAGCTGTGTCTGCAGGGGAGACAGCTCTGTGACCCCAGCAGTGAGCTCATGGGGCCTGAAGTGAATCCCATATGAGCAGCTGTCTGGGATTTCAGTCTGATGGCTCCAGTAAATTGCAGGAGCAGCAGTTGGGTGCCTCAGCCACCTCAGAGCAGTGGGGGATTTACCCCTCCTGTTGTTAACTGTGGTTTCTGGCCCCTGGTGCTGCAGTGACCAGTGGGGCTGCCTTGGGCATGGCCCAGACCCCTCCCAGAGGTGATGGTGGGGACAGCCAGTCCCTGTGTTCCTCCGTGGTGATTGAGCTGCTGCCTCAGGGCAGTCTCTGCAAGCCAGGCTGCCTGCAGACCCTTTTCCTCTTCCCTTTGGCTGCCAAGGACCGTCCCTAATTGGGACCCACTGCAGTGCCCATCCAGCCTGGCTGGCACTAGAGGCTGCAAACAAACCAAATGGAGCTGTGAGTCATCCCAGGAGGGGAGGGGGGGCCAGGCCTTGGCTGTGAGCCGGGCACTGGAGTCCTCCTGAGGCTGCAGGCAGGAATGGACAGACCAGGCTCTTCCCAGGAGGAGCAGGACCAGGCTGACCCCACGCTGTGGGTGCTCTGCTGGCTCTCTGCTGCTTGTGGGCAGGGATTTGGTTTCCCTGGCAGCCTTGGCACTGGCATGGCTGCGTGTGCTCAGGAATAGGCTGGGATTCCAGCACCCCTGAGCTGTGTCCTGGCTCTGGAATCTCCGCAGGGCCCTGCAGCCTCCCAGTGTGGGGGAATCTGCTGTCCCAAGCCAGCCCCCTCTCATGGATCCCTGTCCCCTGCTTGGCCTCTCCTGAGCCCCCCAGCAAGGTCTGTCCCTGCTCCCTCCCCAAGGCAGAGGTGACAGGGCTCTGACATGGTGATGTGACAGCAGCCTCTGGCTCAGTGTCCTTGGGACAGCACTGTCCCTCTGCTTGCTGGGCATGGGGGTGCCTGGGGGCACACAGGACCCTCTGCCCTCCCCTCAACACTGCTGCAAATTAAATCCAAGGAGCTGGAGAGTGGCTCAGGGCCAGGCTGGTGCAGGGGGCTGTGTCACCAAGGGTGGCTTGTCCTTGGCAGGGGCAGAGTGGGTGGGCTTTGAGAATTTAAGCTGCTGCACCTGGGTGATGAGTTGTGGCAGTGCTGGCGAGGCAGGGCTACTCCCAATCACCCTGCATGGCTGCCACCACTCTGGGGGGTAGCAGGAGACCTGTGGGATGAGCCTGGGAGCCAGTGCTGCCCCCAGATCCCTCCAGGCCTCAATTCCCATCCTGTCACACGAGCTCCATCCTTGTCACTGCAGTCACGGCGTGGCACAGACCATCCCGAGGGCTCCCCCTGCAAGGCCATCCCAGGATGCTCTGGCTGATGTGTTCTGCTGGCAGCTCTGCCTTGGAAGCTGGGTTATTTGGTTATTTCCCTCCAGCTGAGCCTAGTCCCCATGCCCAGACTGGCCCAGGGTCACCCAGTGCCTGCTGCCCCAGGCCTTGGGGCAAGGTGATCTGGTACAGGACCTCTGCACTGGAGCCCCAGAGTGGCTGTGGGGCTGTGTCCAGGTGGTGACCAGGTTTGGGGAGCTCTGGGTTCACTCCTGAGGTTTTCTCCTCTCCACCTTTCCTCTCTAACTGCTCCATGAGCTGCCAGTGCAGTGGGAATGTCACTGATGGAGCACAATGATCTGGTGTTTAAGGAGGGAGTGAAGCCATCAGAGCTGGCCAGGAACAGCTTTGGGGCCAGAGGTGCTGCTCTATTGGTGGGACCCAACCTTGAATCCTGGCAGGATCAGATTTAGGAGCAGGCTCTGGAGGGGTGGATGGTGATGGCAGAGCCCTCATCCATATCAGAGCTGCTCTGCAGAGACCAAAATCCTCCAGCAGCTCTGAGCCTCCCCATGTCCCCTCCCTCACCCTGCACCCCTCTCCACAGCCCTGGCAGCCCCCTCCAGGTGCACGTGGACCATCTTCACCTTGGAAAGGTGGAAATGGGAAAGGGGAAATGGATGGTGGGGCTGTGGTAGCAGTGCCCTGCCTGCCGGAGGGGGGCTGGGGGCTGCTGTGCCTGACAGGGCGTGGGGGACAGCACTGGGAGCTCACAGCAGCTGGGAGGGGGCGGGTAAGTAATTAATGCAGTAATTAACACACTCATCAGCTCTGCCATGGATTGTGGCAGCACAGAGCTGCTGATGGATGGCAGCTCAGGGTGGTGGGAGGCCGGGCTCTGCTCTTTTGGGGTCCCCAACCAGCCCTGGGCAGGCAGAGCAGAGTCCTGTGCCAGGGCTGCCCGAGGCCTCCCAAACGCAGCAGGGTCCAGCCTGAGCTGTCCCCCTGTGTCCCCACAGGCCCGGTGACAAACGCCTTCATCGTGCTGGCCCCTGCCAACATGCTGAACCCTGAGGGGAAGCCCAGCGTGCCCCTGCCCAAGTTCAGCCGGCACCTGCACGGCACCGAGAGCAGCGACGAGCCGGGCGCCGAGGGGGTGACGCTGCGCCTGGGGCTGCACCAGCAGGTACTGGGGGGCACTGGGCAGGGGGGCAGCCAGCCAGGAGGGGTTGTGGCAGAGAAAAGCTTCTCCTCCAGCTGGTGGAAGCCGTTGGTGTTCCCTCCTGCGTCCTCCCCATCCTGGCTGCTGCAGTCATTTGTCCTCCCCAGCCCCGTGCTGCAGCGTGGGCTGGCTCTGCTGTCCCACCGTTTCCTTGGCTGTCCCCAGGCAGGGAGGGTCACACAGCCCAGCCATCCCAGCCTCTCTGCTCCCCACTGTCAGTGTCTGCCTCTGTCTGCCTCTGCCCAGAGCTGATGGATAAGCTCTCCTGTTGGTCGGTGGCAGCAGGCCAAGGGGCTGTTTGCCTGACAGCAGGATGGATCAGCCAGGCTTCCTCCCATGGGGAACCCAGTCCAGGGGCATGGGGAGAGGGTCTGTGTCTGCTCTGCCAACCCCTCCATTCTGGTCCCTGCAGGAGCCTGGGCAGAGCTACCTGGAGAAGGCAGAGAGGATGTACTCACAGATGTACTCGACGAGGGAAAAGGTGAGAGCTGCTCCCAGGCTGGGAGTTGGGTACTGACCCTTTGAGGGGGATCCTTGTCAACTGATTGGAGCAAGTTGGGACGTGGGAATAGGGGAAAAGAGCCCTAAAATCTACTGGTGCCATGGGGCTGCACTTTAATGAGGAGGACGAGGAGGAGGGAGGGGGCTGAAGGGTTTGGTGTTTACTGCTGGGGAAGGAGCAGCATCCTGTGCCTGTCAGAGCCGAGGCCCTGACTCTTGTCTGTTGTGTTTTCGTGTCACAGAACCTGGTGGGAGACCAGGAGCACCTGACGATCCAGGTGAGCGAGCTGGAGGAGGAGGTGAGCAACCTCCGCAAAATCAACAAGGACCTCTTTGACTTCTCCACTCGCATCATCACCAAACCAGCCAAGTGAAGAGGCTCCCCCCGCCCTCGCACCCCTCCGCCTCTCCCTGCCCGGCTCCCGGGGAAGCACCGCCCAGCCGGCTGCGAGCCCCGGCTCAGCCTGCCCCGAGCCGGCACGGCCTGCCCCGAGCCGCGGGACTGGCACCGGCGCGGGGACAGCACAGGGACCGCGTTCACTCCGCTCCGGGGCCGGGGGACTCTCGGGCGGCCGCTGCAGGAGGAGCCTCGCCGGCTGCTGGGAGGGCTCAGGATGCAGCTCCTGCTCGTTCCCCGTTTCTTCCCCCCGCCCCTTTTTTTTTGTTTCTTTTCGTTACTTGACCCTGCAGTGCAGACAGAAAAGTGTTTTTTTGTTTTTTTGGTTTTTTTTCTCTCTCAATACCGGTTTGAGATTGGATTTTGGAGACCCCCTTGTGCCCACCCTGTCCTGGGGATTGCTGCTCAGTGCCACCAGACCCCACACTCTGCACGGACAGCAGGGGCTGAGGGGCTCCTTCTCTGGGGGGGCTGCTGCAACAAGTGGGGGGTCCCTGGCTCCCAGGGCTGAGGAGGGGGCTCCTGATGTGTGTGGCAGGCAGAGCCTGGGGTGTCCCTGGGCTTTGGAGCACAGGTGGTGGTTTTGGGGCACAGGGTCACTCTGGGGAGGGGCGGGGGGACCAGCAAGGTGCTATTTCCAATCTCCTCAGTCAACAGTTTATATATATTTGGATCCAACGACTCTGTTTTCACGGTGTTTGGGGACTCGGCCTTTTGTATTGTCACAGCATGGCAGCGGGGGTTGTGGGTTTTGTTTAGGTTTATTTTTTACATAAAAGATTTGGTTTTTATAGTGAAAGATGCCCGTGTTGGTTTCTTTAACGTGTCCACGAGACCGTGACCACCTCTCACTGCATCCTTGGGCTGCCCACTGGGAATGGCAAAGTGGTTCCTTATCCCCAAACTGCCCTGTTGCCTTCACCCCAAGGGTCCTTCCCTGTCCCTACAGGGTGTTGAGGTGTCCCTTGGCCATCCCTCTGTGCCATCCCCCCTCCCATTCAATACACCAAGTGCAGCTGATTTAAAGTGCATTTTAAAACCAGAGCACCCGAGCATCCCCAGTTCCAGAGAAGAAGCTTTTAGCTTAATCACTGGAGCTGTTCCTTTCCCTTCCTCTCCTGCTCCTCCTCTTCCTCCCAACGTTTTGGATCAACATTCATCAGCTGCAGCAGGCACTGTCAGCACCCAGAGCCAGGGGCTGCAGTGGGGCAAGGGGTGGGAGCACATCCCTGCTGCAGGGAGCCCAAAAACAAAAAACCCAGAGCTCCCTCCCAGACATCCCACAGTGGGGTTCCTGTTGGGGTGCTGCACTTAGAGCAGAAGGGAGGATGGGGCTTCCCAGAGAGCCCCTCATGCTGTGTTTGGTGTTTGGGGAGGGGTTTTCATTCCAAGCCCCTCCTGCATGGACGGTGAGGGCTGCCCTGTGTTTATCCCTGTGTTTATCCCTGCCAGGGGGGCCCGTGGTCAGGGGGATTCCAGCCCCCCGTGACCCTCCGTGCTCTGGCAGGGTTTGAGCTGCCCTCCCTGCAGGTCCAGCTCCGCAGGAGAATTCATTAGCTGTGACTCATTACATTTATTGATATTACATGAATCGATGCTTTTTGCCAGATGGATTCTGGCTCCATCCTTCATTTTTCCTTATTAATTTAGCGTGCCTCCTGCCCCTGTTGCTGGTGTTTGTGTGCTGGTGGCAGGGACCCTTTGGGCTGGGTTGAGCCTCAGTTTCCCTGCTGAGGATGAGGAGGGTGACCCCACATCCCCTCCCTCAGCAGAGGAAGGCTGTGCTGCTGCTGCTGCCCTTCTCTCCTTCCCCAAACAGCAGAAGGAATCACTCAGCCCTGGAAAACTCTGGGCCTCGGGACCCCCGGACATTGAAGCTGCCCCTCAGATTGAGGAGGGATGGAGGGGTCGGGCTGGGGGTCTTTATCGGGATGAAGGCGGCAGTTCACGGCTCGGGACCCACCCCAGGGGCTTTCTGGAGGAGGAGGATGAGGATGAGGATGAGGAAGAGGAGGAACATCCCAGTGCTCCAGAGGTATCGGGGACCACCCTGTGCTCAGCGGGCACCTCCGTGCCAGGGGCGCCGCGGGTGGCAGCGCTCGGAGGGTGCCTGCGGGGAGGGGGGGACCCGCGCCGCGCGTGGGCGTGGACGGGGCGGCTGCGGGCGGGTCCGGCGCTGCTGCGTGGGCCGGGTCCGGCGGGACCCGCGGCGCTCCGGGGGCTGCGGGGCCTCGGCGCTGCCCGGGGCCGGGGGGGCCGGGCCGGAGCCGGTGCGGGGCCGGTGCGGGGCGCATGGCGGGGCTGCGGGCGCTCTGGCTGCTGGCGGCGGCTCTGGGGGCGGCGGGGGGACACCCCCAACCCTGCCGCGTCCCGGCGCCCCCCGGGCCCAGCCCCGGCCCCGCCGTGCGCCTCGGGGCGCTGCTGCCGCCCGCGCCCGCCCGCGCCCGGCTCCGCGCCGCGCTGGCCCGAGCTACCGGCGCCGGTACCGGCCCCGGGGAGGGGACGCTGCCCCACAACCTCAGCCTGGAGGTGGTGGGGGGCGGCCCGGCGGCGCGGGACCCCGGCTCGCTGGCGCGGTGGGTGTGCGGGGCGCTGGCGGGGCGCGGCGTGGCCGCCGTCCTGGCGCTGCCCCGCTCCCGCCGGGAGCTGCTCCAGCTCGACTTCCTCGCCGCCGCCCTCCAGGTCCCCTTCGTCAGCATCCTGGACACCCGCTGGCCGCTGCCCTTCCGAGCGCAGGTGAGACCCGCAGCGCCGGCACTGCCCGCAGATCCCGTCCCCGCTCCCGTCCCGGCTCCGTCCGTGCTCCTGCCCCGGTCCCCGTCCGGATCCATCCCGGCTCTATCCCGACCCCCCGTCCGGATCCATACCGGCTCTATCCCGGTCCCCGTCCCGGATCCATACCGGCTCTATCCCGGTCCCCGCCCCGGATCCATACCGGCTCTATCCCGACCCCCGCCCCGGATCCATCCCGGCTCTATCCCGGTCCCCGTCCCGGATCCATACCGGCTCTATCCCGCTCCCGTCCCGGATCCATACCGGCTCTATCCCGCTCCCGTCCCGGATCCATACCGGCTCTATCCCGGTCCCCGTCCCGGGTCCATACCGGCTCTATCCCGGTCCCCGTCCCGGGTCCATACCGGCTCTATCCCGATCTCCCTCTCGATTCCATCCCGGCTCTGTTCCGCGGGTTCTCCTCCCGGCTCGGACCTGCCTCCAATCCCGGCTTCAATTCCAGCTCCAATTCGGAATCCCAACCACTCATCCTTGCTGCATCCCGACTATCTCCGAGATCCAACCCGGCTCTGTTCTCTCTCTTGTCTTCTCTTCCATCCCAGCCCCTTCCCATCCTCATTCCCACCTCCATGCTGCCTCTACCCCAGCCTCATCCTGTGCCCCATCCTGGCTCTCTGTCTCCCATCTCAGCTCTATTCCAGCCCCCTCTTGGCCCTCATTCCAGCCCTATCCTGGCTCTATCCCAGCTCCCATCTCAGCTCTCTCCTGGCTCCTTGCCCAGCTCTATCCCAGACCCAATTCCAGCTTTCACTCCAAGGTAAGTTCCCTGGTTCCTCAGGAGCTCTGCAGCCCCCAGCCCCAATCCCCACTCCAAAGGGCTCTGGGATGTGTCCTGGCAGTGCATCCCAGACAGGAATTGGGCAGGGGATGAGCAGGGAGTGTGGGGTGACCTCGGGGCAGGTGGGTCCATGTCTGGCGCTGCCTCTGGGCTCTTCCCGTGGGCAGGGGCACAGCCAGGACCCTCGTGTGTTGGCAGAGCCCCTTCCACTTCCACATGGACCGGCAGAGCTCCCCGGAGACGCTGGTGGATGTGCTGGTGAGCATCCTGCACGCCAACGACTGGCAGGAGACCAGCCTGGTGCTCTGCCACCCCTGGGACATCGACAGCTTCCTCCACCTCTGGGCTCAGCGCTCCCAGCTCTTCCTCCGCACCGTCCTGGACCTGGGCTACCTGGATGAGCCCAGGGCCAGCCGCTACCTGCAGCAGCACGGGGACCGTGTCAGGAGCCTGTCCAGCCCCGTGCTGCTGCTGGGCTGTGACCTGCACCGTGCTCGACTCATCTTCCAGGCTGCCGAGGAGCTGGGGCTGCCGCTGCAGGAATTCCACTGGATGCTGGGCTTCCCGCTCAGCCCCGCTGAGCTGCAGACCGAGGGGCTGCCCCCGGGGCTGCTGGCCTTTGGGGAGGTGAGCCGGCCACCGCTGGAGCTCTTTGTACAGGACATGGTGGGACTGGTGTCCCAGGCCATTGCCCAGGCTGCCCAGAGCCTCCCTGACCCCGCACAGCTGCAGACCACGGGGAGCTGCAATGAGAGGCGCCGGGCAGGCAGCGAGGCCCCAGGGCTCTTCCTTGCACGGTAAGAGGGGGCTGGGGGCCCCTTTTTATCCCTATCCTGGCTCTGTGGTATTGGGGTGCATGGGAGGGTTCTGCCCCAGACTTGGGATGGGGTAAGGGCAGAGCAGGGGACCCTTGGGATGTGTGTGTGCAGCCACCACCATGGGGCTCAGCCCCCTGGACGTGGTTAGCACTGCACAGGGGGAATGTGTCACTTCAGATCTCCTTAACACTGCCCGAGCATGGTCACTCTATAAATATTAATAACTCTTGGCCCTGGCAGCACAGCAAGCTGCAGGGCCAGATCCTGCTGCTCCTCCTTGACCTTGTCCCTTCCCACGTCGGGCACGTCCCGCTCCCAGCTCCCAGCTTCATCCCTTGAGCACCGGAGCAGTGAAACCCTTTCCTTGGCAGGTTCCTGGCCAACACCTCCTTCCACGGCCAGACAGGGCTGGTGAGTGTGAAGAACACGGTGTTGGTGAGGCCAGAGCAGCAATTCCGCATCTGGAGCCTGCGCAGGGACTCGCAGGGGGTCCCCACCTGGATGACGGCGGGCACCTGGAGCCACGGCAAGCTGGAGCTGGAGGAGGTCGTGTGGCAGAACCAGAGGCAGCACAAGAGCCCCGGGGAGGCGGCCGAGGGGGCCAGGACACGGCTGAGGGTGGTGACGTTGGTGGAGCACCCCTTTGTGTTCACCAGGGAGGTGGATGAGGAAGGGAACTGCCCGGCCGGGCAGCTCTGCCTGGACCCCGGCACAAACGACTCGGCCGTGCTGGACGCCCTCTTTGAGAAGATTGGCAGTGGCAACGGGTCAGTGCCACAGGAGTACAAGAAATGCTGCTATGGGTACTGCATCGACCTGCTGGAGAAGCTGGCCGAGGACATGGCCTTTGATTTCGAGCTCTACATCGTGGGAGATGGGAAATACGGAGCCTGGAAGAACGGGCGCTGGACGGGGCTGGTGGGGGACCTGCTCAGTGGCACGGCCCACATGGCCGTCACCTCCTTCAGCATCAACTCGGCGAGGAGCAAAGTCATCGACTTCACCAGCCCCTTCTTCTCCACCAGCCTGGGCATCCTGGTGAGGACCAAGGACACGGCGTCGCCCATCGGGGCCTTCATGTGGCCCCTGCACTGGACCATGTGGGTGGGCATCTTCGTGGCGCTGCACATGACCGCGCTCTTCCTCACCCTCTACGAGTGGAAGAGCCCCTATGGAATGACCCCCCACGGGCGCAACCGCATGAAGGTCTTCTCCTACTCCTCAGCCCTCAACCTGTGCTACGCCATCCTCTTTGGGCGCACTGTGTCCAGCAAGACGCCCAAGTGCTGCACCGGCCGCTTCCTCATGAACCTCTGGGCCATCTTCTGCCTCCTGGTGCTCTCCAGCTACACGGCCAACCTGGCAGCTGTCATGGTGGGGGACAAGACCTTCGAGGAGCTCTCAGGCATCCATGACCCAAAGGTGAGCGTGTTCTGCTGCTTCAGATGGGCTGGGAGAGGGATGAAGGCCAGGGAAGGGGCTGAGGGGGGGTCCTGTCCTTCTTTTTGCACCTTCCTTCTTCTCTCCAGCCCCAGTTCTGTGTCTTGGCCCCTTCTAAGAGTGAGGGGGTCTTTGAGACCTGCAGAAAGCTTTGTGTGTGTATCCCACTGGTGTTAAACCCCAGCCTCAGCTCCAGGGCAGGGGGAAATGGGCTGAGTTCAGGCTGAGGCTCTTTCCTAGATATCCCCAAGAGTTCCTGCATCTCTGGGGCTGCCCAGACACCTTGCCTGGGACTCAGGGCTGGGGGGACACATCCCCAGGGATTTGGGACACATTCCTGGGGCCAGGGGTGCTGATGCTCTGGTGCCTCCTTCCAGCTCCATCACCCCTCACAGGGCTTCCGCTTCGGCACGGTGTGGGAGAGCAGTGCTGAGGAGTACATCAAGAAGAGCTTCCCCGAGATGCACGAGTACATGCGGCGCTACAACGTCCCCACCACCCCTGACGGTGTCACCATGCTCAAGTGAGGGGCAGGGAGAGCATGAGGGGCTCTCTCCCACCTTTTACCCCTCCCAGGGCATTTTTTTGCCCCAGCCCTGGAGCCTGTGCACCTCTGGGGGGGTGTCAGGCTGGGGGCATGCTGTTCAAGGGGGATGCAGCCCCTCTCTGAGCATCCCCCCCATGTGCCCACAGGACAGAGCCTGCCAAGCTCAACGCCTTCATCATGGACAAGTCACTGCTGGATTATGAGGTCTCCATCGACTCTGACTGCAAACTGCTCACTGTGGGCAAACCCTTCGCCATCGAAGGTTTGGGGGGCTGTGTTGGGAAGGGGATTCTGTTCTCTGTGTGTGTGTGTGATGGGGCTGGGGTTGTGCAATAACCACGCAGGGTGGGGAGGTGCCCCCTCCATGGTGGGCACTGGGGGCTGCACCCTCTGTCCCAACACTGCCCCTTTCTCTCCCCCTCCTCACCGGGGCCAGGCTACGGCATCGGCCTCCCCCAGAACTCCCCGCTGACCTCCAACGTCTCCGAGTTCATCAGCCGCTACAAATCCTCGGGCTTCATCGACCTCCTGCACGACAAGTGGTACAAGATGGTGCCCTGCGGCAAACGCGTCTTCGCCGTCACTGAGGTGCGGTGGCAGCGCCCCGGCCGGGGAGGGGGCTTGGGGGTCTGACCCCCCCCCCCCCCCCGCAGCCCAGCCCACACCCCCTGCCACCCGCAGACCCTGCAGATGGGCATCTACCACTTCTCGGGGCTGTTCGTGCTGCTGTGCATCGGCCTGAGCGGCTCCCTCCTCACCTCGCTGGGCGAGCACGTCTTCTACCGCCTCGTCCTGCCCCGCATCCGCCGCAAGAAGAAATTCAACTACTGGCTGCACACCAGCCAGGTGGGGCCAGGGGAAGGGGCTTAGTGTCCCAAAGACCCCTAACCCCATGTGGCTGCTCACTCCTAAATGGCACCACCTTCTCCAGCTATGGATCACCAATCCCTGTTTGAGACCTGAACCAGATCATCACCTCCAGATCATCATCCTCCAGACCATCACCCTCCAGATCATCACCTCCACACCATCATCCTCCAGACCATCACCTAGAGACTATCACCCTCCAAGCCATCACCCTCCAGACCATCTCCTCCACACCATCACCTCCAGATCATCACCCTCCAGACCATCACCTAGAGACTATCACCCTCCAAGCCATCGCCCTCCACACCATCACCTTCCAGACCATCACTCTCCATGTCATCACCCTCCACACCATCACCCTCCAGACCATCTCCTCCACACCATCACCTCCAGACCATCACCTAGAGACTATCACCCTCCAAGCCATCACCCTCCAGACCATGTCCTCCACACCATCACCCTTCAGACCATCATCTCCAGACTGTCACCCTCCAGACCATCTCCTCCAGATCATCACCCTCCAAATAATCCCTGACCTCTTAACCTCCAATCCACCCCCCCCAACTCACTCTTGCCATGCTCCCCACAGAAAATCCATCGGGCTCTCAACATGGGCACGGAGGAGAGGAAGAGCCAGCAGCTGAAGTTGGAGCAGAGGTAAGGCTGGCACTGAGAGCCTCCTCCTCCTCCTCCTGTGGGGCTGCGGAGGGACCCCAGAGCAGCCAGATCCCGACTCAGCCGTCCCCACCCAGGTGCGAGCCGCAGCCGAGGCCGGCCCCGGGGGCAGCACCGCAGCCCTGGAGCGCCCTGCGGAGGGAGGCGCGGCGGGTGCGCTTCCAGCTGGACAAAGCGCCCCCCGAGGAGGAGGAGGGGTCCCCTCCGTGGCACCCCGGGAACGGGCGGCCGCCGCAGCCCCTGGACAGAGCGGCCGGCGAGAACGAGCTGCGGGAGCTGGAGGAGAAGATCCAGGAGATGCGGGAGCAGCTGCGGGCGGCGCTGCTGAGGAAGAGCGAGCTGGTGTCCGTGCTGGGCACCGCCAAGGGCGGCCGGGCACTGCCCGCCCCGCTGGCCACCGAGGAACAGCGGGAGGAGAGGTGAGATGGGGAGCAGGGACGTCCCAAAACATCCCAGGGGCCGGGCAGGGCAGGGCAGGGCTCCTCTGGCTTGGAGAAGTGGAAGGAAAGAAGGGAGGGGGGATGTCCTGGGGCTGCCCCATCTCTGCAGTCTCTTTCCCCCATCCCTTCTGCTGGCAGTGGGGGTTGAAGGTTTGAAGGACCAGGAGATGCTTTTTGGGGGTTGAGTCGGGGTGAGAAGTCCCTGCAGTGCCTGGACAAAGCTCAGCCCCGCGCCCCCGGCTCTGTTTTTACACCGTGTCAATAAAGATGATGAAGGAAGACCAAGTCTGCTTTTCCTCTTCCCCACACAACCCTTCCCCCTCCTTCCTCCGCAGGCCCAGCTCAGCCCCGCCGCAGGACGGCCGTGATTAGGAGGAGGAGGAGGAGGAGGCAGAGGAAGCTCCCACACGCACGGGGCAGGAGGACAGGCCGAGCCCGGAACCTCCCTCTGGAGAGGCAGCTCCAGCTCCAAAACCGGGCTGATCCCACAAAGCAGAACTGGAGCCTTCCTCGGGAGGAGGGTGAGGGATGGAGAGGCTGCACGGGGAGCGGGACAGGCTCGGCTCGGGGCTCCGAGGATGAGGAACAGCTCCCATGGCCCCTGTGGAAGGAGCCAGCCCTGCAGCCCTGGCACCACCGAGCATGGCTGGGACAGGGCTGGTGCTCAGCCCTCTGCCCCTGCACCCTGCAAGGGGACAGATGGTGACACCCCAGGAGAGCAGGAGGCACCCCCAGGACTGAGCATTGCACCCTCCTGCCCCCAGGACTTCCACACATCAGCCCAGCACAGCCGTGGGCAGCACATGGGGCAGCGCTGCAGGAGCTGTTAAGAGATAATATTTATTATTATATACAAACACATTTTGTACATTAAATAGAATGAACTCTACTTTTCATTCATCAAATCATTTGGTTTGGTGTCCCCCCCTTCCCCTCCCACCCACTCCTCTGAAAAGCCCATCATGGTCATGCCTGGCACTCCAGTTGGCCACAAGGTTCCTTCTCAGGAGTGAGGGCAGCAGCAAGATTTGACCTGCTGGTCACAGCAGGGTCCCCCCTGCCCTGGAACAGCACCAAGGCTGCTCCAGGTAAAAAAGGAAAAAAACAAAAAGGGGGCACCCAGGTGGGAAAGGCAGAGGGGTGAGGAGGGGGCTCTGAGCCCCCCGTGTTGATAAGGTAACACTGAAACGCACGGAGCCCCCCGAGGGGAGGGACTCCAGACACTGCTCAGCCATAGGGGAAAAACACTGAACTCAGGGACATCTGTGCAGGGACCCAGCTGTCCCCAAGAGAGCTGAGTGCCCACATGTCACCTCCTGTCCCTGCCCTGTCCCACCACGGTTCTCCCAGAGCTTCATCCTGCCTCACTCTGCTGCACCTCCCTGCACAAAGCCTGGCATGGGTCTGGCCCCTCTGCAGGGGAACACAGGCAGCACCCCCAGCTCAGCCTCCTGGGACAGGTCAGGCTCTGCCAGCCTCACCTCCACTGCCAGGGAAACGTGGCAAAACCAGCTGAAATGCCTTGGCTTTTTAGTGTTTTGGTTCTCTGCTATATCAGCTCATGCAACAATCCAGGCATGAGGAGCCGCTGTCTCCTCTGGGATGGGGCTGATCCTAAACACAGACGTGTCCCCCAGGAGGGAACAAGGCACTGGAAAGCAGCTGCTTCAGCCAGAGCAGAGCTGTGCAGGATGGACAGAGCTGCTGCCCTCACTGACCCCACTGCAGCACTCATGGCTCCTGGGTTGGCAGCTCCCACCTGCACACAGCACCTTCCACCTCCCAACCCACCCACCAAGGGAAGTTTAAGGACAGAAAAAAAGGATCTGAACTGCAGCTTTCTGCTTTGGTTGTGCCCTAGCCTGGGCAGACTTTGTGCCTGGGGAAGGTAAGAGCTCCTCCTCCCCTCAGGAGCAGGAAAGGTGATCAGGAATCACCTCTGTGGTTCTCCCACAGGGGCTGGACACTCTGTTCTATCCACTCCTACTCTAACCACAAAGCTGCCATGCCTGTGGCCTGTCCCAGGCCAGCTCCCACCTGGGATCAGCACCTGGACTGCAAACACAGCTGCAGGAGCAAAGCCAGGGACTGGGGGACAAGGAAAAGCCAGGGCACAAGCTGGGCAGGGTGGGAACAGGTAGCTGGCTCACCTGTGGCCTCAGAGGAGCCAGGGGACCAAAACCCCCCATCCTTCCCACAGCCCCCCAGTGCCTTTCCTAGGGGAGGGAGGTCACAGCAGCCCTGCTCTGTCCCAGCTGCTTCGGCTCTGCTCAGAGGGATCCATGGGTTAAGGATGATGGTGAAGTGAGAAATAGTAACAAACAAAATCCAAATGTCTTCCTGGCAGTCCAGAGTGACAGCAACGGGGCTCAGGACAGGTTCCTGGAGCTTGGCTCTGAGCTGGGCGTTCTCTCTGCTGGTGCTGGGCAGGGGCTGCTCTCCCCCCGGTCCTCCAAACCTCTGTCCTGGTCACTGTCCCCCCCCGAGGCCGGCAGGGGCTCTGCCACGCCGCTGCTGCCCGTGCAGTTTTTACCACTGGGTTTTGCTCGGCTGTTTGAGCCCTCCAGAGCCTCAGTCTGCTTGGGAAGGGAGGGACTGGAGACCACCCCCTCCTGCAGCGGGGCAGCCCCAGCAGCGGGGGAAGCATCTGCTGCAGCCACCACGGACGTTGAGGTGACCTCGATGGTGATGGAGCCCACGGCCGTCTCGGGGCGCTCGCTGCTGACCCTGATGCGAGCCACCAAGCCCGAGCCCGCGGCCGCCTCCGGAGGGGTCCCGTTGGCCATGGCCTCGTGCACCACGGCGGGCTCCAGCAGGCTGCTGCTCAGGTCAGACAGGAACGAGGCCTCCGTGACGATGGCAGCCGTCTCTGCCACCCAGTTGAGGTCGCTGCCCACGGCGGCGGCGGCGGCGATGACGCTGGAGGCCTCGCCGGGGCTCAGGGCGGCCGGAGCTCCGCCCTCGCCGAGGGAACCGGGGGCCAGCGGGGCCCGGCGGGGCCCGGCCTCCACCGGGGCAGCCGTGGTGTTGTTGTTGAGGTTGTCCTGCAGCGTGGTCTGGGTGCCCTGCCCGACCTGCTGGTTCTGCAGCAGCATCTCCTGGATGCGGATCTGCTGCAGGATGGCTGGCAGCTCGTAGTGGTGGAAGAAGTAAATCATCGAGTGCTGGCGGAGGAAAGGGAAAGGTGTCACAGGCCACCACGTCTCAAGCAAACCAAACTTCTCCTGAAGAATCCTGCTGCTCTGACACCAGCAAGTCTGAAAAGATTTATCCCTTCCACTATGACTACTGCAAGCTGCTTTATAATTTCTCTCCGAAGACAGGCACAGTCTGTCTCTTTCCTTTCAACCCCTCTTTGCTTTCAAAGGCTGGGAAAAGAAGGGTGACAGCATTCCTCTGGCCCATCCTCTATTCCCTGTCCCCACCCTGCAGCAGGTCAACAACCAAATTCACCCAACAAATATGCTTGATGCAGGATATCAGTCACAAGCTTGGAGCTGATCCCACCAGCATTCCTCACTGCACAGACCCAAAGAGCTCCTCTGCAAGGCAGACCCTCCCCAGGATTTATTCCAGAAGGACAGAAATCCTTCCCAACAGCCCTGTGGCATCAGCTTATTGTCAGACCCATGGCAGCAATCCAAACATCCACAGCCTCATTCTGCTGCTCCATTTCCAAACCAGAAATTCCATCTCTTACAGAAATAAGGATCCCTCCCTCCAACCCAGCTTGAGAGGAAGTTTGACAAAGGTGCAGCAGCCCTGCAGGGACTCACCTGGATGAAGAGCCAGGAGGTGACAAGTGCCAGGCTGCTGTACTGCCCGTTGAAGCGGTAGTGGTAGGCATAGAAGGCAAAGTGGTACAGGTAGAAGAATCTGGACAAGAAAGCAAGAAAAATCAGGAAAAATGAGAGTTCCCTTCTACTCCCAACAGCAGCCTGAGCTGAGGCACCTCACAGGGAGTGACACAAACTCATTAACAGATAATTAGAGTACAAATAGGACAAAACAAGAGGCTGGGGAAGACCAAGGTGATCGCAAGACCCAAATCCAAATTGGAAAAATTTCACTTTGGACCCTGTGATGTGTGGGGCAGCTCTCAAGCAGCCACACAAATAAAACCCTTAGGAGTGGAGGCTGTTGTGCCTGGGATGCTGGGAAGGATCAGAGCAGCTGGGGGAGGACAGGCAGAGGGAATGTGGCCACAGGCAGCCCTCACCTGAGCCAGTGCCTCTTGCTGGTGTTGGTGTGGCAGCAGATGGCATCGTACTGGTCCGCCAGCCACACGATGAGGATGATGTAGAAAGCAGTTGTGGTGTCATTGAAGAACTCAGACATTATGGCCTCCATACCTGGGGACAGAGGGGACATCAGCTACAGCCAAGAATGCTCTGCCTGCCATGTCCCACAGATCAGCTGCTTTCTGCAGTGCAGGTTTTGGGAAGTTTTGCTGCTTTTTAAATTAAAATTGTACAAATGCAACGTGGGCACACAGTGCAAGTCTGCAACGAGCTCCAGGGACAGACAAAGCTTTGGATTCTGGGATTTCCCAACAAACTGCTGCTTTTCCAGGGGACCCAGAAGGACAATGGAGCTCACTGTGCCATCAAATTCCAGAGCCTTCTGCCTTGTGATGAGCAGCCACAGTAACCACCTGCTGTGGCCAGCTGGGAACAGGGAATTAGACTTCCCACAGATCCCAGAGGGACGTGCTGCAGACACAAGCAGTGAAGCAAGTCCTTACCGACCAGAGCCAGGATGACAGTGAGGAGTGGAGCAGCAGGGAATGCAATGGTCATGTTCATCTCCAGCATCTGCAACAGGTCAACTGCAAGAGGAAAAACAGGCTGAGGCATGGAGAGGGCCACCGAACCCTCCACCCCACAGTGCAGCCACATCCTCTCTCCCCACCCAATGCTTCTCAGGACAGAGAATAAGCTCTGGCAAGTGCAGTGAATGGGAGCAGAAGGATGTACTCCCTGTGCACCTACAGGTAGGACCCTTCTAAACTGGAACTAATGATCCTCAAGGTCCTTCCAACCCAAACCTGCTGTGACTCTACAGCACCCCGTGCTGCAGCAGGCACAGTGCCCAGCACAACCCAAACCCTTCAGCCAGTCCTTACCAATGAAGACAAAGATCTGATGGTGTGAGTAGCGCAGCAGCATGGAGACAGAGAGAGTCTGGAAGAGGAGAGAGGAGGGGAGGCAGATTAGAGCCCCACAGGTGCAGGGAGTCGCTCGGAATCGCAGTGCGGCACAGACCCAGGCGAGCCTGGGCTTGCACATCCCACGTTCATTAGCTGGAGCTGTGCAGAGCCATTTCCCAAAGAGTAATTAGGGCTTCACAAACAGCAATTAATCTCTGTGCTGCTGCAGGGGAACAGACAGTAAGGGATTTGTTTGTAAAGGGACCAAGCCTGAATGTTTGCGCTGGGGCCACACCAACCCGCAGAGCTGGGAGCGGGGATTTTCCCGTGCTCCATCCCGCTCCTCCCTGCACTCAGTTCCTCCTCAGTGCCCACAGTGGGACTGTGCACAGACCTGCCCCATGGGTGGGACAGCCACACACAAAGAGAGTCACCCACAGCCACCCAAGACAACAAACACCAGGTATTTATGGCTTGGGATCTTGTCTGATGTGTATCTGAAAACATCTTGTCTCACACATCATCATTTGGTTTATCTTGATCACTCCTGGCAAATCAGTCTGGGCTGTTCTTAAAAGACAAATGCCTGCACCCTGTACTGACAGCTGGAGTGTTTTAAGGACACTTAGAAATTAACAGCAGCTCCCTTTTCACAACAAAAACAACGCTGCATTTTAGGTCAGCTCTATTGCTCATTCCACTGGTGGACTTCAGGAACTTTAAAAAAAAAACCCCAAACAAACAAAAACATGCCCCAGAGCAGGGCCTCATCCTCCACCAACTACACTTTGGTGATACAGCAGAGCTCTTGTCTGCTTTTAATCACTCAGTGCCCAGCACCAGGCTGAGGCCAGGCACTGCCCAGCTCCCAGGGACTTACAAAGATGACCATGATGACAAAGGCTGCCAGGTAGGACGTCCTGGCCATCCACATGCTGACAAAGCGATAATGCTCCCCAGACACCACGTTGCGAAGGAAACCTGGAGAAAAAGCACAAACACAAGCTCAGTGTGATTAAACCACAGACTAAGAACCAAGTTCCAGTGCTTGCTGAAGAAACAGGATTTGGAGCAAATCCTCAGGGCAGCACTCATTGTCATGCAGGGCAGTGAGGTGGGAGGAAATCACGTTTCCAGACACCTCTCCCCTCCTGCTTCTCTCGTTTTGTCCTTGACAATAACACAGGGAGCTGCTCCCTGCATTACAGATTAATCAATAGTCAGAAGATGATAGTCAGGCATCCACAGAACACACACCCACTGCTCCAAGCAGCCTCTGCTGAGACTCCTCCAGGCCTTACCTTTGTTTTCCTCGTTTTCAGCTAAAGCTTTGACACTGGACATCAGGATATCATCATAACCCAGGAACTCGTCCAGCAGCAGGCGGCTGAACCTGTCCCCAAAGCACTGATCCCTTGTAGGATCTAGAGAGAAAACAAAAAACCTTCCACACTGTGCACACCTGGAGCCACAAAGGGACAAGGTGAGGGATACTTGTGCCTCCAGAGCTGTGTCTGTATGTGGATCTGGGGCAGTAAAACCAAACTTGGGAGGACTGGGAGGGAAAATCTCACCCTCCTGACAGATTCAGCCACACTGAAGTGCAAATGGCAGTCAGGCCTTAAGGACTGTCAGGGATGTCACACTCTGTGCTGGCACAGACACAAAGGGAATTTGCCCTCTAGGCTTGGCCTATCTCTGGGGCTCATCCTGATTGCTCATTACTGCACAGGAAAGCTGCTTAACCCCCATCCAGCTCTGCTTCAGCTTGAGTGGGAGGCAGTGATGAGCTCCTCTCTGCTGCACTAACAGATACAGAGGTTCAGGATGAGGATGTGTTCCTGACTTGGACAGGTTTTAACAGAGCAAATGCCAGGAGAGGAGAACACTGGTTGGGGAAATGACCTGCTGCTGCTCACAGGGGCACAGCAGCACACACAGAGTGACAGATCTGTGAGCGTGTCCCCAGCTCCTGCACAGCTGCTCTGGCCACCAGGCTCTAATTCTGCTGCTCAGAACTTCAGCGCCTTCTGCCAGGGAGAGAGCTCTTCCCTGCTCCACGTGGGAAAACTCTGCTGGGCATGACATCAGGGTTCACTGAACCAGGCTCCACCATTTCAGAAAGCTCCTCTGAAAAGCTGTGACCTACTAAAGGCAGACAGGCTGCACAATGCAACTCTCCTGCGTGGGAAGCGAGCACCATCAGCTTCAGGAAGATCTCCCTGAGATGGTGTGGAGGTCTCTGCACTGCAGGTACCCAGCCCTGAAGATGCCTCCCACTCACCCAGGGTCACCACCATGACGGGGATGCTGAGGCGCTGCCGGGTGCTCTGGGACAGGCGCAGGAATCCGTATTCCAGAGAGTATTCCACAATGTACTCCTCCTGTGGCCACACTGGGGGACAGACACAGGGATACAGACTCAATACCCACATCTGCAAACAGCCAGCACAAAAAAAAAACCCCTCCCTCCCTCCCATCATGTTCTTGAAAAGGGAATTAGGGTTGCAAGGTGCAGGAAGCCATATTCCAGAGAGTATTCCACAATGTACTCCTCCTGTGACCACGCTGGGAGACAGACACAGGGAGACAGACTCAATACCCACATCTGCAAACAGCCAGCACAAAAAAAAAACAAAAAACCCTCCCTCCCATCACGTTTTTGAAAAGGGAATTAGGGTTGCAAGGTGCAGGAAGCCATATTCCAGAGAGTATTCCACAATGTACTCCTCCTGTGGCCACACTGGGGGACAGACACAGGGAGACAGACTCAATACCCACATCTGCAGACAGCCAGCACAAAAAAAAAACCCCTCCCTCCCTCCCATCATGTTCTTGAAAAGGGAATTAGGGTTGCAAGGTGCAGGAAGCCATATTCCAGAGAGTATTCCACAATGTACTCCTCCTGTGGCCACACTGGGGGAGAGACACAGGGAGACAGACTCAATACCCACATCTGCAAACAGCCAGCACAAAAAAAAACAAAAAACCCTCCCTCCCATCACGTTTTTGAAAAGGGAATTAGGGTTGCAAGGTGCAGGAAGCCATATTCCAGAGAGTATTCCACAATGTACTCCTCCTGTGACCACACTGGGGGACAGACACAGGGAGACAGACTCAATACCCACATCTGCAGACAGTCAGCACAAAAAAAACCACAAAAACCTCCCTCCCATCATGTTCTTGAAAAGGGAATTAGGGTTGCAAGGTGCAGGAAGCCGTATTCCAGAGAGTATTCCACAATGTACTCCTCCTGTGGCCACACTGGGGGAGAGACACAGGGAGACTCAACACCATCTGCAAGCAGCCAGCACGAAAAACAGCCCCTCTGGGTTCCCTCCCCTCCCTCCCATCACATTCTTGAAAAGGGAACTGGTTGCAAGGTGCAGGAAGCTGTATTCCAGAGAGTATTCCACAATGTTCTCTTCCTGTGGCCACACTGGGAGAGAGACACAGGGATACTCCACACCCACATCTACAAACAGACATGAAGAAACAGCCCCTCTGGGTTCCTTCCCTCCCTCCCACCATGTTCTTGAAAAGGGAATTGTTATTCCATAGAGTGTTCCACAATGTACTCCTCCTGTGGCCACACTGGGGGAGAGATACAGGAGACTCAACACCCACACCTGCAAACAGCCAGCATGAAAATCAGCCCCTCTGGGCTCCCTCTCTCCCTCCCATCATGTTCTTGAAAAGGGAACTGGTTGTAAATGTGGGCTCCAGGCTTCCCTCAACCAATTAAACATCAATCAATACAAATTCTCTGGAATTACAGCCCTTGACATAAGTCCTTAATGTGGGACTTCTGGGAAAGCTTCAGGGCAGCAGCTCCAACACTTGCCCACATCTTTGCCTGGCAAGCCCAGAGCCACCGGTTCTTGCTTTGCTCAATTTCTGCTTTCCATGTTGTTTGGGAAGCAGCAGGAAAATCCACTTTACACCTGCTGAACACCAAGTAAATGCTCCAGAGGCAAGAGCCCAGCACTTCCCAGGGGACTGAGGTCACTGCTGCAATTACATGTCAGAAATGAAGGCAGCAGCAATTACAGCTTTCCCAAAAACTGGTGGTGCCTGAAGTTTCTCTGCTTTGGTTTTTGTTTTTATTTCAAGAAAGCTTCCAAAGAGATGCTTTTTTGCTACATCATCTCTGAAAGGACAAAACCTCCTGCTAAGCCAGAGCCAAGCAATTTAATCCCTGCTCTTTCAGCCTGCCAGGGTGGATCTCCAGGAGGGGGAGGCAGCTGTCAGGCAGATCCCAGCACCACCCACAGTGACAGTTAAAGGGAACTGAACAGACACACACCTGACCCAGCACTGACAGAGATCTCCTGATCCCCTTATTGGGCAGCAAACACAAGCTGGGCTGTTTGGTTTGTCTTTTGTTTCCATTATAAACAGTTAAAAGCTCAAAAGGAAATCAAGGGTTTAAATATCAACAAACAATTACTTCCTTCGTATAATAAAATTTTTTTTTCATGGTAAAATATTCTGACTAAAAATAAAATTTGGTGCGCTGAGAAAACTGAAAGCTTGGAAAAAAAAATATTAAAATCAGGTATTTGGGACTGAATTAAAGATGTGAATTTTGTAACTAATCTGGGAAACAGCCTGTTCTCTTCCTCTCCTTTTCTGGATGGTTTCCAACCAGGCATTCAGCAAAACAAGGGACTTCCCACCAGTGCCCCAGCCCAGCACAATGTGACTCTCCTCAGAACCCAGGCACCAGCAATAAAGGTCCTGCACCAAAAACATTTACTGCTCTCTGGTCTTAATGACCTTTAATTCAGGACTAATGAGCTCTGGATGAGCATCAAGCAAATCCACTGCAAGGCCAAGGAAGAAGACTCCAGTCTCATCCTCCTCCACAGCCACAACCCCAGTGTGTCTGCAGAGCAAAGAATTCCAGCATTCATAGGGACAACACTGTGGTGAAAGAGGCCAACTTCTTGCAAATTTTGTGAAAAAAAAACCCCAAAGAATCCAAATCCACATCTCTATTTTAAGATAAATATTCCTTAGTAGATTTCCTACCTTAACCACTAGAAAAAGAAGTTTTTCCACACTGGAATTCCATTTTAAATAATACAAAGCTACTAAATCTGCCTCTGGAATTTACAAGTGCTGAGCAGCTTAGGTCAGGCAGGAAAAGGGAGGGATAAGGCCAGGGAACATCCGAGTGGAACAGCAGTGCTGTATTGCAATCCACCAAAACCCGCTGGGTGGCTTTTGGGATTAATTAATTGTAGCAAATTGGCTGCTCCAAGTGCTGGTGTTGGCTCAGCACCCAGAACACAGCCCAAACCCTGCTCATGTCACTGTCAGGAGATCCCTGTGGATTGCAGGGGACAGTGAATGGATCAGAACAGGAGGTTCAGGCTCATCTGAGATAGCACAGGAACCTGCCAGGCCAAGAGCTTGGTTCACCTGTGGTTGATCTGAAACCTCTTGGCCTGGCAAATTTTCTAACCCAGCCTCAGAGCACAGGTTGATGTGGGGCTGCTGTTAGTACTGACAGGATTATCCCCAAGTAAACGTTTAAGGTCACTGTGCAGGTGCCCCAAGGAGCCAGGAGGGGATGTGTGGGGAGGAGGATGATGATGGGAGGAAGGAGGAGCACGGGTAGCAGTGAAGGTGTGATTACCTGCTCGGGCTAGCATCTCAAACTCGGACACAGTCTCCCGCAGAGGCTGCATACCTTTAGTGGCCGTGTCACTAAACGAGAACTCCTGGCTGTCGTTGTGGGGCAGCTCAGTGCTGCTCACCCGGGATGGCTTGAGGAACACCTTGGGCTCGATATCCAGCTCAAACTGTTGGAAAACCAGAGCAGGGAAAGCCTCATCAGCAGCTATTTACTGTACCTCTCACCTGCCATGCTCTGTCTATGCACACAAAGGCTTATCCCCCTCAAAAAGGACATTTTCCGTGGTTTCCTTTCTGTGTTAAACCATCAGAGGCCACTCAGGAACAGCCTTTGTTCCCAGGAGAACAAGAGATCACACACAGACTCCACTTCCAACCAAGACTTCTCCCCAGCCCATCACCCAGACTCCCCTCTCCACCACACCCTTACCTTGACGGAGCTGTTTTCAAACATATCCACGGACATTTCTTCCTCCTCCTCCTCCTCTTCCTCAGTGGTGGACTCCACCACCATTCCTGGGAACTTCTCCACGCCACAGAACTGCAGGAAGATGGGGGCCCGGCTGGAGTTGCGCTGGATCTCCACCCTCAGGATGCCATCGCGGGGCCACTTATCCCGCACGTGCTCCAGGCAGTTGATGGGAGAGCGGGAGAAGGCGATGTGGATGTAGGCCAGGATGAAGAGCACAAAGAGAGCCTAAAGGGCAGGAGACAAGACAGAGCCCCCAGTTATCATCAGCACTTCTCTGCCTGTGAAACACCAGAATAACCTGGGGGAGTGGACGAGAGCTTTGATGCTTCTCCGAATCAACAAAGCAGCAGCCAGACCTTGGCAATCCAGCGAGGAACACACCAAAAGCATCAGAAACCAGCTGCTCCTACTCATGAGAGCTGACAGTGTCAGCCTTCTGAAAGCACCAAAGGCATCAGGAATCAACTGTTCCTGCTCATGAGAGCTGACAGTGACAGCCTTCTGAAAGCTCAGGTCCCGCATCCAACAGTTGTTGTCGCAGACATCTTTTCATGAAAAATCTTTTCTTTAAGATTTTTCTTCCTGAGAAGCTGAGAAGCTTCAGGAACAAAATGTAAACATTGATTATCTGCTGCTGTGGAATGCAACGGGTGGATCTGTAATTAGTATCATGTGCTTGTTTGTAATTAATGGCCAACCACAGCACAGCTGTCTTGGACAGAGAGAATCCGAGACAGAGCCTTTGTTATCATTCTTGCTGATTCTATTCTTAGCTAAGCCTTCTGATGAAACCTTTTCTTCTATTCTTTTAGTTTTAATGTAATATATATAATAAAATAATAAATCAAGCCTTCTGAAACATGGAGTCAGATCCTCATCTCTTCCCTCATCCCAAGACCCCCGTGAAGACCCTCACAAACAGTGTCCCCAAAACCCACCACACACAGCACCAGGGTGGGATGGGGACACTGAAGGAAATGGAAACACGTCCCTGCCTTCCAACCCTTCCCTCTTCAGCACAAAGAGTTTCCTGCTGAAACCTAGAGAGGCCTGCCCAGCTTTGTAAAGGCAGAATAAAGAAAATTCCAAGCAAACCAACCCAACCCTGGGCAGCATGACCCAAACCCAGATCTGCTGTCCCAAAGAACAGGAGGCTGAGCTGGGCCCCGAGGCCGTGCACAGAGCACCACAGCTCCCTGTCCTGCCTCCATGCCAGGAACGGCCATAAACCACAGCAAAGCAGGGTGGAATAAAAAAATATTGTTCCCTGGAGTGAGCAGAGACGTCCAAAGTTCAGAGCTGTGAGCACAGCTGGCAGTGCTGAGCTCAGAGCCCTTCCCAACCACCCTGCTCTGCTCTGTCCTCATCAGCCCCGCTGTCCTGACCTATTTGTGATGAACAAACAGCCTGGTAAACATCACTCTGCAGAGGAGCTGCACATGTGAGGGAAGGCAAAACACAGCCACCTCCCTGGCTGCAGGAGCCACAGAAGGGCCTGGGGTAATTCCAGGGCTAGGGATGGGAATGTGGGTTCCTGCTGCCCCCTGACCCTGCAGGCTGCTCTCCACAGAGCCCTGAGGAAGTTCTTCCTTCTCTGGGAGGAGCTGGGATCAGAGGCACAAGCACAACAAACTGCTCCCAGCCACTCTGCCTGACCACTGCACCGTTAGCACCAGCCCTGTCCCAGCCGGTTTGCCGGGATGCAGATGGACAAATGGGAGAGATAACAGGGATGTGAAAAACCCAAACATCTCCTCAAAGGGTAGGAAACTAATCTGTACAGCATGAGACAAGCTGTTCTCAATGTTTTCTTGCTGAAACCTAGAGGAGTGTGCTGCTGTGGCCTGGCAAGCTGCTCTCTCCCCTTCTCCTTTCTCTAATTTCCCACCCTGAAAGCTGTGGAGCAGGAAGACAAGACTCCAGCAAAACAATCCAGTAGGGCATGTGGGAAATGTATCCAAAAAGTGCCATTGCTAGGAAACAGAAAATGAAACCAGCCTGGCTGCCCAGCAAGCTGGCTCAGCAATTTCTTTTTGATTTACAGATCTGGAAGAGCTCCAGAGTGCAGGGAACACCGGGACCACCACGGAGATCAATGTCTCCCTCACAGCAGGAGCCCACGGGAGCTCCGGGGACAGCCCGGTGTGCATGGGCCAAACACAGCTGGCTCGACTTTTGGCGTTTTTGATGAAACTCCAGCCCTCAGCAGGAGCCGCCCCTCACCTTGAGAAGAACGAAGAACTCGAAGACGCGGCGGAAGGAGGGAGGGAAGAGGCGCGCGTAGGTCACTGCCATCTTGAAGAACAGCGCGTGGAAGAGGCGGTCCCGCACGTTGATCAGGGGGTTCTGGTTGAGGTTGGGGTTGCGGACGCCGCGGTTGTTGCCGCCGGCGGCCCCGGCGTTGTTGGCCGGGTGGTGGTTGTTGGCGTTCGGCTGGTTCTCGGACATCCTGACGGCGGGGCCGCTGAGGGCTGGGCCCGAAAACGCTGCTGCACCTCCGCGGGCCGGGCTGGGGCCGGGCGGGCGCGGCACCGGCGCTGCCTCCGTCCCCCTCCCCGGCCCCTGCCCGGCGCAGACGCCTCGGGGCGGCGGCGGGTCAGGCCCGACGGGTCAGGCCCGGGTGCTCAGTGGTGCCCGGTAGCTACGCGGATAGGGCAGACACATCAGGGACGTGGCTGCCGGGATGTCCCCGCGGCCATGGGAGTCTCTCCACAGGGCGGGGAGGCGCGGCGGGGCCCGGGAGCGGCGAGCGGCTCAGCTGTCCCGGCGCGGTCCCGTCCCGTCCCTCAGCGCTCCGCCGCCATTTTCCTCCGCCGGCCACGGCGGCTCGTGCGCGTGCGCGCGCACGCGCGCCCAGGGCACGACGGGACGGTGGAGGACACGCTCCGGTCAGGCCCCGCCCCCATGCAAATGAGGAGACCTCCCACCATGCACCGCGCGGGGCGGCCCCTCCGAGCGGCCGTTTGACCTCAAAAAAGGCAAAAATTTCAGCAAAGCGGAAGATTTAGAATAAAAGCTTTAGGATGCATCGCTTGGGAGAGTGATCATGTGAAGAAAAGTGCAGGGAGTGGAAACACGATTAACTCGCACTGAGGTGAAAATTGCTGATTGTGGAGGGTTTAAATACCGCTGCGGGTGGGTAGCACTTCGTGCTCGCTTCGGCAGCACATATACTAAAATTGGAACGATACAGAGAAGATTAGCATGGCCCCTGCGCAAGGATGACACGCAAATTCGTGAAGCGTTCCATATTTTTTCCCGGGTAGCGTCTCGAAGACCCCACCCCGGGACGACCCTTTTGTCCCCCCGAGAGCGTTCCAGCCCCCTCCGAGGTCGGGGGAGCCCCCCAGGTGGAGCCCTGGCACAGGCGAACATCAACCCTCTGTCCAACTGACAGGAGAGGATGTGGTCTTAAGCTGTGCCAAGGGAAATTTAGGTTGGGGGTTAGGAAAAGTTTTCTATGGAAGCCATGCTGCCTGTGTCCCGCTGTGCCCCCACCCTGTCCCCCAGCGAGGGCAGTGGAGCCCCCCGGCAGTACCGCGGGTTTTTATTGAATTGCTCGGTTACAGCAAGCGGGGTCCCAAGGCCAGCCCCAGACCCCCCATCCAGCTCAGCCCCGTGCAGGGCATCAACCCCACCTCGGGGAGCCAGCGCCAGCTCTGTCCTGGCACTCTGACCCAGCACCCACTGTCCCATCAGATGGTGGCAGGATTGCCCAGGCCTCTTCTGTGCAGTTCTGGGGGGCTGCAGTACCCCAAAGCCCTGTGATCCTGGCTTGTGCTGCTGTCACAACCAAGGAGGGTCCGTGGGACACCATGGCCCACTCAGACAGCGCTCTCCTGGTAGCTGTCATCCTCCAGGAACCTGCTCAGCCTCCTCCCAGGGTTGGGGGCTGCATCCTGTCCTGAGGCTGTCACCTCCCCGGCGTCCCCATCGCTCTGCTCCTGGGCAAAGTGCATGAAGACCTGCAGGAAGGGCAGGATGAGAGATGGCACCACGGGTCAGGGCCACCACACCCTCACACTGCCTCCCCTGTACCTGGTCCAGCGTGGTCTGGGACACTGAGTAGTCCTCTATGTGGCAGGGGCCTCGGTGGGCGGCCAGAAGGCTGAAGACGGCGGCCAGGGAGGTGACACGGGCAGGGAGGTGGTACTGCAGCAGCCCCCCGTGCTGCTCCCGCAGCACAATGCCAGGGAAATGCTGCTGCAGCAGGGCCTGCACCGCTGCCGGGCCAGGGCCCCCCGCCCGCACCACCACCGTGTACCCATCCCCAAACCTGAGGGGAGAGGGGACACTCTGTGAGCGCTGCCATGGCCACCACCCTCTGGAGACCCCCCCAGCCCCCCACTCAGTACCTGTTCTTGAGGTGCTGGACGCTGCCCAGGCAGCGGAAGCGGCCGTTGACCATGATGGCCATCCTGGTGCAGAGCGCCTCGCACTCCTCCATGCTGGGGGGACACGTGTGAGCCCCCCCAGGGCAGAGGGACACTCTGCTAGCCCATAGGGGGGTTATGGGGTGTAGCAGACTCCATGGAGGGCTGAGACTTAACAGTAGGAACTGCTGAGACAGCAAAATAAGCTCCTGTCTTCTGACTAGCTTGTCTCTGTAACCCCATAGGTCACTTTTTCCCTAACCTTTACTATTGGACAAGTTTGGATCTCCCTATACTCTACAAAAAGGGGCTGGTTTAGCCCATTCAGCCGTTGCTGGAACCCTTCACAGACCCCTCAATAAACCATCGCTGTGGAACTGCCAGGACCTCTCCTTCTCCTCTCTTGCTGTCTGGCTCTGCCCCTAGCCTATGGGGTTATCAGCTCTCTGAGGATTTCAGCTCATGCTTGCTGAAATCCTAAGAGAGCTGATAATCACTAATGAGCTGAAAATCACTTAGCTTGCCAAAGGTAGTAGCAGCATAGGTATTCGCACTCTGTCTCCTGCAGGGACTGAGTTATCTGGATAAGAGCTGCTTTGCTCGGGGTTAAGCCCAATCTGAGGGCTGTGGGGGCTTGGGGGAGACCAACACCTCCCCCACCTTAACAACGGGGTGCTCCCCTTTGTGGGGACTCACTCACCTGTGGGATGTGAGCACCACGGACCGTCCATCCCGGATCACACCGAGGATTCGCTCCCACAGGAACCTCCGGGCCTGCGGGTCCATCCCCGTCGTGGGCTCATCCTGCAACGGGCCCAGGGTCAGTTGGTGCCCCCTAAGCCAAGCCGCTGCTTCTGCCCTTGTCTTATTCTCCAGCGTAACCAACACATGGCATACCAGGCAGTGAGACATCACCCAACTTACCCACCCAGCGTCCTGCCTGATCCTCACCTCAGCAATCACAACAAAAGCAGGACTAGTGCCATTCTACTTCTGATTCCCAGAATTACTGCAAGGCTCTCCTCTCACCATCGGCCTCTTCCTATCCACCATCATAAAACTCCCCCCAATCACACCACTCTACATAACTTCGCCCTCACTAAATCCTACTCTCTTAACTATGTTAGCTATCCTCTCAGCAGCCCTAGGACGGTGAATGTGTCTCAACCAAACACAAATCTGAAAAATCCTGACCTTTTCTTCCATCTCTCGCCTAGGCTGAATAGCAATCATCATCATCTACGACCTTAACTCACCCTCCTCAACTCCTACCTGTACGCTGTAATAACTGCAACCGTCTTCCTCACCCTAAACACAAAGTCTTAAAACCACCTACCCTAATGACTGCACGAACCAAAATTCCATCCTTAAACGCAACGCTGCTCCTAACCCTGCTCTCCTTTGCAGGGCTCCCTCCCCTTACAGGATTCCTGCCCAAATGACTTATTATCCAGGAACTAACTAAGCAAGACATGCTGTGGGGTCTCCCAGTGCCCCCCTCACCAGGAAAACAACGGGGGGACAGCCGAGGAGGGCGATGGCCGTGGAGAGCTTGCGTTTGTTGCCCCCGCTGTATTTGCCCACCGGCCGGTCGGCGTGTGGGGCCAGCCCCAGAGCGGTGATGCCCCACTGAGCCACCTGTGAGAGACAGAGGGGTGAGGCTGGGGGGTTCCCCATGGCGTGGGGAGGACACGTGTTGGAGATTGCAATGCAAGATGTTTTCTGTTAACATCTGTATGGCAGATTGTCTTTTGTCAAGTGGGCAGTTTGCTTCACCTCTCTCTTTGAGTGACCACATTCACACCTCCCTGGAAGGGGACACCTGCTGATAACAGCTATTGAATGTCACTGCATGGCTGATAAGAACTACAGCATCCCACTGGGAGATGTGAGCCCAGAGGGAGGAGCCAAGCATTGCTACCTGGATATAATCTGGAGATTCTGGAACCCCAGCCAAGCATTCCTGCCTGGGTATAATCTGGAGATTCTGGAACCCCAGCCAAGCATTCCTGCCTGGATATAATCTGGAGATTCTGGAACACCAGCCAAGTATTCCTGCCTGGATATAATCTGGAGATTCTGGAATACCAGCCAAGCATTCCTGCCTGGATATAATCTGGAGATTCTGGAACACCAGCCAAACATTCCTACCCAGATATAATCCAGAGGTTTTTGAGACACCAGCACGGCTTTCTCCACTGGATTCCCCAGAGGAACAGCATCTGTGCCTTCTTCCACTGGGTCTTCAGAGGAAGAACACATCCTTCCCTACAGATCCCCTTTGCTCCAACAGAACCACCCCTGACACTGCAGGTGGGCTGCAGCCACAATTCCAATGGGACTGCTGCCAACACCCTGACCCACAGGGAGTCAGGTTGTGTTCTGACTCTGTCAGTGTTGTTCTAGTTTACTGCATTGTTTATTTTATCCTTTTTTTTTTTTTAATTTTTCCCATTAAATAACTGTTATTTCCTGCTCCCATATTTTTGCCTGAGAGCCCCTTAATTTAAAATTTACAGCAATTCAGAGGGGTGGGGAGGGTTTACATTCCCCATTTCAGGGCAGGCTCCTGCCTTCCTTAGCAGACTCCTGTCTTTCCAAACCAAGACAACAGGGAACAGGCCTTACCCTGGGGGTCTCCTCCTCTGGGATGCCACGCAGGCGGCTGTAGAACTCCAGGTGCTCCCGCCCTGTCAGCAGGTCCGTGATGGCGTCAAACTGGGGACAGTAACCCATGTGCTGGTGGACAGACTGGAGGTCGGTGAGCACGCTGTGGGATGGGGACAGGTGAGCACAGGATGGGGACAGCTTAGCATGGGGCAGGGAGAGGTGAGCATGGTGCAGGGACAGGTGAGTATGGGACAGGGACAGGTGAGCATGTTGTGGGATGGGCACATGTGCCAGGGATACTTTGGGAATAGGGACAAGCAGCTTCAGGGATGAGGATGAGGATGAAGCAGGCTGCAGGACAAAGGGCCAGGAAGAGCACAGAGGGGACAGAGATGATGGCTGTGGGGACATGGAACGGGATCCAAGCCATGGAGTCCCTGCATTCACCCACCTGTGCCCCTTCAACCAGGCCTCCCCCAGCGTCACCTCTGTGTCCCCTGTCAGCATCTTGAAGGTGGATGTTTTCCCAGCACCGTTCACCCCCAGGAGGCCAAAGCACTGTGGGGGCAGAGCAGGCTCACTGGCAGCCCTGGCCCTGCCCACAGAGCTGTCTGTGTGTCCGTCTGTCCCTCACCTCCCCAGGGGGAATGGCCACGCAGAGCCGGTCCACGGCCGGAGCCTTCCTGCGCCGGTACACCTGCATGGAGCAGAGGTGACACTGGTGCTCCCTCCAGCCTCTGCCAGGGGTCCTGGGGGGGCTGGAGCTCACAGCAGGGTCCAGCCCCACCCACCCACCTTGGTCAGGTCCTTCAGAAGCAGGAGGTGGCCGTGTGGGGGGATGCTGCCCACCCTCGCCCGCTCCCTGGCCACGTCCTGGTCCTCATCTCCCAGCGAGGGCAGCTCCAGAGCCCGTGGGCTGTGGGAACAGTGGCAAGGGCACATCCAGGGCTGTCCACGCCCTTGAGCACCCCCAGGGTACTGTGTCCTGTTCTGTACCCAGTTTAGGAAGAATGTTGAGACACTTGAACACATCCGAAGGAAGGCAACAAGGCTGGTGAGGGGCTTGGAACATAAACGCTATAAGGAATGACTGAAGGAGCTGGGGGTGTTGAACCTGGAGAAAAGGAGCTGGGGGTGCTCAGCCTGGAGAAAAGGAGACTCAGGGGTTCCCTCATCACTCTCTGCAACTCCTGAAAGGTGGCTGAGTTCAGGTGGGGCTGGGCTCTTTCTCCAGGCAGCACTGACAAAACCAGAGCTCACAGTCTCAAGCTGCGCCAAGGGAAACTTAGGTTGGATATTAGGAAAAAGTTTTTTTATGGAAAGAGTGATAAAGTACTGGAATCATCTGCCTGGGGAGATGGTGGAGTCACCATCCCTGGATGTGTTTAAAAAAATCCTGGATGTAACATTCAGTGCCATGGTTTAGTTGAAGTGCTGAGGCTGGGCTGGATTTGATGAGTTTAAAGGTCTCTTCCAACCTGGTGATTCTGATTCTCAGGGATTCTGGGATTCTGGGATCATGTGATTCTGTGATTCTGATTCTCAGGGATTCTGGGATCCTGTGATTATGTGATTCTGGGATTCTGGGGTTCTGATTCTCAGTGATTCTGGGATTCTGGGATTCTGATTCTCAGTGATTCTGGGATTCTGGGGTTCTGCTCACCCCAGGCGCAGGAAGAAGCGGTGGTACTGCAGCAGGAGGGTGAAGAGGAAGAAGACAATGCCCTCGATGGCCATGGCAAACATGTTCTTCCCTGCCAGCTCCCAGGAGAGGGGGGACACGAAGCGCTTGTCCCCTGCAGGCAGCAAGAGGGGCTGTAGGAACAGGGGACCCCTGTGCTGGGCTTTGGGGAGGGGCAGCAGCCTTGACACCCCCAGACTCACCGAACCTCTCAAAGGCATCAGCCATTGCCTGGTTCTTCACCATGTCAATGAGGCCTCGGCCCAAGCAGAAGTGGGGGAAGATGAGGAAAACCTTCTTCAGGACACGGTTGATGTCATTGAGGTTCTGATGGGGCAGCAAGGAGAGGGGTGGGGAGCTGGCACTGGCATAGCATGGAAGGAATGAGGGGTGCAGAGCATCCCAAGGCTCACCTGGTCCACAAAGAGCTCCAGCACAAAGGTGGCCACGCTGCCGTTGATGCCAATGAAGAGGTTGATGCAGGTCAGGGCCACGTAGGCCGTGCTGGGGATGCTGAAGAGGAAGGAGGCTGGATACATCAGGGGGGTGATGGACCATCTGCAGGGGGCACAGCAGGGCCTGGCTGAGGTGCACATCCCAACTTGGGGGGCTTGAGAGTGCACCAAACCCTCCCAAGCACCACAACCCCTCACCCTGGCTGCCCCCAGCCCCACAACCCCCTCCATCCCAGCTTGGGGGGCTTGAGAGTGCACCAACACACCCAACCACCACAACCCCTCACCCCAGCTGCCCCTAGCCCCAAAATCCCCTCCATCCCAGCCTGAGAGTGCACCCACCCTCCCAAGCACTGCAACCCCTCACCGCAGCTGCCCCCAGCCCCACAACCCCCTCCATCCCAGTCTGGGGGGCTTGAGAGTGCACCAAACCCTCCCAACCACCACAACTCCTCACTGCAGCTGCCCCCAGCCCCAAAATCCCCTCCATCCCAGCTTGAGAGTGCACCCACCCTCCCAAGCACCGCAACCCCTCACTGCAGCTGCCCCCAGCCCCACAACCCCCTCCATCCCAGCTTGGGGGGCTTGAGAGTGCACCAACCCACCCAACCACCACAACCCCTCACTGCAGCTGCCCCCAGCCCCAAAATCCCCTCCATCCCAGCCTGAGAGTGCACCCACCTACCCAAGCATCACAACCCCTCACTGCAGCTGCCCCCAGCCCCACAACCCCCTCGCCCCTGCTGGGCTCTGCTGCCCCATCACCCGTAGAGCAGCAGCAGCAGCACCAGGGAGGGCAGGTTGGCCGAGGACACGTAGGATTCCTGCTGGAAGCAGAGGAAGATGAGGATGACCAGCAGCGCGGGCACGAGGTAGTTGCACTGAGGGGGTGGAAAAGCAAGGAAAGGGGTCAGGGTTGGGACCAGACCCTTTGGGACTGATCCCTGTCCCCATCCCCATCCCCACCATGTCCCAGGCGAAGTTGCCCAGCCAGTAGGTGATGGGCTTCATCCCGCTGACAAACTGGAGGTGCTTGGCCTTGCTGACCCTCTCCTCAATGAGGAAGACGACGAAGCTGGCCGGGACGAAGGACATGGCGAAGATCACGCAGATGGAGACCAGCACATCCACGGAGGTGGCCATCCTGCCGAGGAGGGCACGGAGCTCAGCGGGAGCCAGGGGGGGCTGCGGGACCCCCGTGCCCACACTCACAGGGCGGCCTCGCTGAGCTGCTCCTTGGTGAGGTTCAGGGGGTGGTTGGTGGCCGTGATGCCGAAGCGCGCGGGGTCGGCGCCGGGGGGCAGCCGGGCTCGCAGCAGCCCATTGCTGGCCACGTTGAGGAAGGAGACCATGGCGTGCCAGCCCTTGTTGTTGAACCAGACCTGCAGGATGGGGAGGGTCGGGCAGCTCGGAGCCCCCCAGCCAAGCTGGCACTGCCCCTGGTTGTGCCTGCAGCTCCCACTCCCACCAGGAGCATCCCCGCTCCCCACCGAGCTCCAGCTCCCCTGCAGCCCCAGCCATCCTCAGTCACCCTTGAGGGGACACCACTGCTGTCACAGACATCTTTTATGAAAAATCCTTTCCTTAGGATTTTTTTCCTCCTGAGAAGCTGAGAGGCCTCAGGAACAAAATGTAAACATTGATTATCTGCTGCTGTGGAATGCAACAGGTGGATCTGGGATTAGTCCACGTTAGATTTTTAGAATTAATGGCCAATCGCAGCCCAGCTGGCTTGGACACAGAGCCCGAGCCACAAACCTTTGTTATCGTTCTTTGCTATTCTATTCTTAGCCAGCCTTCAGGTGAAACCTTCTCTTCTATTCTTTTAGTATAGTTTTAATGTAACATATATCATAAAATAATAAATCAAGCCTTCTGAAACATGGAGTCAGATCCTTGTCTCTTCCCTCATCCTTAACGTAATATATCCTTTCTTAATGTAATATATATCATAAAAAAAATAAATCAAGCCTTTGGAAACACGGAGTCAGATCCTCGTCTCTTCCCTCATCCAAGAACCCCTGTGAACACTGTCACCACTGCCACACCCCTGCTGCCCCCTGCTCCCACCCCTCAGGCCCACCTTGACGTTCCTGCGGGCATCCAAGCCCTCGATGAAGCGGCTGAGGTTGGCCAGGAGCCGATCCGAGGGGCTGCCCTGCGTGCAGGAACACACACGGGGGTGAGGAGGGGGTCTCCCAGCACTGGGACCCCCAGAGCTGAGCCAGGGGCTGAGTGCTGCTGTACCAGGGTGATGTTGAGCAGCGCGCGGAGCTCCAGCACCGCCTGATCCACCTCTGCTGCCGATGGCAGGGCCTGGGAGCTGCCAGCACCCAGGGAGAAGCCGCCGTACCTGCAGCAGAAATGGAGCTCCCAAACCTGCCAGAGAGACTCCCAGGAGCTGGGCTTGAGGATCTACGCGGGTCCTTCCCACCCCAGGAAATTCTACAGTTCTAGGAAACCTGGCACCCTTGTGGAAACTCAACCCTCCGCTCACCCAGGTGCCAGGTAAGGGACACACAGCAAGGGGCTGAAGGCACCTGGATGAAGCCTCTGCCCAGGTGACAGTAAAAGGTTTTAAAATCATAAAATTCGGGGAATCAGAAAGAGGCTAGACTTAGTGGGGCCCTGGAAAAAATGTTAAAAATAGACTCTGAAAATGTTAGGCTTAGTGTTCGCCAGATCATGTGAAATTGCACCTGTGTAAGCAGTGTATGATAAATTATATAATTGTTAGATGTGATGATTGTTTAGTAATTAAATATAATTATTGTTTAATCTTAGGAAGAATCATGAGAAACTATATTAGAAGTTTGAAGGGGGCCACGAGGAGCCCACGTTTGGATGAAATCTATGTATACAATAGAACAATATAAGTTTAATAATGAACATGAAAGTTATATAACGATAGAATATAAAAACACGTTCATCCCAAAATTTGGGAGGAACACGTCAGATTTGTGTTTGTACCCCTGACACCCAGAGCTCTTCAATAAAAGCACCTGCATGTAATCATTCTTGTGATTATTGTGTTTCTGAATGCTGACACGGGGGCCACTCAGGCTCTCCCCAAACCCACCAGGGATCTCCTGTCTCCCTCCACCCCTGGCTGTGCCAGGCCCAGCTCACCTCTGCTCATTCACCCACTTCTTGTTCCTCAGCCTGAAAGAAATGAGGAGGGGGCAGTCAGAAAGAGAAAATCCCCATGGGGACATTAGGGCAGCACCTGCCCACCCAGCCACGTCCCCAGCAGTGTCCCCTCCCTCCAGGTGTTCCCTTGGTGTCCCCACATGTCCCCAGCAGTGTCCCCTCCCTCCAGGTGTTCTCTTGGTGTCCCCACATGTCCCCAGCAGTGTCTCCTCCCTCCAGGTGTCCCCTTTGTGTCTCTGGTGTTCCCAGCCCCAGCACTCACTCCTGACGGATGATCTGGGGGTAGGTCTTCACCAGGTAGTCAGAGATGTTCCTGCCCGTCAGGTTCTGAAGGATGTCCCCCGTGCCCCTCTGCACCTGTGGGATGGACAGAGGGGCTGGATGGACACCCAGCCCCGTGGCATCCTCCAGAGCATCACCATGTCGCAGACATCTCTTATGAAAAATCCTTTCTTTAGGATTTTTAGCTCCTGAGAAGCTGAGAAGCCTCAGGAACAAAATGTAAACATTGATTATCTGCTGCTGTGGAATGCAAAATGTGCATCTGTGAGTGGTCTCATGTGGTTGTTTCTAATTAATGGCCAATCACAGTCAGCTGGCTTGGACTCTCTGTCTGAGACACAAGTTTTTGTTATTCATTCTTTCTTTTTCTATTCTTAGCCAGCCTTCTGATGAAACCTTTCCTTCTATTCTTTTAGTATAGTTTTAATATAATATATACCATAAAATAATAAATCAAGCCTTCTGACACGTGGAGTCACATCCTCATCTCTTCCCTCATCCTCAGAGCCCTGTGAACACCCTCACACACCAGAGCCCCCCACAGCCAGCACTGACAGAGCCCTGGGGCTGCCCCTGCCTGGCTGGGGTTACCTGGGGAGGTGGGAGCCCCCCGGCCCCCTCGGGACACTCGGGCAGCATCCTGTGTGCCCCTGGCCCGCTGCACTGGCACGGGGGCGATGGCTTTGCCCGTGTCCAGTTCCCACGCTGCAGCACCTCCAGCAGGGATGGGGGCACTGAAGGGGTTGAGAATCCATCAGGATGGGAAGCCGGGGGGCACAGGCCTGCCCTGGGCACCAGGAGAGAGAAAGAGAGAGAGAGAAACTCCCATTACCAGCCTGGTGTGAGCCAGGGGCACCGGGACTCAGCCAGCATCACACCGGGTGGCAGAGCTGCTCCATGGGTGTGGGAATCCACAAAATTACAGGGTTTGGGGAAAGCTGCAAAAGGCAGGCCCCAGAGACAGCAGAACTGTGATTGGAGCTAAGCAGCAGCCATGAGATAGGTTCAGCAGAGAAATTATTTAAACTGTAGAAAAGCAAGGATGAATAGAACAATGGTCTGTGTATTAACGCTTGTCTAGAATAACTCTCTAAGCTACAGAAAAGTTTATCTAGCGAGAAATTAGGAAGGTTAAAGCTTAATAACGGAGCTCTGTGCATTGAGGCTTACAAGTGGGTATTGTATTTGAAATAAGCAAGCATTGTTTAACCAAAGATAGGTGTGCTTATAGTGCTTGGATAGAACTGCTGTCAATATAGAACATATACTATACAGATATAAATACTGTCAATGTGCTTTTGCTTTGTGTGATCGGTCAAGAAGCTTATAAAGTGAGCTGTAACATTAAGTTTTCTATCCTGCTGCCTAGATTGCGAGCTGCTAGCATCTTCCCATTGTCATAGCCATGTAATGAGACTGATGCTGGGAAATAAAACAGCTCCACATTCCACAGCAGTTCATGATCTGTCAACAGCCCCCTGCGGGCATCAAAGGGCACTGAGGAGGGGGCCAAGCCAGCCCCGGACACTCACCCCTTCCCCTCTTCCTTCATGCACTTGGTGCCGAAGCCGGGCTCGGCCAGGAGCGCCTCCAGCAGCCGCGCTGTGTCGGGATCCCCTGGAGCATCGTTGCTAAAGGGGGACACGGCAGTGAGCTGGTGGCACCGGGGGAGCGGGGACACGGCGGGCACAGCGCTGGGGACACACCTGAAGAAGGTGAACTGCTGCCCGTACATCCAGGGCTGCAGCCGCAGCGGTGGGTACCTCCCGAAGGGCGGCACGATGAGGCTGAAGAGCAGCGCGATGCACACGAACACGGCGGGGAGGACGATCTGGGGAGCCCGGCGTGGGGGATCAGGGCTGATTATAACCTCACCCTGCCCCATCCCCTCCCTCCCCTCGGCCTCACCTGCGCCAGGAAGCCGCGGGTGCTGCGGCGGGCGTGGAGCATCCTCTTGGTGAAGAGGGCGCGGAGCTGGCGGCAGGTGAGCGCCCAGCCCCGCACCCTCCCGCACGCCGGGCCCCGCAGCAGGTCGGTCTCCCGGGGCTCCTCTGCTGCGGGGAAGGGAGGGATTTGGCAAGGGAGTCGTGCCAGGGGGGACAGGGGAATGGCAGGGGTATCCTCATACACCCGCAGGGACGGGATGCTGCAGGCAGGAGCCCCAAACTGCCCCCAGCCCAGCAGGGATGGGATGCTGCGTGCAGGAGCTCCAAGCCCCCCAAACTAAACTGCCCCCAGCCCCCCCAAACTGCCCCCAGGCCCCCCAAACTGCCCCCAGCCCCCCCAAACAGCCCCCAGCCCCCCCAAACTGCCCCAAGCCCCCCCAAACTGCCCCAAGCCCCCCCAAACAGCCCCCAGCCCAGCAGGGATGGGATGCTGCATGCAGGAGTCCCCAACCCCCCAAACTGCCCCCAGCCCCTCTAAACTGCCCCAGCCCCTCTAAACTGCCCCCAGCCCCCCCAAACTGCCCCCAGCCCCTCTAAACTGCCCCCAACCCCTCCAAACTGCCCCCAGCCCCCCCAAACTGCCCCAAGCCCCCCCAAACTGCCCCCAGCCCAGCAGGGATGGGATGCTGCATGCAGGAGCTCCAAGCCCCCCAAACTGCCCCCAGGCCCCCTAAACTGCCCACAGCCCCCCTACACTGCCCCAAGCCCCCCTAAACTGCCCCCAGCCCCCCCAAACTACCCCCAGCCCCCAGCCCAGCAGGGATGGGATGCTGCATGCAGGAACCTCCAGCCCCCAGTTCTCACCTCAGCAAAGATGGGATGCTGCATGCAGGAGCCCCCAGCCCCCCCAAACTCCCCCCAGCCCCCCCAAAATGCCCCCAGCCCAGCAGGGATGGGATGCTGCATGCAGAAACCCCCAAACAGCCCCCAGCCCAGCAGGGATGGGATGCTGCATGCAGGAGCCCCCAGCCCCCCCAAACTGCCCCCAGCCCCCCCAACAGCCCCCAGCCCCCTTAAACTGCCCCCAGCCCCCCCAAACAGCCCCCACCCCAGCAGGGATGGGATACTGGGAGCCCCCAGCCCCCCCAAACTCCCCCCAGCTCCTACCTCGCCGGGCTCCTTTGGCTCAATGTAAAGCAGAGGAGAGAGGGGTTAAAACCAGTGCCCACCCCCCAGTGCAGAGCTGGTGCCCCAAACCATCACAGCCCCCCCAGAATGGCTCTCCCCATGCCAGTTGTCCCTCAAGAGTTCCTCCCCCTGGGATTTCACATCCCATCCCAAATCCTCTGCAGAGCTGGGCTTCCCCAAACCCATCCTCACCCCAGACCTTTGCTCTGGGGACACCCCAAAACCGGGGGTGCACGAGGGTCCCTGAGCGTCCCCCAGCTTGAAGGGATGGACAGCTGCCCAGACGGACACGTGGCATCGCCCCAGCCCAGGAGATGGAGGTGGGGGTCTCTCAGCACAGCTCAGGGGTCCCACTGCCCCTTCCTTACCCAGCTCTCCATCAGCCACATCCCCATCTTCCATCTCGCCAGGGACTGCTCCTTTCATGGTGCCTGGAAAAAGGAGGACAAGATGCCAGGGCAGGACTGTCACCCTGGTTTTTTTTTAAGATTTTCTAAGCCTTCTGATGTTGACATTCTTGTAGTGAACTTTCTCTCACACACTTCCTGTAAATAACTCATTGTTTTCCATTCTTTGATGGAGGAGGAGAAAGCTGATGGGCCGTTGGTTTGTCCAGTGTCGTTGGAGAGGTGGCACTGCCACCCTCCAATCCACTGCCACTTTTACAAAACTGTAAGTGCTAGAGTAAGAAAATAAACTTCATTTTTTCTTCACCTTAACAACAGTGGTGGCACTTGCGTTTTTTTGTGTCCTATAGCGACACAGGACCAAGGACACATGGATCTGCATCCACGGTGCCCCCAGCTTTTGCAGGGTGCTGAGGACACCCCACCCCTCTTCTCTGAGCTGCTGAGCACCTCCCCAAACCCCCTGCACCCCCGAGCTCAGCTCCAGCCAGCACTGAGAGGTTTTACCTGCGGTGCCAGCGTCCAGTGCCGCGTCCTCAGCCACCTTCAGGAATATCTGGGGGTGTGGGAGGCTTGGTGTTAAAAAACACACCACCAGAGAGGGAAACCCTCTGCTCACAGGTACCCCAGGAGCCCCTTGAGCACAGCCCCCCCTGGTACCTCCTCCAGGGTGGTGTCAGAGATGCCGTAGCTGGAGACCCCCAGCTCGCCCAGGCGCGCGTCCAGCTCGCGGAACAGCTCCCCAAAGGCCCCATCCCTGGCCCCGCTGTAGGGCAGGACAAACAGCACCTCGTGCCCGATGTCCTCCACCAGCCTGGAGCCAGGGACCAGCTTCTGGATCAGCGCCGACAGCTGGGCCACATCTGGAGGGATGGGGAGGGCTGGAAACCTCAGGGGAAGGAGCCGCTGGCACAGCTGGCACAGCTGGCCACAGATCCGTGTGCCCAGCCTGAGGGTCCCCAGGGGAGGTGCAGGGGATGGAGACCCCCCTTGTGCACCTCCAGGGAAAGGGGGAGAGGGGGCACATGCACCCCCAGCCCCCCTGGCTGATGGGGGATGTTCGGGGGAGCAGCTGGGGGGTGACATTGAGGGGACAAAACGCTCACCCACGGTGCTGGCATCGCTGCCCCGCTCGCTGCCCAGGCCGGTGTCACTGCTGTGCTCTGAGTCACTGCCATCCTGCAGGAAAGGGGGGGGCTGGAGGCTGGCACCCCACAGCAGCACCTGGCTCCCAGTGCCTCCCAGTACCCAGGACAGAGATACTGGTGTCACCCTGATTTTTTAAGATTTTTCTAAGCCTCCTGATGTTTACGTTCTTGCGGCAAACTTTCTCGCACACTTCCTGTAAATAACTTATTCAGAATTATTATTTAACTTATTAGAATTATTATTAACTTATTTAACATTTGAGAATGCTTTGCATTCTTTTGTGAGGAGGAGGAGAAATCTGATGGACTGTTGGTTTGTCCAGTGTCACTGGAGAGGTGGCACTGTCACCTTCCAATCCACTGGCACTTTTGAAAAATCTATAAACGTTGGAGTCAGAAAATAAAGTTCCCTTTTTTTCACCTTGAGAGCAGCTGTGTGTTGTTTCATGTCCTATAGCGACATGGGGGCACCTCACATCTGTGCCAGTGCCCTGGGGGTGTCACCCTGATTTTTTACGGATTTTCTAAGCCTTCTGATGTTTATATTCTTGCAGCAAACCTTCTCACACACTTCCTGTAAATAACTCATTATTTTGCACTCTTTCACGGAGCAGAAATCTGATGGGCTGTTGGTTCATCCAGTGTCACTGGAGAGGTGGCACTGTCACCTTCCAATCCACTGGCACTTTCGAAAAATCGATAAATGTCGGAGTCAGAAAATAAACTTCCTTTTTTCTTCACCTTGAGAGCAGCAGTGTGTTGGGCTGCCCTCTGGGGGACGACCATCAGGCTCCCACCTTTTTGGTGACGCCGGGGACGGTGCCGGTGCTGCCGCCTGTCCCGCTCCTGTCCCGCTTCACCAGGGTGAGGTGGTACCCCGTGCCAAGCCTGGCCTTGAGGAAGAGGGGGGACCCACAGCAGCAGAGGCGGCCCTGGGAGATGATGGCAGTGCGGTCCCCCAGCAGCTCCGCCTCGTCCATGTAGTGGGTGGACAGGATGATGGTGCGACCTGGGGACCAGGAACAGGCTTGAGCACCTTGCTGGACCCCCCCCATTGCAGGTTGTCCCCAGGCTGGGGGGGCTCAGAGGGTGAATTTGTGTGGGAATCCATAAAATTTCTAATTTTTAGGAAAGCTGCAAAAGGCAGGCCTCAGATACAGCAGAACTGTGATCAGAGCTGAGCAGCAGCCATGAGATAGGTTCAGCAGAGAAATTATTTAAACTGTAGAAAAGGCAAGGGCAAATAGAACAATGGCCTGTGTTCTAATGCTTGTCTGAATAGCTCTCTAAGCTGCAGAAAGTTTATCTAGCTAGATATTAGGACGGTTAAAGCTTAATAATGGAGCTCTGTGCATTGAGGCTTACAAGTGGGTGTTGTATTCGAAATAAGTAAGCATTGTTTAACCAAAGGTACCTGTGCTTATGGTGATTGGATAGAACTACTATCAATATAGAACATATACTATACAGATATAAATACTGTCAATGTGCTTTTGCTTCGTGTGATCGGTCAAGAAGCTTATAAAGCAAGTTGTAACATCAAGTTTTTTAGCCTACTGCCTAAATTGCGAGCTGCTAGCATCTTCCCACTGTCATAACCATGTAATGAGACCGATGCTGAAAATCAAACAGCTCAAAGTGCATTCCCAGCAGCCCCGTTTTGTCCGTGCCTGTAAATATCCCCCCTTGCCAGGTCAGATTTAAGGCTCCCGGCCCCACCTTTGCGGTACTTGAGCAGCAGCTCCCAGATGCTGCGGCGGGAGAAGGGATCCACGCCGGCCGTGGGCTCGTCCAGGATCACCACGCGGGAGCCGCCCACGAAGGCGATGGCCACCGAGAGCTTCCTCTGCATCCCGCCTGCAAGAGGGACGGCGTTGTGGGGGCTCCGGGCCATGGAGCCCCTGCCAGGCACCCAGCCCGAGCTCTGCACGCACCAGAGAGGTTCCTGGTCTGCTCCCGGCGCTTTTGGGGCAGCCCCGTGTCCTGGAGCAGCTGCTCCATCTCCTCCTGCACCTGCTGCTCCGAGAGCCCCTTCAGCCGCCCGTAGAACCAGACGTGCTCCTCCACCGTCAGGCTGGGGGGACACGGGGGAAAGGCAAGGTGAGGGGTGTTGGGGGAGATGAAACAGGAAAGCCTGATAAATACGATTGTCTGGCAAGAGATTTGGAGAATATAGAAGCTATAAGGGAGATTGAAATGAAAGCAAGATTTGAGATCTCTCAGTTACTGAACAACGGGAAAACAATGGTGTGGCCGGCTGAAGGCAATCCCCTTTTGATGGAACAACACCCTCTGCTTGCAGACAGGCCCAAGGGTCTGAGCAGACCCTACATCTTGGCAGAAGGGCCCAAAGAGGAGTTTTTAGGGTTTAAAATGTAGCACAGTATGGTAATGTAATGATTCTTATAGGCCGTATGGAAATGCTATAGGATTTGTATATTGTACTAGATTGGTTAGTGAGAATCAGAATATTCAACACAGAAGAAGATTTATGGTATTGTAACGGGAACCTCACTCTCTTAGCTCTTGTCTCTTAGCCCTCTTACTCCTTTTACTCTCTTACCCTCTCATCCTCTCTACCTCTCTCTTCTCCGAGCTGTGCCTGGCAGCTCCCAGCAGGGCCCTGCACCCAGACCCTTTGCAATAAACCCCAAATTCCACGACCTGGCACAGGGATTGAGGGGACAGCCCAGCATCACTGCCCACACCGCCCCAGCCACGCCTACATGTCGAAGAGCACGTTGTGCTGGGGACACATCCCCATGGATTTGCGGATGCTGTCGATGTCGGAGCGGATGTCCCAGCCCAGGATGTAGGCAGTGCCCGAGGTGGGGGGCAGGAGACCAGTGAGGATGGACCTGGAAGGGGTGAGAAAAGCGGGTAATGGAGCACAGGGGGAGCAAGGCTTGGGCCAGGGCACCCTGTCCTGTGTGGGGACAGAGTCAGGCTCAGCTCCTGTCCCCAGCCATGGCCACACAGCCCCTCTGGGGTGGCTCACATGGTGGTGGTCTTTCCAGCGCCGTTGTGGCCCAGGAAGGATGTGATCTGCCCCTCGTAGAAGTCCAGGCTCAGCCCGTTGACGGCTGCATGGCCGCTGCTGCCATAGACCTTCACCAGGTCGCGGATGGAGACGCCGGGCTGGAGATCAGCAGGTGGCTCCTCCACCAGCACTGGAAGCCACCAAGGGGTCACATCCCTGGCCAGGACCCCTTTGGCAGCAACCCCAAACCTCCCCGACAGCAACCCTAGAACCCTCTTGTCAGTGACCCCAAAACCCCCTTGTCAGTGACCCCAAAGCCTCCCCAGCAGTGACCCCAAAACCCCCTTGTCAGTGACCCCAAAACCCTCTTGTCAGTGACCCCAAAATCCCCTTGTCAGTGACCTCAAAACCCCCTTGTCACTGACCCCAAAGCCTCTCTGGCAACGACCCTAAAACACCCCAGCAACTCTGTCCCCAGCACCAGCCCTGTCCCCAGCCCTGTCCCCAGAGATGTCCCCTTGCCATGGGGTGCAGGACCCTCCTCTGGGGTGACAGCCTGGGCTGGAGGGCTCCATGGCCACTGCCCTCAGCCACGCAGCTACAGGGTGGGCAGGGACTCACCTTGGGGTGCAGAGTGGGAGCTGCTGTGGTACAGGGAGTGCCCAGATGAGGATGACTCCCCAAACCAGTAGCTCTTCAGGAAGGGGAAATTCCAGGGTTTCGGGATCCCGTACTGACCTGCAGCAGAAGGGGTTAACTGGGCCAGGGCTGAGCGGCAGCTGGGGCTCAGGGGGGCTGCACTCACCTGGGAAGACACCCTCGATGTACCAGGTGGCCAGGCCATAGAGGACAGCATCCAGCAGCAGCAGCCCCATGGCTGCAGCAAAGCTGTACGGGTCTCCTGGCACGGGGCTGGCAGCCAGGTTGTGCCACTGGATGCCCACCCCTTGCTCCTCGTAGAGGGAGAAGTAATCACAGCCAAAACCAAAGGCCACGGGGGACAGCAGGCTCTGAGGACAGCCAGAAAGGCAGTGAGGGCGAAGCCTGGCATGGGGGCAAACCCAGAGCAGCAGGGGCAGGGCAGAGGGGCAGCCCCCAGCTCACCACAAGGACACGGAGGGGGAAGGTGATGTAGTCACGCCAGGCCACGCACAGCACGTAGGGCAGGTACAGAGAGAAGTAAATGATGCCACCGCACGCCGAGGCCAGGTTGGCACGGGGGAAGAAGGTGCTGATGAGGAAGCACTGGCTGATGGTGGCCACTGAGAAGGTGCCGAGGAAGAGGAAGATGACTGCTGGGTCGCTGTAGGGCAGGATGTTTCCCAGCTGTGGATGGAGGCAGGTTGGAGCCTGTGGATCTCCCAGCCCTGATGTTCCCTGTGCCACCCATGCTGTCTCCTGAGACCTGCAACCTGCCTTGAGGATGAGGACGAGGAGGGCAGAGCTGAGGAGGAAGGGGATGAAGCTGCTGAGGAACCAGCTGAGCCAGAGGATCCCGCTGCTCAGCCCCATGGTCTTCATGGTCTCCTTGAGACGCGTCTCCTTCTCGTGCACCACCCCCTTGATGATCATGGCCACGGAGTAGATCCAGGCCAGAGTCATGAAGAGAGGCAGCGAGCGGTTCAGGACCCTCAAGAACCTGGGGAGATGCCACCAGACATTCCACCCTTAGCTCCACACTCCTCTCTTGCACCAGGGACACCAGGCCATGACCAGCCCTGTGCCACCTCCCTGGTGCAGTGATGCTGCAGCAGGGGGATGATCACCCAACTGTCCCCAAAGGGTCTGGGGCTGCCCCTCTACTCACACATCATCCACGTAGCAGGGGTAGGGCATCTGCTGGACGTAGATCCCGGTCCGTGGGGCAGCCCCAGTGTGCACCCTCACCACCGCCTGCTCCACCAGGTCCTGGATGTACACGAAGCCCCCCCAGACGTAGCGCAGGTCACTGAAGGGGTCAGCAGCAGGGCCTGGGTCCCAAAACCTGGGGGCAGAGCACGGTGCTGGCAACCAGGGATCTCCTGGCAACCAGCACAGGGTGGCCATGGAGACAAACAGCATCCCCCAACCTGTCCTTGATCTTGTTGGTCCTCGTGACGTCGTCGATGTCCATGCGGATCTTGTAGCGGACGTGGGGTGGCAGCCCGGGGGCTGTGGCATTGATGGGGGGCTGGAAGACCACTGCTGCCCAAAACTGCTGCTCCTCCAGCAGCTCCAGGGCTCGGGCTACCAGCTGCTCCTCGGTGGCCACTGCCTCGATCTTGTCCAGGCAGACACACTGTGGGAGGGAGGGCAGGTGGGCTCAGCGGGCACGGGTGGTGCGAGGGGCCAGCCCTCCACGGCAGGGTGACACAAACCTCCATGAACTGCGACAGCGTGCTCAGAACTGCGTCCACATCAGCGTACACCTGGTGCCAGGTGAGGCCTGGTCCCCCTGCTGGCCCCGTCAGGAATGTGACCAGCTCTGGCAGCTTCCAGGAGGTGCCATTGAGGAACCCATCCAGGATCTGGGCTGTGCTGGGGGCCAGCAGCAGCTCCTGCAAAGCAGCAGGGTACGGGAGGCCATGCAGCCCACCCTGCTGCAGCTGCATCCCACCCCACTCATTGCACCCCAGCACAGCCCATCCTGCACCCCACAGCAAAGGCAGGAGTCCGGGCTCACACACCTGGAGCACCTGCATCTCCAGGCTGCTGTTGAGGAGGGTGTAGATTCGGGGTCCCAGCTCTTGCCAGGCACCCCCCAGCTCCCCCAGCACGGCCAGCTCCCGGAAGGTTCGGTTCACCTGTGTGAGGAAGATGAGGCAGGTTCAGGATGAGACCCCCCCCAAACCCCTGCAGCCCCCCACAGCCCCCACTCACCTCAGCCATGACGCTGTCGGGGCCAGGCCCAGGGGGGGTGTACAGGATCTTCCCCACAAAGAGGGGCTTGATCCCCCTCCAGAAGATCTGTGACAGGGGGCTGGACTCCAGGCTGCGCAGCAGCTCCCTGCAGAAGGGACCTGGGGGTGCAGAGCTGAGCCCTCACCAGCAGCCCCCCACCACCAGCAGCCCCCCACAGCCCCTGGCTGAGCCCCCCACACTCACTGGTGCTGCCCGAGGCCACGGGTCTGTGCTCAGAGCTGTTCCTGTCCAGGAAGGCTTTGACATCGTTGTCCTCGTACCAGTTGAGGGAGGGGATCCGGAGCCCCCCGCCCTCGGGGTGGCCACAGGCGATGCGGGACAGGGCCCTGAACGCACCCGTGCTGCTGTTGGGGGCCCTCAGCCCCACAATCTCCTGACGCAGCTCAGCCAGGCTGGGCATGGAGGAGACCTGCAGAGAGTGGGGTGAGGGTGGAGAGAGGCAGTGGGGGGACAGGGACACGGTGGGATGGGCAGGGGAATGAGGGCTGTACCTCCTCCATCAGGGATGCTGCATCCCGCAGGAAGCTGCCCAAAGCTTCCACAGTGCCAGCGATTCCGCCCAGCTCTGAGCTCAGCTGCTCCTACAAGGGGCATGAGAAGGGTCAGGGGAGGCCAGGGGTCTCTGCCTCCTCCTCCCAGCACCCGGCCGCGCTGGGGGCTCACCGCCAGGAGCCGCGGGAAGTCCATCTGGGCGAGGAAGGAGCCCTCCATGGCACGGAGCTGGGAGCTGGGCAGCGCGCAGAGCTCCTGCTGCAGGCTCCGGGTGGAGTCGGCGTCGCTGCCCGCCAGGAATCCCCCCAGCACCGAGGCGTTGCAGACCAGGACCTTCAGCGGGAGGCGAAGGCTCGCCAAGGAGAACTGGAAGGAGAGGGGCAGTCAGGATGGGGGCACTGGGAGCGGGCACCGGGAGTGGGCACCGGGAGTGAACACCGGGAGCAGGCACCGGGAGGGGGCACCAGGATCGGGCACCGGGAGTTGGCACCGGGAGGGGGGACCGGGAGTGAATACTGGGAGTGGGCACCGGGAGTGGGCACAGGGAGCAGGCACCGGGAGTGAACATCGGGAGTGGCAGTGGGAGTGAACACCGGGAGCGGGCATCGGGAGCGGGCACCGGGAGTGAACACCGGGAATGGGCACCGGGAGCGGGCACGGGGAATGAACACCGGGAATGGGCACCGGGATCAGGCATCGGGAGTGGGCACCGGGAGTGAACACCGGGAGCGGGCATCAGGAGTGAACACCGCGGGTGAACACCGGGGGTGGGCACCGGGAGCGGGCACGGGGAATGAACACCGGGAATGGGCATCAGGAGTGAACACCGGGAATGGGCACCGGGAGTGGGCACCGGGAGTGGGCACCGGGAGCGGGCACGGGGAATGAACACCGGGAATGGGCACCAGGAGTGAACACCGGGAATGGGCACCGGGAGCGGGCACCGCGGGACACTCACGATGCGGGGGCTGAGCCGAGCCCCCATCAGCTCATCCACCAGCGCCGGGGCCAGGGATGTGTTGGCCCGCAGGAACCGGGAGAAAGTCTCGTCCTCTCTCAAGTATTCCCTCACCGGCAGAGCTGGGGGAGCAGCGGTCACACAAGGGCTCTGGCACCCCCGGCACCCCCCGCTCCCGGTGCTCACCCCTCCGCTGGTTGCCGCTGTCCCGGAGCCGGCGCAGGGCGGGCAGGAGCCGGGCGAAGCTGCTCAGGAGGCGCCGGCCGTGCCCGCGGTGCAGGACCTGCCGGGCTTCGCTCAGGAGCCGGGACACGCTGCGACACGGGACAGGGGACAGTGAGACCCCCGCCCAGCCCCGCTGTGCCCCGCAACTCGCCAGCCCCGCCGCTCACATGGAGCCATCGAAGTTGCCCACCACGCCCGGGGCCTCTCCCGCCGTGGGGTGTCGGAAGCACGGGTTGTTCATGTTGCAGATGATGCCCTGCAGCCAGGGCAGGGTCCCCGCAGAGGGCAGCGCCTTGTTGGGAAAGTGGCCTGAGGGAGAGGGAGGCAGGTTCAGGGGGGCACTGCGGGACCCCACACACACACCCGAGCACCCTGTGACCGCCTCCCGTGTTTGTCACCCCGGTGTCACCCCGAAGGGCACACAGAGGGGGCTCGGCTGGCGCAGGGACACTCACACTCATGCTGCTTGAAGGGCGGGTGGGATCGCCGCACTGAGATCAAGATAAGGAAGAGGAAGAGGGGCCACAGGATCTCGATCGCCAGCTGGATCTGGGGGAGACGCGAGGCTGGTGGGCTCCCGGTGCCCATCAGCGTCCAGGGCTCTGCCAGGCACCAGCGGCTCGGGGTTGCCCCACCCCGATCGCCCACTCACCCGCTGCCGCCGGCGGTAGGTGAAGTTCTTCCAGAGCAGCAGCCCCAGCTGGGTGCCCACGGCCATCGCTCGGTCCGGCTGAGAGCAGGGGGGCAGCCCCGAGCTGGGGGTGACGATCGGGCCTTCTCACCTCCTTCTGCTTCGGGGCTTATCACAGCCCGGGCACGGTGCCGGGCACAGCGCTGAGCTCCGGGGCCGGCAGCAGCCGGACGGCATTCCGGCAGCAAAGCTCCTTTGCGGAGCTAAAGGCTCAAATCACATTCTTTCCTAAACCAAAAGCAGCAGAATAGGGCATGAGCTCTGTCCGGGAGCCAGGAGCACGATTCACTGCCCATGCCGGCACCGCAGCAACGAGCTGGGCAGCCCGGGAGAGGCTGAGACCTGCCCGTGCCTCAGTTTCCCCGTGAGAGGGATGTGGGTGGGGCTCTCATCAGCCCAGGAGCGGGATTGCTCCGGTGCAGCGGGCTCGAGGGCGAGCTCGGACACCCGCATCCCTCTCTGCCGAGTTCCCGGGAATTCACCCACCCCTGGAGCGGCGCCAGCAGCTCCGGGGCCCGGCAGCAAAGCTCTGCCAAGGCGGCTCCGTGACGAGCCAACCCGCCGCGTTCCGCCCGCTGCACCCGCCCACGCCCCGGGGAGAACCGAGCTCCGGGGCGGCTCCCCGGCCACCGGCAGCCCCGGATTTGCCCCTCGCTTTGCCCCGGGGCCGCGCACTCACCGGCGCCCCGCGCTGCCGCCGCCCGCCCGCGCCCGGGGCTAAGCCGGGTGCCGGGAGCAGGCGGGATAAACGGGCACGGGGCAGCGGGATTAGGATCCCGGCTGGGAAATCCGCCTAATCCGCCTGCGGGGCCCGACACGAGTGGGTCCGGGGGTAGATTCCTCTAGGGATGCACCGGGGTCAGCTGGGGTGACACGGAGAGGAAGAAGGAGCTGCGGGGCGGGGGCGACACGGGGCGACAGAGGTGTCCGAGTGTCCCCATCCGCTGGAACCGGAGCGGAACTACCGGTCCGGGGGAGCCCCAGCCCCGCGGGGAGGGCGGCTCGTTTCGGGACAAAACAACCAGAGAATCCCTGGATCCTCCCGGGGGACCCGCGTGGGAATCTGCTCACTCATCACACGAGGACGAACACGCCGCATCGCTGCACCGGGGAGCTCGGCGGAACTCGGCAACCGCCGGAGCAACCGCAGCTCCCGGTGCCCTCCAAGCCCGCGTCCCCCAGCCCGGTTCGGCCGCACGGAGCCCCGCTCTGGGCGGGGTGCGGAGTCACCGGGAGGATGTGGGGACAGCCCAGGGGAGACACGGGTAACCCAGGGGGAGCATGGGGACAGCACGAAGGAACGATGGGGACAGGCTATGGGGGACATGGGGACAGTTCGGGGCTGCGATGGGGACACGGGGATAGCCTGGGGGGGGGGGGGCGGGGTGGCACTAAGAGCTCGGGGGACGCTGGGGGGACGCATCCGGCCGGGACCAGCGGCCGGGACACGGCCTCGCCTCTCGCGTCGCCCCTCGCAGCCCCCGGCCCGGGACCCCCGTTACCTGAAGCTGCTGCGCGGCCTCTTTAAGAGACCCCGCGAATCCGCCGGGCGCGCGCGGGCCCCGCCCCTCCCCGCGCTACAAAGTAGCCGTGGGCGTGACGTCACTGGCTCTTAAAGGGGCAGGCACGGCAAAGGGGGGCGGGGAGTGGGAATCCCGCCCCCATCCCGCCCCATGCCATGCCATGGATCCCATCTCATCCTATCCCATCCCACAGATCCCATCCCATGGATCCCATCCCATCCCCATTAATCCTGTCCTATCCCATCCCACTGATCCCATCCTATCCCATCCCATCCCATCCCACTGATCCCATCCCATCGCATGAATCCTGTCCTATCTCATCCCATGGATCCCATCCCACTGATCCCATCCCATCGTACCCCATCCCACCTCATGAATCCTGTCCTATACCATCCCATGGACCCCATCCCATCCTACCCCATTCCACCCCATTCCCTCCCATGGATCCCACCCATCCCATCCCATCCCATCCCATCCCATCCCACCCCATGGATCCCACCCCATCCCATCCCACCGCACCCTTGGGAGCCCCACGGGGCAGCACGGCTCTTCAAAACACAACATTTCACCCAAAAAAAGGTGGATGCCTTCCCAGACAGGCACATCCAGTCCCATCCCGTTAGCATTGTTAATCACTCATTAATCAGCTGCACATCTCTTAACCCCGCAGCCCCTTCCCAGCTCCCTCTCCCCCCACCCAGCACACGCAGCATCGGGGATTTCTGCCAGGTCTGCAGCCCCCCAGGCACTGAGAGACCCGCCTGGGGCTGGAGGAGGCGCCTGCAGCACAGACCAGCTCCCGTTTGTGTTGAAAGGTTTGTCTTTTCTTTTTTTTTTTTGGTTTTTTTTTTTTCAAATAAATGGTTTCAGTCTGAGAGCGTCCACTTTAAAACCACACGGGAGGGGAGATGTGGATGGGCAGGGCACCGCCCCGGTGCGGGATGCAGGCGTTGGAGTCAGCCTTGGCTCCAGCCTGGGATATCAGGTTGCTGCAGTGCTGGGTGTGCCAGCTGTGCCAGCTGTGCCAGCTCCCGGCCCAGCCCTGCAGCCATCACCGTGGCCTGGAAAACTTGGTCTCTACGAGTTCTGCAAAAAGGGCATTTCCAGCATTTAGAGAGCACACCGGAGCACAAAACTGTGCACACACACATCCACCCACAAACACTCACAATCCCGAGGTCTCTCCCAGATGTGCTTCCCCCGTGCCCCCAGTCCCTCTCCTCCACAGGGCTGAGGAGGCTCCTGCAGCACAGGACGAGCAGCAGCACCAGGGACAGCCTCTCCTGCTCCTTGCTGAGGGATCCAGGGCCATCCCAGGGGTGTGTGAGAGGCGACACTGTCCTCCCCCAGCTGCTGGAACATCTGCCACCATCCTGCTTGCAGCTCCTGGGGGGAATCGCCTGGGCACCTCTCTACAAACAGAGTCCTTTATTTCCTTATTTCCTCGCTCAGAAAAATAGATCCATTTCCAAAGTTTAAAAAAAAAAAAAAAAAAGAGTTTGAAAAGAGGGAATGATGCAAGTGGAGGCTGGAATGTGGCTGTTGGTGAGATGGTGCGGCTGGGGCGGAGCCATCCCGCTCAGTATCTCTCCTCCTCCTCCTCCTCCTGGTAGTAGCGGTACCCGGGCGGGTCCCCGCTCTGCTCCCCGGCCGCGTTGGCCACCTCGCCCTGGCTGCCCTGGGGGCAGTACTTGGGGTCGTAGATCTGGCGGCCGAGCCCAAAGACCTGCCCGCTCTGGTTGGCGCCCTGGTTGGAGCCCATCTGCAGCGACATGGAGGAGTTGTCACACTTCTCTGTGCCCAGCTTGGAATCGTAGATGTGTCTCCTGGTGCCCGGAGCTGTCATGCCCACCTGGAAGGAAGGACAGGATGGAGCAGGGCTCAGCTGTGGCCACCCATCCCTCCCCAGCCCGGTGTGGGGGGCTCACCTGGCTGGCACACTTGTTGGTGCCCATCTGGAGGCTGATGGTGGAGTGGTCCATGGGTGGCAGGATCTGATTTTTGGGGTCGTAGAGGTGCCTCCGGGTGCCATAGGCAGTCATGCCAGACTGGCTGGCACACTTGTTTGTGCCCATCTGAAAAAGGGGGCTGGTGAGGAACGTGTGCTGCCCCACATGTGCCCCCTCTCCCCCTGTCCCCATCCCCAGCCTGGGGAGCACAACCAGAGCTCCCTAACCCATCTCATGCTCCCTAACCCATCTCATGTTCCCCCATCCATGGTGCCCCATATGTGTCCCCTCTCCCCCTCTCCCCCTGTCCCCATCCCCAGCCTGGGGAACACAACCAGAGCTCCCTAACCCATCTCATGCTCCATGGTGCCCCACATGTGCCCCTTCTCCCCTTGTCCCCATCCCCAGCCTGGGGAGCACAGCCAGTGCTCCCTAACCCATCTCATGCTCCCCCATCCATGGTGCCCCACATGTGCCCTTTCTCCCCCTGTCCCTATCCCCCCCCCCAGCCTGGGGAACACAACCAGAGCTCCCTAACCCATCTCATGCTCCCTAACCCATCTCATGCTGGACACAGAGCCAAGATGGTCCCAGATCCCAGGAACACTTGAGGCCCCTTCATGCCTTAGGTCCCTCCAGCAATGCCTGGAGCTGTGACAATGCTGAGAATCTGACAGAATTCAGAACCCTGGCCACCCTTTGCCCAGATCCCAGCCATGGCAGCTCACCTGCAGCCCGATCACACACTGCCCAGCCTTCATCTTGGCCTCATCAAAATTCCTCTGCTGCTTCTCCGAGTACTTCACGCCGATGTCCACCCCGCTCTGCAGCCCCTTCGTCTTGGCCTGCCAGGAGTGGCTGTGAGGAAGGGTCCCAAACCCCCCCCCACCCACTCTCCAGGCAGGGGGAGCTGTGGGATCCCACAGGCATCACCCCAAACTCGGGGTCCCAAAGTGCTCATCCTCCCTCTGTGCTCACCATTCCCGCCAGCGCCAGCAGCGACACCTGCACCTGCGTCAGGTTCCCGCTCTCAAAAAGGTCGTTGGCTTCAAAGAGGTCCACGGGGTTCATGCCATAGCTGGCCATGGCCTTGATGAAGTTGGAGAGGTTCTCGAGCTGGGGAGAGGCAGAGGGGTGAGCCCTGGAGGGCGATGGCAGAGGAACAGCAGAGAGGTGGCAGCAGAGCTGCACCTACCTGGTGCCAGTTCTGAGCCGAGCGGTTGATCCTCCTCACCGAGTTGGGCTGCAGCTTGTTCATGAGCCTGGGGGGAGGCAGGGGTACATGAATGAGGCTGTGGCAGGAAAAACCTCAAGGAGCTGCAGGGCAAAGGCTCCTTTTGGGAAGGTCCTGCCCAGGCCTCCTTCATGTGGGGCAAATTTCCCCCTCCAGATCCCTGTTTGTCCTCAGGGCTCTCCCCAGACACAGAAGCCCTGGGGGTGGCTCTGGCACACATCCAGCCCACCCTTCCCACCACAAGGGCTGGTGAGGCTCCTTGGTACCCCCATCCCCTCCCAGCTGGAGCAGCAGGGGCTGGGGGCCGTGCTCAGGGACCCCCCAGGACTCACTCGCAGAGGATCACCCCGTCCTTGAGCCCCTTCTGGAAGTCAGGTCCAATCTGTTTTCCTGTCACGCTCTCGATCCACGTCCGCAGCTCAGCCTCCTTCTGTGGATCATACTTCTGGGCAAGCTGGGGGATAGTGAGGGGACAGCTCAGGCAGGGCCCCATGTGCACCCCAAACCCCTCATGGGGACATTCCCTCCCTCCCTGGTATGGCAGCAGGGACAGGAGCATGAGGGTGATGCTGCCAGCACACACAGCAGCTTGTGAACCATTCCAACAGCATGAGAAGGAGCTGCCCATGGGGTTAGGGGGGAGTGAATCCCTGGATTTGTCTCTGCTGTTTGCTGGAGCCCGTGGGAGCTCAGCTGTGAGCCCCAGGGTGTGGTGGGAGCTCAGTTGTGAGCTCCAGGGTGTGGTGGGAGCTCAGCTGTGAGCCCCAGGGTCCTGGTGGGAGCTCAGCTGTGAGCCCCAGGGTCTGGTGGGAGCTCAGCTGTGAGCCCCAGGGTCTGGTGGGAGCTCAGCTGTGAGCTCCAGGGTCTGGTGGGAGCTCAGCTGTGAGCCCCAGGGTCTGGTGGGAGCTCAGCTGTGAGCCCCAGGGGTTCTGGCCACGAGATGCTCTCCCTTCCCCTTCTGGCGAGGCCCAGCCTCCGGCACAGATTCCTCCCTCACCGCGGCTATGCCAGGAATGTGGACGTCTCCTCCCAAATGCAGACCAGCTGCCAGGGCCAGCAGCATCTCTGTCGTCTCAGCCTCTGACCCACAAGGGAAGGGAAAGTTCTCCTGGCCTAGGGAGGGAAGGGCCTGGAAAGCCAGAGTGCTGTCCTGCCCCAGCACAGCCCCTCTGGTGCTCAGCTGGCACCTGGGGGTGGCCCCAGAGCATCCACCAACCTCCCACCCATCGTGGTCCTGTTATGTGCCATGAGTTCCTGGGGATCCTGGACACAGGGGGACACTGGCATGGGCACAGCTGGGACACTCCAGCTCCAAATGGAAGCTGGACCCATGCAGATCACCCTCATGACACCACATGTGTCCTGCCTGGGGGACTCTACAGTCCCACCCGCGGATTGTGTGGAGTGTGAGCAGCTGGAGCCAGTTCCTCTTCCCTCCCCACGGCCAGCCCGAGGATTTCCCAGGGCACGGGGAGTCCACAGTGGAGCAGGGCTCCCACAGGCTGGGAGCATGTCACTGGTCCGACTGGTTCCCCGTGGGTGATGTCACCTCCATCACACACACCGCGGCAGTCGGACTGGCTCACGTCTTGCTGAATCAACACGAAGCACCGAGGCCCCGGTGAGTGTCACCCTCTCAGCTGGGGCAGCCCAGCCCCGGGCAGGCCGGGGCTCATCCCAGCCCTGCTCCCGTTACGAAATGCAAATCCCAAATTCCCGTAAGGAGCCACCACATCCCATCCCGCCACCACATCCCGCCACCACTTGTCCCTTCTCCTGCCTGCCCTGGAGCAGAACACACTCAAACCACAGGCCACCAGCCCTGGGGTGACCGCGGCTCGATTTCTGCCCGCCGAGGGGTGCAAACAGCGCACCCGGAGGCTCCCATCCCTCCTTCCCCTCCCGGGGAAGCCACCGGGACCAAAACCGCATCCCCGGAGAAAACCGCGGGGATGCTGAGGGTCGGAGCATCCCGTACAGCGATGTGGAGCTGCGGGGAAGTGAAGCAGAAAGTGGAGGAGCTTTGTGGAGCTGGTCCGGAGCCGCGGAGGACCGAGGAGATGCCCCCAGCCCGGGAGTGACGGGAAGGGATCCCCGCGGTTTGCCCGGGACAGCGGAGCCACCGCACGGGAGAGACCCAACCGCGGTGCCCAAACACGCCCTGGGACCCTCTAGGCAGGTTCAGGGCACCCCGAGACCGAGAGCCCAGCTTCGGTGTCCCCAACCCTCAGAGACCTCTGAGTCCTTCAGTTCCGCATCCTCCCGGGCAGCCCCGGATTTCCATCTTCCCGAAATCCCCCAACTTCTCCGCTCCCGGCCGGCTCTGCAGTCCCGGGGCATACCGGATAAACCGCCGCCTCTCCAGAGCCCGGGATGCAACCGGGACGCCCCAGCAGCACCGGGATGCTCGGTGGTCCCGGTACCCCCCGGCCCCCGCTTCACCCGCGCCCGGTGGTCCCGGCACCGCCCGGCCCCCACCGCGGCTCACCCGGTTCCTGACTTCGGCGGAGAGCCCGTAGGACGGGCCCTTGTTGAACTGCGAGCTGCTCATGGCGGGGAACGGAGCCGGTACCGGAGAGGGGAGCGGGCAACGGGGCCGGTACCGGAGCGGGCTCGGGCGGGGCGGGGGCGGGGGCGGGGTCGGGCCCGGCCCCCCCCGGCGTTGATTGGAGGGAGAAATGTCCAAATAAGGGCAGGATCCAAAACGGATCGAGGGGAGGGTCACGAACCCCGATAGTGTCACTCGGGGAGCACCGAGAGGCACCGGGAGGCACCGGGAGGCACCGGGAGCCGGGGGAAGCCGGGGCTGGAACTGGAGGTGTCCCTGCTGGGACACGGGCACAGGGTACAAACACACAGAGACAGACGGACACACACACACAGAGATAGACGGACACACACACAGACACAGACGGACACACACACAGACACAGACGGACACACGCGTGGGCATCCCTATGCACGGGAGTGGGCACCCTGGCCCACGGGCACGCGTTGTGCGCGCACACACAACACACACACCCCAAACACCCCCCAAACACTCCCACACACACCAACACACACCCCACACGCACCCCCCGACCCACGCACACCCACTCACACATTGACACGCACCTTCCTGCGCGCACCCACGGTCACGCACACACTCAGGCCACGCGTGCCCTTTCCATCGTCCCCGCACCTCCACCCATCCCCGACCGCGTCCCGCTCCCCTTGGCCCACCCTCCGCCGTGCCCGTGTCCCCACGCGGGACAGCCCGGTACGGTCCGGCCCGGTTCGGCCCGGTGGGGAGGTCCCGGGATGAAGGAGAGCGGGGAAGGGGACAGCAAAACCCCCGACTGCCCGCAGGGGCTGGCAGCCGTCCCGAGTGGGAAAGTCACGGGTGGGATGTGGGTGCTCAGAGGACAGGAGGACAGGAGGACAGGAGGACAGGAGCAGGGCTGTGACCCCATAGGGCCGGTCCCGGCACCCACACCGAGCTCACGGAAGGGCAGAGCCGGGAGCATCCCACAAATGGGAGCCCAGAGCCCCCCATCCCACTCAACTCCGCACCTGGGGCTTTAAGAGGAATGGAGTTTGTCATCCCTGGACCGATGGACATCCCCAAACAGGCTGAGGGTGGGAGTTCCTCACTGGTTCCACAGAATGGGGCTCACCCCCCCCCCTCCAAGTCTGTAATCCCCGAACTGCAGCACCCAAACCCCCTCAAACCCCCACGAGTGCGGGGCTCCCGCTGCCCCCCGTGACCCCGCAGGGCAGCCAGGGTGCCCCCGGGCCCGGCCTCGCTCCTGGGTGCGCGTTCGGCTTTTTCCTGTTTCAGGTCGGGCTGCGAAGCCGATGAGGAAACGAGGCGGCGTCACACGCGCCCTCCTGCCCCTGCTCCCCGCGAATGTGACCGTGAGGAACCGGCACGAACGGGCCGAGCGAGGGGCTCCGGGCAGCGCCTCGGCCCCTCGGGAACGATGTTCTCCAGGAAAAAGCGAGAGCTGATAAAAACCCCTTCCATCTCCAAGAAGAGCCGGGCTGGAAGCCCCGTCCCACAGACCCTGCCGGTGAGTGTCACCCCCTGGCAGGGTGGGGGGCTTTGGGGCGCCCAGGGTAGAGCCAGAGCTTGGCAGTGGAGCCCTGGATGCTTCCAGGAGGTTTATGAAGAGGAGGAAATGCGAAAAACCCCGGTGGGGGAGAATTTTGCCCCTGAGGAAGGGGACGGAGCAGCCGCCGAGGGAGGCGGGAGGGCAGGAAGGGACAGGCAGGAAATGGGGGGGCTCCCTCCGAGCCTTTGGGAAGGACAGACAGACTCACAGACCTGCCTGGTGACCCTGGCATGGCAGCGGGGCCACCGCAGGCTCGGCCATCCCCGGTGCTTTGGCTCTGCCAGATATTTATTTATTTATTGATCGCTTTGTGCAAGAACCCCCCCCCCCCCACCCACCCCGGTACCGGCGGGGCCAGGAGGAAACGCTGCCCGCTGGGGGCTCCCCGGTGCTGCCCGCGCCTGCGCCCCGCTCCCGGTGCGTGCGGCCACACCGGGCTGGCACCGTGCGGACCGCGGCCCGGAGCCCCGGGGCGGCTCCCTAGCAGGGGACACCCATCCCCATCCCCATCCCCGGAGCCCCTGGGCGGCTCCCTAGCACAGGACACCCATCCCCGTCCCCATCCCCATCCCCGGAGCCCCTGGGCGGCTCCCTAGCACGGGACACCCATCCCCGTCCCCATCCCCATCCCCAGAGCCCCTGGGCGGCTCCCCAGCACGGGACACCCATCCCCATCCCCGTCCCCGTCCCATGGGTGGCAGCCAGCGGGATGCTCGGTCGGGCTGCGGGCAGGAAAAGCTACAGCCCCTCGGCAGCGGCGGGCAGAGCCCACCACCGCCAGCGATCCCTGGACTCGCTGCCCCGCACGCCCAGCGTGAGGCTGACGGTACACCGGGGCACCGGAGGGAGGGACGGGAGGCACCGGCGCTGCTCGAACCCCGGGACAGGGCTGGGGTGGCCCCCCAAAGGAGTTTTGGGGCGGGGGTCTCTGTGCCTCATTGCAGCCCCTGTGGTGGGGATGGGCTCCCCCGTTCGCCCTCGTGTTCTCGGTGCTCCCGTGTGGGCTCCCCCGGTGCAAAACCGCTTCCGGCAGCGCCCGGCCGGGGATGCTCGGGCTCGGCACGTCCGTGTCTGACCGGGTGCTGGGGGTCACCGGTGGGAGATGCTGAGGGGCTGCAGGGTCCCCTCCCCGTGCCCAGGGATTCTCAGTGGATGTGGGGCTCTCAAGCCATGACAGCTCTGAACGCTGAGCGAGGGGTACCAGACCTTCCTCAGTGTGATTTTACCCCTAGAAATGCAATTTTACCCCTAGAAATGCAATTTTACCCCTAGAAATGCAATTTTACCCCTAGAAATTTGGGTCTTTTTCCATCTGTAAAACACCTGCAAAGCCTAAACAATAGTTTAGGAGGTGTCTCTGTCTCCTTACCCAGTATGGGGACAGCTGAAAAAGAGGAAGAGCTGTGTGGGCCGGATCCTGCTGCCATTTTACCCCTAGAAATGCAATTTTACCCCTAGAAATTTGGGGCTTCCTCCATCTATGAAACACCTGTAAAGCGCAAACAGTAGTTTGGGAGGTGTCTCTGTCTCTGCCTCCTCACCCAGCTGAAAAAGAGCAAGAGATATGTGGGCCGGATCCTGCTGCCATTTTGCTTTTTTGGGGTCCCCAACCCCCTGGGATGGGCAGCCCCATCACGGTGGGTGCTGGGGCGGACAAGCAGTGTCACCAACGCTGTCACTGTGTGCATTTCATGACAAACACGGCCCCAGAGGAGCTGGCAGGGACTGATGGGGCAGCCAGGGGAGTGCCCAGACCCTGCCCCCTGTGCCATGACAGTCCCCAAGGGGATCCCTGTGTCCGTGTCCACAGGGGTCTGAGGATGAGGAAGAGATGAGGATGTGACTCCAGGTTTCAGAAGGCTTGATTTATTATTTTATGATATATATTATATTAAAACTATACTAAAAGAATAGAAGAAAGGATTTCATCAGAAGGCTGGCTAAGAATAGAAAAAAAAAATGGAATGATAACAAAGGTTTGTGGCTCGGACAGAGATTGGCCATTAATTAGAAACAACCACATGAGACCAATCACAGATGCACCTGTTGCATTCCACAGCAGCAGATAACCATTGTTTACATTTTGTTCCTGAGGCCTCACAGCTTCTCAGGAGAAAAAAAAAAAATCCTAAGGAAAGGATTTTTCAGAAAATATCACGGCTACAGATCCCTACCTGGGGAAACTGAGGCACAACCCCAGTCCCCCAAGGAAACAGCTTGTTCTCCAGGATGGTGGTGTGGGGTTCCACCCTGCTGCACCCTCACGCTCTCCCTGCTCCCCAGGAGCTCTCCCGCAAGGATTGCCTGGACGCCCCGGGCTGCAGCGTGGCGGAGCTGCCCGCGGGCAGTGCCAAGCTCAGCAGCAGCCCTGGCGCCGTGGGCACCCTGAAGCGCCCCACCAGCCTGAGCCGCCATGCCAGCGCCGCCGGCTTCCCCCTGCCCAAGGGCCACAAGACCCCGCTGTGCTACAGCCCCATGGAGGGCGGGGACGGTCCCTTCATCGACCCCGAGGACATCTCGCAGCTGCTGGCGGACGTGGCGCGCTTCGCCGAGGCCCTGGAGAAGCTGCGGGACGTGGTGCTGCGAGATGGTGAGTGCCCTCGTGCCCTCAGGGAGTGCCCATCCTCAGGGAGTGAGTGCCCACCCTCGATGAGTGCCCACCCTTGATGAGTGCCCACCCTTGGGGTGAGTGCCCACCCTCGGTGAGTGCCCACCCTTGGGGTGAGTGCCCACCCTCGATGAGTGCCCATCCTTGGGGTGAGTGCCCACCCTCGATGAGTGCCCATCCTTGGGGTGAGTGCCCATCCATCAATGAGTGCCCACCCTTGGGGTGAGTGCCCACCCTCAGTGAGTGCCCATCCCTCATGAGTGCCCATCCTTGGGGTGAGTGAGTGCCCATCCTTGGGGTAAGTGCCCACCCTCAGTGAGTGCCCATCCCTCATGAGTGCCCATCCTTGGGGTGAGTGCCCACCCTCATGAGTGCCCATCCATCAATGAGTGCCCATCCTTGGGGTGAGTGAGTGCCCATCCTTGGGATGAGTGCCCATCCCTTGTGAGTGCCCACCCTCGGTGAGTGCCCATCCTTGGGGTGAGTGCCCATCCATCAATGAGTGCCCACCCTTGGGGTGAGTGCCCACCCTCGGTGAGTGCCCACCCTCGATGAGTGCCCGCCCTTGGGGTGAGTGCCCATCCATCAATGAGTGCCCATCCTTGGGGTGAGTGAGTGCCCATCCTTGGGATGAGTGCCCACCCTCGGTGAGTGCCCACCCTCAGTGAGTGCCCACCCTGGCACACACCCACCCGTGGCTAGGGGGTCTCTGCTGTGCCAGAAGGCCCCGGGAAGGCCAGGGGAGCGTGCAGCGGTGGTGGGTGAGTGGTGGGTGAGCAGCTCAGAGCCGGGATAACGCCGCTTCCTGCCCGGGCTATTTTCACCCGCCCGTTTTCCTGTTTACAGCGCAGCCGTGCCAGCCACCTGCCAGGGCCCCACGGGGTGCTGGGCACGGCCCCCCAGCCCACCAAGGCGGCCAGCAGGAGGGGCTGGGTGGGCTGCAGGCTCTCCTTGCCCGAGGGGACGCAGGGAATGTATTAATCCTGTGGTCTGGGGGTGTTGGACACCGCATTGTCAGCGCTGGTTTTGCAGAAATCCCTTTCCAACCCTGAGCTGGGGAGGGGTCTTTGGGCAGTGGGTGTTGATCCCCCATCCCAAAACTTCCCAACCACCCCTAGACCTGCACTGGGGGGTCCTGGCCAGACCCCTGGAGCCCACAGAATGGGGGGGACCTGTGGGGTGCAACAAGCCAGGCTGGACCAGGCCGATCCTGTCCCTGGGAGCGTCCATCCGGCAGGAGGGAGGGAAGGAAATGGAGGAAATTCCCAAGCTGCTTTCGAGGGGAAAAGTTACTGTGGAGGGGAAAAAAATGCTTCAAAAAGTTACTATGGAGGGGAAAAAAATGCTTCAAAGGTCAGAGTGCCCCCCTGGCCAGTGCCAGGCTGGGCAGGAGACACAGGGCCAGGATGTGGGGAGGTGCTGGACAAGCAGGATGTGGCTGTGCCAGTCCTGGGAAGCCCTGAGGCCTGAATAGTGTGGGAGATGGCAGATCCCTGCCTGGGACAGCCCTGAGGCCAAGGGAAATTTGCTGAATAATCTGGGAGATGGCAGGTCAGGGCTGGGAGGTAAACAGGGGAGGGACACAGGGATGCAGAGCAGTGCCAAGGGTGTGATGGTGTTCACAGGGGTCTGAGGATGAGGGAAGAGATGAGGATCTGACTCCACATTTCAGAAGGCTTGATTTATTATTTTATGATATATATTACATTAAAACTGTACTAAAAGAATAGAAGAAAAGGTTTCATCAGGAGGCCAGCTAAGAATAGAAAAAGAAAGAATGATAACAAAGGTTTGTGGCTTGGACAGAGAGTCTGAGACAGCTGACTGTGATTGGCCATTAATTAGAAACAACCACATGAGACCAATCACAGATCCACCTGCTGCATTCCACAGCAGCAGATAACCATTGTTCACATTTTGTTCCTGAGGCTCCTCAGCTTCTCAGGAGGAAAAATCCTGAGGAATTAAGGAATTAAGGAAAGGATTTTCATAAAAGATGTCTGCGACACCAGGGGGCAGGGACACAGGGCAGGGATGTGGCACAGGGACGCAGCCCCTCAGCCCCCCTCTCTTGCAGACCCCAGGGAGCCCCAGAGGCCGCTGGCCCACGAGTGCCTGGGTGAAACCCTCCGCATCCTGCGCCAGGTCATCAATAAATACCCTCTGCTCAACACCCTGGAGACCCTGACGGCCGCTGGGACCCTCATCTCCAAAGTCAAGGGTGAGACAGCGGTGCTGGGAGCTCTGAGCCACCCCCCTCCTGCCCCACAGAGGGAATTGGGGAGCCCATGAAGGGGTTATGGGGTGTGGAGGTGCCCCATGGGCTGGTGGAGAGGGAAGAAGCATCGTCTGCCTCTTGGTGTGGTTCAGCTTTAAGGATGATGTAGTGTCAGAAATGCCAGACCCTGCCCGGGGCTTTCCAGGCAGCACAGCCGCAGGAAAAACACTGAAATCATCAGATCCTGCTCCTGGCAGCCTCTCGTGTTTGTGGAGCGGGGTCTGGGAGGTCAGATCCCAGCTGGGCACCTCCTCCTGCTGCTGTCACCCACCACAGGCACAGCACAACCTTCTGAGTCACCCAACAGCAGCCACAGGGAGCCTAAGGAAAGGATTTTTCAGAAAATATCGTGGCCACAGATCCCCACCTGGGGAAACTGAGGCACAACCTTCCGAGTCACCCAACAACCACAGGGGACGGGATGGCAGCAGGGCTGGTTCCACATGGGGATGGGAGGGAATGGCCTTGGAGCAGACCCCTGCCCACCCCAAGGAGCAGTGCCAGGCCTGCCCAGCAGCTCTGGTTGCTGCTGTCCCGTGGTATGGGAGCCTGCCAAGCGCTGTCAGCCCCAGTTCCTGCTGCTGCTGGTGGTGGTTCCTCATTTGTCTGCGGGCAGGAGCCCTCCTGGAGGAGCTCATCCTGCTTGGAGAGGGGTCTGGAGGGGCCGTGAGGCAGGGCAGGCAGTGGAACAGGTCCAGCAGCACTTTTCCAGCAGCCCTGAGTAACGGGAATAAACAGGAACACGAGCCAAGGGATGCTGTCAGGGATATCAGTCCTGAGGAGAAGGAGGGGGAAACTGCTGTGCTGGAAAAAGCAAAAATCCATTGTGCATGGGGATGATCCTTCCCTCTGCTCCCTTGATTCACCCCAGCCCCCAAACCCTCCCTGGTACCAGCATGAGCTGGCAGTTTGTCTTTCTGCTGAGGCAGGGACGGGCGCTTGTGGCAACAGGGCTGTCACATTTCCTCACCTCCAGGTTTCCACTATGAATCCAACAATGAGGCAGACAAGAGGGAGTTCGAGAAGGCTGTGGAGACCATCGCTGTGTCCTTCAGCAGCACGTGAGGGAGCTGGGCAGGGAGCAGCCAGGGGGGGTTTGGGAGTTTGGGAAAGGGAGTTTGGGCAACCATGCCCTGGAGCAGCCAGGAGATGTTGGGAATTTGGCAGTTTGGGAAAGGGAGTTTGGGTAACCATCCCCTGGAGCAGTCAAGAGATGTTTGGGAGTTTGGAAATTTGGGCAGCCATTCCATGGAGCAGCCAAGGGATATTTGGGAGTTTGGAAGTTTGGGAAAGGGAGTTTGGGCAGCCATGCCCTGGAGCAGCCAGGGGGTATTTGGAAGTTTGGGAGTTTGGAAATTTGAGGCAGCCATTCCATGGAGCAGCCAAGGGATATTTGGGAGTTTGGGAGTTTGGGAAAGGGAGTTTGGGCAACCATCCTCTGGAGCAACCAAGGGATGTTTGGGAGTTTGTAAAGATGTTTGGGAAAGGGAGTTTGGGCAGCTCCAGGGGATGTTTGGGAGTTTGGAAGTTTGGGCAGCCATTCCACGGAGCAGCCAAGGGATATTTGGGAGTTTGGGAGTTTGGGAAAGGGAGTTTGGGTAACCATCCCCTGGAGCAGTCAAGGGATGTTTGGGAGTTTGGAAGTTTGGGAAAGGGAGTTTGGGCAGCCATGCCTTGGAGCAGCCAGTGGGTATTTGGAAGTTTGGGAGTTTGGAAATTTGGGCAGCCATTCCATGGAGCAGCCAAGGGATATTTGGGAGTTTGGGAGTTTGTGTAAAGGAGTTTGGGCAGCCATGCCCTGGAGCAGCCAGGAGATGCTGGGAATTTGGCAGTTTGGGAAAGGGAGTTTGGGCAGCTCCAGGGGGTGTTTGGCAGTTTGTAAAGGAGTTTGGGCAGCCAGCCCGTGTCCCTGTGCTGAGTCCAGCCGTGCTCCTCTCCCCACAGGGTGTCTGAGTTCCTCATGGGGGAGGTGGACAGCAGCACCATCCTCTCCATTCCACCCAGCGACCAGAACCAGGTGAGGGATGCCCGGAGTCCTGGGTGCCATGTGGGGCTCACGCAGGGCTCTGGCTGCTCCCCTCAGCTCTGCTGTGAGCCCAGAGCAGGGTGACAGTCCCATTAGCCCCTGGGCACAGCTGACTCCCAGCAGTGGCAAAAAGGCTGCAGCAGCTCAGGCTCCCACCCACCTGGGTGGCCCCTCCAGCTGCTCCCCATCCTCTTGGCTGACCATTCCCTCTTCTCTCCCACTTCCCAAAGACCATGGAGAGCCTCTATGGGGGCATTCCTGGGCCCAGAGGAGATGGAGTGCCCTCAGGCACGGACAGCTGTGCCACAGGTAAGCAACATGGGGCTGGGTGCAGGGTTTGGGGGTCTGGGCAGGAAGCAGCACCTTCCTCATCATCGCTGCTGCCCTGGTTCACTGCTCTGCTGGGGAAAGGCAGCGGAGCTGGTGGCACCGGGGCTGGCACAGGGCTGGGGGGTGTTTGCAATGGGAGCTCACGGGGTGTTTGTCTGTTTGTCCCTCCACAGCCCGCCCTGCTGCTGAGGAGGTGGATGTGATGCTGCAGCGCTGCGAGGGGGGCGTGGATGCTGCCCTCCAGTACGCCAAAACCATCTCCAAGTACATGAAGGACCTGATGGCATACATGGAGAAAAGGAGCACACTGGGTGAGTGTGGGGACAGCAGGTGGGTGCCTTCTGGAGCAGGTCTGAGCCATGGGACAGGCTGAGGTTGAGGTTGAGGTCCCTCCTGGAGGAGGGTGATGCTGTCAGGGCAGTGGGAACCTCACTCCTCAAGTTCCTGATTGATTTTTCAAAAGGAGATCGGGTTCCACCAGGGAAATCCCAGTGTCTCGTGCGTCTCTTCACTTTCAACCTTTTCCTTCCAGAGCTAGATTTTGCCAGAGGGCTCCAGAAGATGGCAAACAGCTGCAAGCAAACCATCAGCCAGGAGGTGAGTCCCCAAGTCCCTGAAGCCCCCAGTGCCAGGCAGGATTGGGAGCCAGCAGCCCTGGAGAGCCCATTCCATGTGCCCCAGCTCAGGAGGACACGGAGCCCTGCCTGCAGAAATTCAGGATGGGGCTTTTGCCAGCAGTCACCAGCCTTACCTTGCCTCTAGCTTTTCCTCCCTGAAGGATGCATCTCCTTGTGCTCAGTCTGGGTTCTGGGGCTCAGGGAAATGTGTTTTCCTTCTCCCCAGACCAGCATGCCTTTCCTGTCCATCTATCTGCTGGCCCTGGAGCAGGACATGGAGCACGGGGCCTCCATGGTGCAGGCAGCCACCACCCTGCAGCAGCAAACCTTCCTTCAGGTGAGGGGACAGGAGGTCCTTCCTGGGGCTGGAGGTCCTGGTGTTGCTTCCTCAGCTCAGTCCAGAGGGATCCTGCATCCAGAACTGTAGATTTTCACCCCTGGCACAAAGCAATGCCTGTGAGCTGTCCTGGGAGTGACGGTGACGCTTCTCCACCCAAAATCTTGGTGAGGGCAGAGCAGGAGTGCTCAGCTCAGGCCATCATGGGGCTGTTCCTCCCTCTCTCCCCACGCAGCCGCTGATGGTGAGACGCCTGGAACATGAGAAACGCAGGAAGGAGATCAAGGAGCAGTGGCACCGTGCCCAGAGGAAACTGGTGAGTGACTGGGTTTGTGTTCCCAATGCCAGCCTGGAGCAACTCATGGCTCTGAGGAGCTGTTGGGGTCTCCAGCTGGTCAGAGTGACCCTGAGAAAAGTTTGAAAGTCTCTTTGAGCAGCCTGGCTTGAAGAAGGAGTCAGGGCTCTTCATTTCTCTGTCTCAAGGTTGTTTATTGTATCTTATCTATAAAATTCTTTCTCCTGCCCTGCCGAGATCTGTCTAGCAGGACAATTCCAGGCACTCTGCCTGCCCCCAGGGCAGTGTTATGTCTTCATACTAAAAACTACTTATACAATATTTACAATTACTTTCCAATACCCATCACCTGTGTTAGACAGTGAGCTTCTACTCTAAACCAATCTAAAAGTGCCACCATCACAGCAAAAGATGGAGGCCAAGAAGAAGAAGGAGAAAGGCTGGACACACCCAGTTCCCTCCATCTTGCCCCCTGAACCCCCATACCAAAAACCCCAAAATCTCCTTCTCCACCCTGTGATAACTTCACTATTATTCTGCCTAAACTGTTGTGGCTTGCTGATCTTCATATAAGGTTGGTGATAATCAAACCCACAGGTGTTCTGGGCTCTGTGCCAGGGTCTCTGAGCTCCCTGGCAGGGGTCTTGGCTGCTCAGGACAGACAGAGGGATGTCCTGGCTCCTGACAAGGAACAACCTCCTCTGAGGGCACTGGGCACCCTGACCCTCTCCAGCAGTGTTGGGTGGCCTCTGCTGTGCTGGGGGAGCCTGGTGGGAGCTGGTGACCCCCAGGCTGTGCTGGGGGAGCCTGGTAGGAGCTGGTGACCCCCTCTCTGTGCTCCATCCTCTCCCTGGCAGCAAGAGGCCGAGGGGAACCTGCGCAAGGCCAAGCAGACGTACATGCAGCGCAGCGAGGAGCACGACAAGGCCAAGTACATGGCGGTGAAAGCGGAGGAGGAGCAGCAAAACACGACCAGCAGCACCACCACCAAAACCCTGGACAAGAAGAGGCGGCTGGAGGAGGAAGCCAAGAACAAGGTAGGAGGAGGGTGGCTGTGACGGTGCTCACAGGGGGCTTAGGATGAGGGAAGAGATGAGGGTCTGACTCTGTGTTTCAGAAGGCTTGATTTATTGTTTTATTATATATATTATGTTAAAACTATACTAAAAGAATAGAAGAAAAGACTTCATCAGAAGGCTGGCTGAGAATAGAATAATAAAGAATGATAACAAAGGCTTGTGTCTTGGACTCTCTGTCTGAGCCAGCTCTCTGTGATTGGCCATTAATTAAAAACAACCAACACAGGCCAATCACAGATGCACCTGTTGCACTCCAGAGCAGCAGATAATCAATGTTTACATTTTGTTCCTGAGGCTCCTCAGCTTCTCAGGAGAAAAAATCCTAAGGAAAGGATTTTTCATAAAGGATGTCCGTGGCAGGTGACAGCCCTGGAGGGGGCTCCTTGCTCCTGCCGTCCCCTGAGCCACTTCGTGGGGTGAAGTGATCCTCAGGAATGCCTGGATGGACAGGGTCCAAGGGGCTCTTCTTATTCTCCTCACCTGTGAGCTGTTCCCATTGCCTTGCTCTCCCAACTCCCAGGCAGAAGAGGCCATGGCCACGTACCGCACCTGCGTGGCCGATGCGAACACGCAGAAGCAGGAGCTGGAGGACACCAAGGTGAACTCGCTGCGCCAGATCCACGAAGTGATCAAACAGACTGACCAGGTCATCAAATCGGTGAGTGGGGTGTCCCCAGGGTGGGATGTGACCGTGTTCACAGGGGTCCGAGGATGAGGGAAGAGATGAGGATCTGAGTCTCTGTTTCAGAAGGCTTGATTGATTATTTTATGATATATATTATATTAAAACTATACTAAAAGAATGGAAGAAAGGATTTCATCAGAAGGCTGGCTAAGAATAGAAAATTGGAACAAATAACAAAGGCTTGTGTCTCGGACAGAGAGTCTGAGACAGCTGACTGTGATTGGCCATTAATTAGAAACAACAACAATCGCAGATGCACCTGTTGCATTCCACAGCAGCAGATAACCATCGTTTGCATTTTGTTCCTGAGGCCTCCCAGCTTCTCAGGAGGAAAAATCTCAAGGAAAGGATTTTTCAGAAAACACGTCTGTGAGAGGTGGGAGGTGCTCTGGAGAGCTCAGAGCTGCCTCCCAGCAGAGCTGCCCCTATTCCAGAGGGCGTTTGGATGGCTGCAGAGCTCCCCTCTCCCTCATAACTCAGAGCAGCGCCGCTTTGTGCTCCCAATTCCCCACCTGCCAGCCCACCGAGCCCACATCCATCCCTCTCCATGGTCGCTTTTAGGCCACCATCTCCTTCTACCAGCTGATGCACATGCAGACGGCGGCGCTGCCGGTGAATTTCCAGACGCTGTGTGAGAGCAGCAAGCTCTACGACCCGGGCCAGCAGTACGCGTCCCACGTGCGGCAGCTGCAGCGCGGCGACGAGCCCGACGTGCAGTACGACTTCGAGCCCTACGTGTCCCACAACGCCTGGTGGGTGAGGGAGGACAGGCCTCGTTCCTGCCTCGTTCAGTCCTGCCCTGCGTTGCCCTCGTTATCCCCTGCCACCCACGCTGTCCTGCAGCAGGCAGGATGCTTTCGGCATTCCTGAAGGCGGCTCCTGCCAGGGCTGGACCAGCTCGAGTTGCTCTCTTATCCTTCAGTTCAGTCCAGATGGGGCTGTGATTTAAGAGAATGTGGATGGCAGCCATGGATAGAGTCTCCAAGTGTCCTTTCCTCCCATTCACGTTCCCTTTTCCCCTCCAGGTCTCTCTTTAACTCAGCTGTGCTGGCCAGTTCAAATTGCTCTCTTATCCGTCAGTTCAGCCTGTTGAGTATTTAAGAGACTGTGATTCTATGGACTGGTGGATGGTACCTATGGATAAAGTCTCCAAGTGTCCTTCCTTGCCATCCACATTCCCTTTTCCCCTCCAGGTCTCTCTTTACTCAGCTAGGCTCATGGCAAGAATTGCCTTCTTGTCCTTCAATTCAGCCTAGATGAGGCTGTGATTTAAGAGACTGTGATTCCCTACACTGGTGGATGGCAGCCACGGATGAAGTCTCCAAGTGTCCTTCCTTCCCATCCACATTCCCTTTTCCCCTCCAGGTCTCCCTTTAACTCAGCTGGGAATTACCTTCTTATCCTTCAATTTAGCCCAGATGAGACAGGCTGTTGAGTATTTAAGAGACTGTGATTCCCTAGACTGGTGGATGGCAGCCATAGATGAAGTCTCCAAGTGTCCTTCCTTCCCATCCACGCTCCCTTTTCCCCTCCAGGTCTCCCTTTACTCAGCCACAGAAGGGCAGCTTCAGTGCCAGTGAGTTCTCCACGAGTGCAGAGGGGGCTGGGGCAGGCTCAGAGGGAGCAGCAGCAGCCAAGGAGTCGCCAAGTGGGGCTGGAGCAGCTGAGAGAAGAGGTGAGTCTGGAATCCCAGAGCTCTCCCATGTCCCCCCAGGCAGGAGCAGAGTGGAAACCCCAGGGTTTGATGTGAGGCTTTGCTGGCAGCAGCAGGACAGGCTGGGGAGCCTCCTCTTGAAGGACACTAAATCAGATCTGTGGCATTTTGCTCCCTAAGAAACCACTGCCCATCTTCCCATCATCTTCCCATCTCCCCTTTCCTTGCTGGGTGTCCCTGGAAGCACCAAACCCCACCAGCAGCTTCCCCCAGTTTCCCCCAGCACCCAGGCTTTTCTCCAGCCGTTCCCTCGCAGCAATCCCAAGGCACTGTGTGTTCTCTCTGCAGGTGGGAGGGGACACCAGGTGCATAAATCCTGGCCATCCTCTGTGGCTGAGGCTGACAGCAGCCTGGATTCCAATGCAGGTAGATATGGGAACAGCCCAGGAGCCCCTCCCAGCAGAACCAGTCCGAACCCAGAGCTTCCCAGTTAGGCAGGAGCATCCCCTGTTTTACCTGCCCTGTGAGAACACTGCTGACCCCAGTCTCCAGTGGGAGAGGGTGGGATTTGCTGGCATGGGGTGAGCTCTCAGGAGAAAAGCAGCTTTGCAGGGGGTTCACTGCTCTGTGGGTTCTCCTTGGGCAGGTGAATTCAGCCACAAGCTCCAGAGGCTCTCCTCCAACGGCACCGCGTCCTCCAGCGAGGAGCTGGAGGAGAAGGACGGGACCAGCACCCCCTTTGAGCAGAGTAGGTGACACCTGGGACACCTTTTCTGGGAGGTGACAGTGCTGCCCACCACAACAGGGCTGCTTTTCCCAAATTCAGAAGTTCTGCAGGCAAACCCAGCAATTCCTGGGGATTCCTGTGACGGTGGTCACAGGGGTCTCAGGTTGAGGGAAGAGATGAGGATCTGACTTTATATTTCAGAAGGCTTGATTTATTATTTTATGATATATATATTACATTAAAACTACACTAAAAGAATAGAAGAAAGGGTTTCATCTCAGAAGGCTGGCTAAGCTAAGAATAGAATAGAAAAGAATGATAGCAAAGGCAGCTGCCTCAGACTCTCTGTCTGAGCCAGCTCTGCTGATTGGCCATTAATTACAAACATCCACATGAGACCAATCCCAGATGCACCTGTTGCATTCCACAGCAGCAGATAACCATTGTTTACATGTTGTTCCTGAGGACTCTCAGCTCCTCAGGAGGAAAAATCCTGAGACAGGATTTTTAATGAAAAGATGTCTGTGACAGTGTCCCCAGCAGCCCTGAGGGATGAGCCCTACCCAGAGCGGTGACAGTGACAGCCCTGCTCAAGCTGTGCCTGTCCTATATTTCCTTTTCCCTAGGCATCAATGGGATCACCCCAGAGCTGGCAGCTCCCACAGGACCCTTCAGGAACGTTGGTTTGTCCAAGGCTGCCCAGACCCATCGGCTGAGGAAGCTCCGAGCCCCCTCCAAGTGTCGGGAGTGCAACAGCTACGTGTACTTCCAGGGAGCCGAGTGTGAGGAGGTGGGTTGGGACAGCTGGGGCTGGAACCCAGCTCTGACCATGGTCAGGAGGACGTTTCTCCTTTGGGGAGGGTTCCAGGTGGAAAACGGTGCTTTCCTTTAGTGCTGCAGCATCCCCAGGGTATTTTTTTTTTTTATTTTTCCTGTCCCTCACCATGCTCTGAGCAGTGCTTGGTGTCTCTGTGGCTGCCCCCAACCTCCACGCGTTCCCTTTTCTCTTCCAGTGCTGCCTGGCCTGCCACAAGAAGTGCCTGGAGACCTTGGCCATCCAGTGTGGGCACAAGAAGCTCCAAGGGAAGCTGCAGCTCTTCGGGCAGGACTTCACGAAGGCGTCTCAGGGCAGCTCGGATGGGATCCCCTTCATCGTCAAGAAATGCGTCTCAGAGATTGAGAAGAGAGCCCTGAAAACAAAGGTGAAAAACTCCCCTCTCCTCCTCCTCCTCCTCCTCCTCCTCCTCAGCTGGCTGAGCCACAGGCCCTTGGAAGGATCCTCTGGAAAACCAACAGGCTGGAAACTTCAGATTTCCACAGGGCAGGGAGCCAGGGATGAGCTTGGCCCAGATCCCCCAAGCTCTGCTTTTGGAAAATCACCTCTCCTGCTTTCCTCTGAGGCAGGAATGAGTGAGCTGGAAGGAGATATCCCAAAATGACTTCCCAAAGGGATTTCCCACTCCAAAAGGAGAGGGTGGGAGCACACACAGCTCACTGTCCCATGCAAACATGCAGAGGAACCTCTCCCCTCACTTCAGCTCCACTTTACTCTCTTTCACAGGGCATCTACCGAGTTAACGGTGTCAAGACACGTGTGGAGAAGCTTTGCCAGGCCTTTGAGAACGGGAAGGAGCTGGTGGAGCTGTCCCAGGCCTCCCCTCACGACATCAGCAACGTCCTGAAGCTCTACCTGAGACAGGTGAGGTGCTGAGGGAGGGGAGCTGGCCAGAGGAACCAACCTGGCAGGAGGAATTCTGCACCAACTGGGCTCAGGGGTGGGTTGGCAGGGATGGGGAGTGGGCTGGCCTTGGAGATGGGGCCCCAGTGATCCTCCCCCAGCTCGTCCCACGCGGCGTCACTGCGGTCACGGCCGCAGAGCAGCGACGCGCCCAGAGGAGCGCCGAGCGAGGAACCTCCACCCCCTCCAAGTGGGGAAGTGGCCGCCCAAAAAGGGAAGGGGCCAGCAAAGGTCACCCTGCAGGGGCTGAGTCATGTCCCCAGGGGGTGGGCTCTGACCCCGGGGTGGGCTCAGTGGGGTCTCTGCCCTTTGGGTCACCTTGAATAGGCTCAGCAGGGTCTCTGTCCCTGGGGTCACTCCTGGGTGGGATTAGTGGGGTCTCTGCCCTTTGGGTCACCTTGGAGTGAGCTCAGCGGGGTTTCTGCTTCTGAGGTCACCCTGGGATGGGTTTAGTGGGGTCTCTGCCCCTGGGATCAGCCCAAGGTGGGCTCAGTGGGGGTTTCTGCCCTTTGGGTCACCTTGGGGTGGACTTAGTGGGGTTTCTGCCCCTTGGATCACCTTGGAGTGAGCTCAGTGGGGTCTCTGCTCCTGGGATCACCCCAAGGTGGGCTCAGTGGGGGTCTCTGCCCTTTGGGTCACCTTGGAGTGAGCTCAGTGCGGTCTCTGCCCCTTGAGTGACCCTGGGGTGGGTTTAGCAGGGTCTCTGCCCCTGGGATCAGCCCAAGGTGGGTTCAATGGGGTCTCTGCCCCTTGGATCACCTTGGAGAGAGCTCAGTGAGGTCTCCACCCTGGGATGGGCTCAGTGGGGTCTCTGAGCTCACCTTGAATAGGCTCAGCAGGGTCTCTGTCCCTGGGGTCACTCCTGGGTGGGATTAGTGGGGTTTCTGCCCTTTGGGTCACCTTGGAGTGAGCTCAGTGGGGTCTCTGACCCTTGAGTGACCCTAGGGTGGGTTTAGCAGGGTCTCTGCCCCTGGGATCACCCCAAGGTGGGCTCAATGGGGTCTCTGCCCTTTGGGTCACCCTAGGATGGGTTTAGAGGGGTCTCTGCCCCATGGGTCACTTTGGAATGAGCTCAGCAGGGTCTCTGCCCCTGGGATCACCCCAAGGTGGGCTCAGTGGGGTCTCTGCCCCTAGGGCCACCTTGAGGTGGGTTTAGCAGGGTCTCTGCCCTTTGGGTCACCTTGGGGTGAGCTCAGTGGGCTCTGTGCCCCTTGGATCACCCTGGGGTGGATTTAGTGGGGTCTCTGCCCCTGGGATCACCCCGGGGTGGGCTCAGTGGGGTCTCTGCCCCCGGGGCCACCCCAGTGCGTGTGCTCAGCCCCAGCACCCCCCACTCTGTACCCAAACTGCCGTTGCACACAGCGTCTGTCACCCACATCCTCCAGCAGCCACCACCACAAGGCAGGAAGCTGCTTCTCTCTTGCAAGCAGCCCTGGGTTAACCCTTTGTGCTGCCTTTTCCTGTAACCTCCCCTCCCCAAGGGCCAGCTCTGTGTTACCTCACTTGCCCTTGGGCTCCTGCACATCAGAAGTCAAGGACTCTGAGTGGCTTCCATGGAAGCAGAGTGGAAAGAGAGGGGGGAAATCAGTGCTGAGCCCTTGCTGCAGAGAAATGGGTTAAAGTCCTTCTATAAAGGGGTGGATGGAGGCAGCCTGTCCCCAAAACATCCGTTGAGGCTGCTCTGAAAACATCCCCAGCCGTGTGGAACACCCAGCAGTCAACAGCAGCTCCTTCTGCTTTTCTGCTTCACACCAACCTCAAAGCAGAGTTTCCCCTGCGGCTGCAGCTCCACCTCTGCTGCAGGCTGTGCCCTGCACATCCTGTGCCCTTCACGTTTGGCTTCCCCCACCCTGAACAACCATCCCTGTCCTCTTCCTGCCATCTGGGGAACTTCCAGCTGGCCCCATCCCAGCCAGGGGTTTTCCAGGGAAAAAAGGGAATTCCTGCACCTCAGCCCAGCAGGGGTGGATCCAACACTGCTTTTGGCTTGAGCTTCACAAGTGATCCTTGGCCAGGGCTCTCGAGGCTCCACTGACACCCTCCAGGAGATGGATAAATAAATAAATGTCACCTCTGGGCAGAGGTTTGCAGCGCTGCAGGTCACAGACTCATGGAATTCTGAGATGGATGTTCAAAGTGCTCTGAGCTCTCTTCGAGCCGGCCTTGAGCACTTCCAGGGATGTTTCCTCACTGTAGAAATGCCCCAGGTGTCGCCAGCTCAGCAGCTTGGCACAGGTCCAGATGTTATGGAGGTGGGAACTGCTCCCAGGACCAGGATCATCTCATCCTTTCCTTTCCTTTCCTTTCCTTTCCTTTCCTTTCCTTTCCTTTCCTTTCCTTTCCTTTCCTTTCCTTTCCTTTCCTTTCCTTTCCTTTCCTTTCCTTTCCTTTCCTTTCCTTTCCTTTCCTTTCCTTTCCTTTCCTTTCCTTTCCTTTCCCTTTCCCTTTCCCTTTCCCTTTCCCTTTCCATTTCTCTTCTCTCTCCTCGTTCTTCTCCTTCTTCTCTTCTTCTTCTCATTCTCCTTCCTCCGAGTCCTACTTCTCCTTCTCCTTCTCCTCCTTCTCCTCCTTCTTCTCCTTCTCCTCCTTCTCCTCCTTCTCCTCCTTCTCCTCCTCCTTCTCCTCCTTCTTCTCCTCCTCTTGTCCTTCTCCTTCTTCTCCTCCTTCTCCTCCTTCTCCTCCTTCTCCTTTTCTCTCCTCTTTTTCTCTCCTCTCCCGTTTCTCTCTCGCCTCCCCTGCAGCTGCCGGAGCCCCTGATGCCCTTCAGGCTGTACAACGAGCTGATGGGGCTGGCCAAGGAGAGCCTGCAGGGCACCGAGGCCAAGGGCCGTGCTGGGAAGGGCGGCCCCGAGCTGGTGGACAGAGGAGCCGACACCGACCCGGTGGTGCTGGGCCTGGTGCTGAAGCTCAGGGAGCTGCTCCAGGAGCTGCCCCGTGAGAACATGGCCACGCTCCAGTTCCTCCTGCAGCACCTGAGGAGGTGAGAGGGGCATGGCCAGAGCCTGGGTGGCTGCTGGGCACCTTCCCTTTGTCCCCTGGGGCGGGGAGGGGTGGGCAGCCTCTGGAGCCAGGAGGAAGGGGCATGGATGGCTGCAGCTCCCTGGCGTCTCCCCCAGCCCTGCCCATCCTCACCTCTCCCTCCGTGCTCTCACAAGCTGTTCCTCCCACCCAGGATCATGGAAGTGGAACAGGACAACAAGATGACCTCAGGCAACCTGGGCATCGTCTTTGGGCCGACGCTGATGCGCCCCAGGCCCACGGATGCCACCATTTCCCTGTCCTCACTGGTGGATTATCCCCACCAAGCTCGGATCATTGAGGCACTCATCATATCATCTTCTACCCCACCATCTTCGAGCACAAGGACTTGGCACCCAGCAGACGTGGCTCAGGTGCCACAGAGGAGGTGGCCAGTGGTGCTGAGCAGGTAGGAACCCCCAGGGAGGGGGAATGCTCGGGGGATGCTCCATGAACCTTCACTGAGTCAGCTCCCAGGGAGTGAGAAATCTCCTCCATGCCCTCATCACCATCTCTCTTCTCTTCTCTTCTCTTCTCTTCTCTTCTCTTCTCTTCTCTTCTCTTCTCTTCTCTTCTCTTCTCTTCTCTTCTCTTCTCTTCTCTTCTCTTCTCTTCTCTTCTCTTCTCTTCTCTTCTCTTCTCTTCTCTTCTCTTCTCTTCTCTTCTCTTCTCTTCTCTTCTCTTCTCTTCCCTTCCCTTCCCTTCCCTTCCTTTCTCCTTCTTTCTCCTCTCTCTTCTCTTCTTCTTCACCTCCTTCTCCTCTTTTCTTCTTTTTCTTCTTCTCCTCCTTCTCCTTCTTCTCTCTCTTCTCTTCTTCGCCTCCTTCTTTGTCTTCGTCTTCTTCTTCTTCTTCTTCTTCCCTGGATGTTCCAAGATGAACCTTCACTGACCCAGCTCCCAGGGAGTGAGAAATCTCCTCCCTGCCCTCACCACCGTCCCTGTTCCCCCCCAGGCCCCTGCAGGCTCCCAGCCCGTGGCTCCTCTTGCCACCAGCCCCTACCTGGAGCGGCCTTCGGACAAAGGGGATTTGGCTTTCAGCGCCGACTCCCTTGCAGGTCAGTGAGAGCCCCTGGGGGCACACAGGCCCCTTGGGAGGCACGGGGGGGCACACAGACCCACCCCCTGCCACCCCAGGGACCCCTGCTGATGCCACCGTGCTGGGCTGGAGGGTGGCACAGAGCTCCTGTGTCCCACAGAGTCCGGTGACCGCTCCGTGGACTCTGATTCAGAGCTGGAGGACGGCGGGGAGCCACGGACACACCTGACCAAGCAGGGCAGTGAGACCAGCACGGAAGAGGTTAATTTCTGTGACGAGGAGGGGCTGCGGAGCAGGAGCTGCAGCGTGGGCCAGTCCGATGATGCAGAGGGCTCTGCTGCCGAGGAGCAAAGCAATCTGGAGGAACAGGCTGAGAGCAGGGATGGCACCACCCAGCCTGGCACCTCTGCCACCCCCAGGGATGGCACCAACTAGCCCGGCACCTCTCGGGGCCACAGCAGCCACGAGCTGCAGCCCCGGCTCATCTAAGGTACCCCAGACACTGGGATGGACAAAGGAGCAAATCCCCATGGCTGCCCAGATGCTGGAAACTGGAATGGGGAGGGGTGGGAAGGACATGGGGCGGCCCAGGGGGGTTTGGTGTGTCAGCTGCAGGGGAGTCCTGGCTGATTCCTGGCTGGAGCTTGCACACAAAACCCCTGAGCCCCTCAGTGCCCAGCTGGAGAACAGGGTCACAGCCAGGGCCATGAAGGATTTTTGCCTGGGAGGGAGCTGAGTTTGGGCAAACCCTTGTTCAGGATTGGGAAGGAACCCAGGGCTGTGCCTGTGGCAGGTGTTTTATTGTTGTTGTGCTCCCGAATCCCTGAATGCCACACCTGTGCTGTGAGATCGAGGTTGGAGGAGTCAAAGGACCTGCTCATCCCTGCTGGCTGAGGCTGGAAGGGAGCCAAGGCTTCCTTGGAGTGACATGGGAACAACAATCACTCAGGATGGGCAGGATGACACAAAATGGGCAGGGTGAAACCACAGGAGCAGATGGAACTGAAGGCACCTCACAGGACAGGGACACAGCTGGAGCAGCGCTGGGATTGGGGTGAAGCCCCTGCACCATCTCACCCCGAGCCAGGCTTGGCTTTGGGGCTGTGCCAGGATCTCAGGGATGTCCCTCACTGACACCTGATTTAAGCAGGGTTCAGGATGGATTTCCTGCCCCAAACCCTCAGCACTGTGGCCCAGCTGATTGCATCTTCATCGCTGTTTAGATTGGTGGGCATTTGGATTGGTGGGCATTTGGATTGGTGGGCATTTGGATTGGTGGGCATTTCCCTCCTTGGCAGGAGACATGCAAGGAGCAGCCTGAGGGCAGATTTGCCAGGCTGCATTGTCCTGAGCCCTGCTGAGCTCTCATGGTTTGGTTGTACAATCATTTCATCTCCACAAAGCTGCGCTGCAAGTCCAGGACAATCTCCCTCTGCTCTTGCAACTCTTCCCATGAGGAAGTGCCTCTTCCTCCTCCTCAGGGCCACCACGGCCTGCAGCCAGCACAGCCCCAGCCAGTATAATCTTGAGCTTCCTTTCTTTTTCTGTAAAGACAATAATCAACCCTTCAACGTGACTCCACTACCTCTGCTGGCTAAGGCAGCACTAAACCAAAGTGGTTTCGGTGATTTTTAAAGCTATGAGAATTTTCCTGCACTGAGGCACAGAGAAATAAGTTGAGTTTTAGCTTGGAATAAGCTGAGAGCCTTTTCCTTCATTCTCCTGTTTGTGGGAGACAGAGCAGGTGGTGTTGGGAGGGTCTCAGATACCTTGGTACTGCAGAATCAGGCAATGGACAGGAGTTTGGAGCCCTCTGAAGTCGATGGAGAGCCCATCTCAGCAAAGGTACAGAAACCCAGGTTAACTCACAGGATTGGAACTGAGCCAGGGAAGAGCTGGACTGGACACGTGCAGGATTTGCTGTGCCCTCCAGCTCTTCCACAGATCAGGATTTTTCAGGGGAGCAGTTGGATTTCTCCAGGGCAGCAGGAGGATGTGGGAATGCTGCTGCCACGGCGGTACCGCACGCGTGTGAGGGTGGGTGAGGATGATGAGGGTGAGTGTGAGTGAGAGAAGGAGCTGAAGCTGCACTTGAGCTTCCCACAACAGCAGCTCCCTCCAGGTTGTGTGGATTCTGTGTTTGCCCTGATGCTGCACAATGCTGCCTCGCTGTGTTCATATTGACAAGCTTCCCAAAATAAACCAATAAAACCAGTGTGTTCTGACCCGTGTTTGTCCTGGGCAGCAGGGTTTTCCAGGCCAAATCCAAGTGTTTGTGGCACAAAAAAAAATGAAGTTTAAAGCCCCCCAGAGTGCTGGGATGGATTGAAATGAGTGCAGCTGGGGGTGATGAGCAATTCTCCATTGCAGTGTGTGAACAGCAGAGTTGCAAACCAGATCAGGGAAGGAAGGAGTTAAATCTGAACTTCCAAACTGCCCAGAGCAGCCAGTGAAGGCTCTGCAGGGCTCAGCAGGAAGAGATTCCAAACAGAATGAAAATTATGGGAACTCGCAGAGTATTGAGGCTTTGCCACAGGGAGAGGCTCAGCAACACTGCAGCACTGAGGGTGTACAAAGCTTTATTTCAAACAAGAGCCCAGAAAACAGGGAAGCAAAAGGCTTTCCCCACTTGTTTTCCCCCATGGCTGAGTCCTGGGTGGGACTGAGGGGTCACCACAAAGTCCAAGCTGGAAGACAAGGGATGAGGCCCAGGGATGGGGCTGCAGAGAGGCAGTGTGGGAATTTCCTTGGATTTCCTTGGCCATCTCTGAAGTGCAGGAATCTCCAAGAGCCCGTGAAACGCTGGTGGGAGCCACACAGCTCCTCACACCTGGAAGAGAAGGAGGGATGGGAATCATCTCCTGCTCCAGGTCCCTCTGAACACCCCAAACCTGCACAGCCCGAGTAGAGGCACAGGTGCCAGGGGAGCCTCACCCTGCTCTCCCCATCAGCTCCCTCCATCAGCCATTTAAAGCTCTGAGATGTTTCCCTGGAGGCAGCTGCTTCACACTGAGCTTGGAACACCCCCTGGCACTGCCCAGAGCCCCCCCCAAACAGGGGGTCCCCTCATCCTTACCCACTGTGTCACTGCACCAGTCTGTAGGTGATGTACCTGCCCGCTGTCTCGCTGGGCCTGATGATCTTCACTACCTGCAAGGCAGACACAGAGCTCAGGAACAGGAGGAGACACTTCTTCTGCTCCAAAATGCCCTCAAGGATCATCCCCTCCCTGCCCTGCCCCAGGAGCTGCTGCCTCAGCCTGCTCCCCTCACCTGGCCACGCTTTATCCCAAAGTACCGGGCCACAGGGTCCCCAGCCTGGATCCTGGGGAGCTGGTTCTCCCTCAGCTTGCTGTGCTGGGAGTCAAGGACAAGCTCTGACACACCAGGGGCTGCTGCCAGCTCACAAAACAGAAATAAACCATGGCAGGAGGAGGGGTTTTCAGCCCAATTCCATCTCACCTGAGCAGGATGGAGGGACACACAAAGGGACACTCAAAGGATACTATCGGGCCAGCAGCTCTGTCACCTCCTCCTTTGTCATGACCACGTGCTCTGGCACCAGCTGCAAACACAAGACAGGCTGAGATGAGGCAGCAGCTGGAGACAACGTGTTTGGGAGGGGAAAAGGAAAACTGTGTCCCTCAGCCCAGCCAGAGAGCAGGAGAAGGACTCTGGGAGCAGCAGGAATGCAGCCAGAATGAGGGAGGGACCATCCTAGGTTGTGGTGTTGTGAGGGTCCTCAGGCTGATTTATTATTTAAATATAATATAATATACTATATATAATATACTATATACTATAAAATACTATACTATATGTAATATACTATAATATACTATATATAGTATAATGATTTATTATTATACTATATTAATTATATACATAATATTAAATTAATTATATATTAAATTATATTAATTATATATAATATTATATTTACTGTATACTACATTATATATTTTAATATTATATTAATTATACATTATGCATTATAAAAACTATGTTATATAATATATCACTGTATTAACTATGTTATATTATATATATTATATATTACATATAATATATTACGTTAAAGATATTATATTATATTATGATACATTATATTATGATACATTATGATACATTATGATATATTATATTACGATATATTACGATATATTACGATATATTATATTATATTATATTATATTATATTATATTATATTATATTATATTATATTATATTATATTATATTATATTATATTATATTATATTATATTATATTATATAACTATACTAAAGAAAGAGAAAAGAGACATCAGAAGGCTGGACAAGAATGATCATAAAAACCCATGACAGACTCAAGAGTGTCCAACACAGCTGGCTTTGATTGGTAATTAATTAGAGACAATTCACGTGGAACCAATCAAAAGTGCACCTGTTGGTAAGCAACCTCCAAATAATCAGATAATTATTGTTTACATTTATTTTCTGAGGCATCTCAGCTTCTCAGGAGAAAAATCCCGGCAAAGGGATTTTTCATAAAATATCATGGTGACAATCCCACCCCCTGCTCACCTCGTGCTCCGTGATGTTGATGAGAAGCTCCTGCTGCAGGAACTGCTCCAGGATGTATTTGGGAGCCATGTCAACCAGGGACTGGAAGGGAAAAGTCCATCAGAGGTGGCTGGGGCAGCCCTGGCAGGGCTCAGAGCTGCACCTGGGCTCACACAGGCACAGGCAGGCTGGGAATGATCCCATGGATCTCCTGGAATAGGGAAATATCTCTTTTTCCCTCCCCTTCCTGACTGTTTGTAGGTCCTCAGCCGTGCCACTGCCACCAGGAGCTGCTGCTCTGCTTGAACACATTTGGGTGCTAAAAAAGAGCCTGTGCTAAGGCACAACAGGCTCTAGCAAAACCTTTTCTCTGGAGGGAAACTCAGGGCTGTTATTTACCCAGAAACAGACCAGGAAAACCTCCACAGCCCCCGAGGGGGACACAGACCTGCTTGGCCGAGGGGGTCATTCCCTGCTGCACCACGATCAGCGCCCGGGTGATGTTCTCCTCCTGCATGCGCTGGCAGTACATCTTGATGGTCTTGATGCCCACCTTGGGCTCCTCTGAGGGAAGAGCCACACCTGGGGTCACTGAGAGCCCTCAGAATTCCCCTCCCCGGGGGCTCAGCTCGGAACCTGCCCTGAGGGCACCGGGGGACCCGGGCTCACCGAGAGCCTCCCCACGCTCCGAGCCCCAGACCCCGCGGGCCGGCGCTGCTCACCGGGGAAGAACACGAACATCTGGTCCGTGGGATCGTCGTTGTGAGCCACCAGCACGGTCAGGTCGGTGCGACGGGGGCGGCCCTCGCTGGGTTTGTCCCCGAATTGCGCCTTGAACTCCTCCAGCGTCTGATCCAGCTCGTCCTGGGTCACCAGGTACCCGCGGTCGTGGCATAGCTACGGGGACAGCACCAGGCTCAGGAATCGGCACGCCGACTGGCCTCCACGTCCCCTCACCTCCACCCTGCGGCACTCCCCACACGGCAGGCTCAGCCCTCCCGGTGCCCCGGACCTGCATGATGGTCTTGCGGATCTTCCATAGCCGGTACGTCTCCTCCTCGTCGTCCATCTTGGCCGCTCAGGGCTGCGCGGGCTGCCCACGCTGTCGCCTGCCCTGCACACGTGCACGGGGGGCCTCAGCCGCGGCGCCTCCTGGGAGATGTAGTCCGCCACCAGCTGCTCCCCGCCGCTAGCTCCGGAGGGAACGGGCATCTCTCTGCTGCTGTCGGGGTGAGGCTGTGGCGCTGTTCGGAACCCGCGGCCGGTCAGGAGGGAATCGCCGTCCAGGAGCCGCGGCTCGCAGCACCTGTCTCCAACCCCGCCCTTTGCTCTGCCCTTGCCCTCCGCCCTCGTGGTCTCTCCCGATAAACACCCCTGCGGCCACCCCGCCTATCCTGCCCTTCTATTGGTCAAATTTCCATCCATCACGCCGCCGGGGCCGCCTCTCTGCGCGCTGATTGGCTGATCGGCCAGAAAGGGCGGGGTTTGTGCGGGATGGGCTGGGGCGGCGCGGTGCGGGGCGCGCTGTGGTGTGCGCGGGCGGCGGCGCGGACAGCGCTCCTGGGACCAGGGCTGATCGCGGCGCGCAGCATGGTGAGCGCGGGGCTGCCCCGGGAGCTCGGCTCGGCCCGGCCCGCTCTGCTCTGGGACCGCTCTGGGCCTGGGGATGGGCCCGGGTCTTTCCTGCGGGGTGCCCGGGGTGGGCGGCGGCGGCTCAGGCCTGGCCTGGCGGGGGCTCGGGCCTGGGCGGGCCGCGGGGAGGCTCCGCAGGGTCCCTGAGGGGAGCGGAGCGGAGGTGGCGGGGCCGGCGCCGCAGTGATGCTCTCGCCCCGCAGTGTGCCCACGCGGACGACTGGCGCTCGGCCAAGGCCATCTACGACTTCGTCGCCCTCGACATCGATGGCAACGACGTGTCCCTGGAAAAGTACCGGTAGGACGGAGGGGTCGGGAATGTAGCGCTGGGGCGAGGTTGAGTCACAGAGGCTCTTGCGTAACCCTCACGCCTCGGCCCGGCGGGTGAGGGACCTCTGGCCGTGCCCTGCGGGGAAGGGCAGCTCATCCACCCCCTCTGCAGGGGCGACGTCTGTATCATCACCAACGTGGCCTCCAAGTGAGGGAAAACGGCGGTAAACTACACTCAGCTTGTCGATTTGCACGCCCGATACGCTGAGAGGGGTTTACGGATCCTGGGATTTCCCTGCAACCAGTTTGGGAAGCAGGTACGTGGGGTTGAGGGGCTCGGGTTCCCCAGGAGTGTTGGGATGGACCGAGGAACCCTCACGGTGCTGGTGTGGCCCCTCAGGAGCCCGGGACCAACGCTCAGATCAAGGCATTTGCTGAGGGCTACGGGGTGAAGTTTGACATGTTCAGCAAGATCGATGTCAACGGGGACGATGCTCACCCGCTCTGGAAGTGGCTGAAGGAGCAGCCCAAAGGGAGAGGCACTCTGGGCAAGTGAGTGTGGAAGGGAGAGCCCTGGGGAGCCACAGCCCTGCAGCCAGCAGGGAGGGCTTGGCTCAGGGAGGGTGAGGAAGGGCTTTTCTGCCCAAAACTCACTCCTGTTTTTTCTCTCCTAGTGCAATAAAATGGAACTTCACCAAGGTAGGACACTGTAGTGGTTATGGTTGCCTCCTCTGGGGATCTGAGGGGGGTTGCTGGTGTAGGAGGGAGCCTCACATTGGGCTCTGCTCAGGTGTCAGGGCAGGAGCATCCCAGGGGGTTTCTGTGTCCAGAGACCCTTGGGAACCCCTGCCCTGCCCAGAGCACAGCTGAGGGGGAAGTGAGCCTGTGGGGGCTCTCACTCTGCACTCACTCACCAGGGGTTGCTTCATTCCCACAGTTCCTCATTAACCGGGAAGGTCAAGTGGTGAAGAGATACAGCCCAATGGAAGATCCCATTGTAAGTGCTGCTGCTGCTGGGCAGGAGGGGAAAGCCGGGGATGTTCTCAGGGTACAACACTCCCTTCTTCCCCACAGGTGATCGAGAAGGACCTGCCTGCATACCTGTAGCTCTGCTCTGCTGTCCCCCTGCCCGTGCCAGCCCTGCTGCCCACGGAGCCTCCTCCAGCCCCATGAAGGGCTGCCTCCAACCCAGCTGCTGGTGGGGCAGCCCTGACCCACGGCGTGCACCTGCTGGACAGAGGCTCCAGGGGCCGTGGCCGCTGCGGGCAGGAGCAGCCAGAGCCCCCTCACACTAACGAGTCCCCCTGCAATAAAGGCGTTAGGAATGAGCTGCTGTGTTGGCTGTGGGATGGAGCAGGGATGGGGCCGGGGCTGCTGCGCCGCTCTGCTGACAGCTTGGAGTTGTTTGCTGGCAAGCCAAGACCTTACACAACTCCTAAGCCAAGCTGGGATAATCCTCAGCGTTGAGGAGGAAGTGCAAATCCGGCATGATGTGTGCTCCTGAGGGGCTCCCTGGGCAAAGGCAGAGCTGGGGAAGGTTTGTGTCCTCTGGGATCCCTCCTGTCCCATTTGGGATCCCTCCTGTCCCCAGGAATCCTGGCAGGGCAGGGCAGCAGAGGGGATGGGTCCAGCAATGGTACAAGCCCTGGCCAGCAGAAATTCCTGCAAAACAGAAGCCAGGCATGTTGGGACACGGCAAAACATGCCCTGCAGCCAGGGATGTGTCTGACCACAGCGAGCAGGATCATCATCCTCCTCCTCCTCCTCCTCGGGGCAGCGTCTTGGTGCTTGTGAAGCCACAGCCGTGCCCAGCCAAGCCCATGGGGCTGGTGTCCCATCGTGGGCAGGGACAGCTCAGGTTCTGCCGTGCAGGAATGCTGCTGCACCTCCTGCCAGGGCCTGGGGAGTGCTGGCTCTCCCTGTCACATCCACAGCCCCCTTAGGGAGGTTGCACCCAGGAAAAATCCCCGGGTCTCCCAAAGTCTGACAACCCTGCAGAGCCTCCAGCACATCAAGGATGCTGGGAGGATCCTGCTCACATTTAGGGATCACTCACTGGGCTCACCCCATCCCTCCTTCCATCCAGCAGTGCCTGGATGTGACATCCCACAGCTGGGGGAACACTGGAACAGAGGCTCCTTTATCTGTGTTTTTCCAGTCAAGCCAGGAGGGAGCTGCCTCATCCAAGGCTGGATCCAGCCAGGATCCTCCTCTCCTTCTCCCAAGGACAGACTTGGGACAACAGCCTTCAATGTCACTGATTTGGTGACACAGGAGATACAAAGTCCAGCTGCCAGCCTTGGATTCCTGATCCAAATCCCTGCTGGGCTCCTGGGGCAAGCTGGATAGACCAAGAGATAGAGACAGAGCTGGGAGTTACAGAAATCTCACATGTGGCTTCTGTTCCGTTTTTACTGAGCAGAATGAAAAATTATCCGAGGCAAGTAGAAAATTCAGGAATTATTAGTCCAAGGCACATAGTCTAAAAAATCTCTTTACATATATACAACTTAATTATAAATATACATAGAAACAAGGGCAAACAACAAGCAGATTAAAAAGTGCCAACACAAAGGTGTCAGGGAAGAAAACAGGGACTCATTAAAAATACAATCAGTAGGACAACTGCAGAATAATTTAGTTAAAAGGTAACATTACATATTATTAACCCTGACAAAAAAACATGGGACTGGGGCAGGAAAGGGATTCCTTGAAGGTGGCCTCTGTCTTTCCAGAGACCAGGGAGGGAAGATTGCATATATTTTAAAGTTAAGGTCAAAGCCACCAGGTAAGGCTCCGGTGACAGCAGAGGGTGCCCAGCAGGGAATTCCCCCTCGCTATTCCTGAGTTTAAACCTCTTTGAGCTGGGTTTTCCCGGCGTCCTTTTCCCTCATTGTTGGGAATTCGGCCCCAAGCGAGCAGTGCTTTAAATAGGGGAGGGTGTGGAGAGGGGGAGCCTGGCTCTGCCCGGCCTGGGGAAGGCTGCAGGGGTGGAGAGAAGCAGAGCTGGGGAGAGCAGCAGGGCTTGGCGGGGCACAGGGGGCTCCCCCATCTTTGGTGATCACGTTGAGGTAAGGAAGGAGGTGAAATGTGGCCCTGACTGCAGGGATTGAGCCTGGGCTGGTGCTAAGCTGGGGAGGGGGGTAAGGACAGCATCCCCCCAAAACGAAATTCAGGGACCAGAGTAGCCTCAAACTGAGCCCACTTGTGTGGCAGCAGGGCAGGTCGGTGTCAGGAGTCAGCTCACAACGCCTGGACACAGACCCAGAGCAATTCCCAGCACCAAACGGGCACTGGGCCAGTCCCTGAGCCCTGGGGGGACACGGGGGTGACACCACCAGGCACTGTGAAGCTCCAGCCCCCTCAAAACTGCCCTGTTAGGGCACAGAGTACCCCCTTCCCCAAGGGCTCTCTGAGGAAGGGCCCAGGTCCTTGCCTGAAATCATCCCGGTGCCACTTTTGGGAAAGGCTTTGATGCCCTCGGTGCTGGGGTGGAGGCAGCAGGGGGTGGGGCAGTGCTTTGCAAAGCAGCCTTTGTTCTTTGGTATCTGAGAGGGAGACTGCAGCAGGAGCAGCCAAACTGCAAATCCCGGGTGGTGACAGTGACACTGCACACCCTCAACAGTGACAGTGACACTGCACACCCTCAACAGCGACTCTGCATGTCCTGGGCAGTGACAGTGACTCTGTACACCCTGAACAGTGACACTGACACTGCACATCCTGGGCAATGACAGTAACACTGCATATTTCATGCAGTGACAATGACACTGCACACCCTGAACAGTGACACTGACACTGCACATCCTGGGCAATGACAGTAACACTGCATATTTCATGCAGTGACAATGACACTGCACACCCTGAACAGTGACACTGCACATCCTGGGCAATGACAGTAACACTGCATATTTCATGCAGTGACAATGACACTGCACATCCTGGCCAGTGCAAAGACACTACACACCCCAGCAGTGACAATGACACTGCCCTGACCCAGACCCCTGGCCCAGGGCAGTGGCAGGACCAGCGAGATGTCCAGGTGAAGGGACAACATGTGACAGCAGGAAACTGGCCAAAGCACATCTGGTCACGGCGACCTGGTGAGGTTAAAGTGCAGGACAAAGGGACACGTGTCCCTTCTGCTCTGGAGAATCCTGCTGATCCTGGCATGGCTGAGCTCTGCCAGACTCAAGCTCTGTCTGTGGGGTGCAGCCAGCTCTGGCAGCTCAAGGTCCCTTCCTGGCAAGGGCAGCACAAACAGTTTTGGATCTCTCACTGCACCTGCACAGCCCTGCCAGAGAACACCTGAGCTCAGCATCTCCCAGCTCCTCTGGGACAACATTCCCTTCCCCTTCATCCCAGCCTGCCAGCACAGCCCCAGGGTGTGCAGCAGTGCTGGGGCAGCCCAAGCTGGGGGCTGAACTCTCATTCTTCCCTAAGTGACCAGCATGTGGTCATTCCAGAGCCTGGCCATGCCCCTCCTGCAGGCCTGGAGGGCTGGGGAAGGCTCGGACACTCAGTAGTCTGCAGGGGGTGGGCACAGGAGGGGTCTCCCTTCAATCCCACCTGAGCACTGACCTGTGAGCAGGACTCAACCCAGCAGAGCCCTCAGCCCAGCAGGACCTGCTCAGCTCTCCCTGGGCACGTTCCATACAAACCTGCACATGCCTGACTAGATATTAGATATAAATAAAATTCTCTTTAAGAAACTCCAGGCTCTTTCTTCCCTCAAAACCAGAGCAGAGTCAGTCCAAACCAGCAGAAAAGTCAGGGCTCCTCAGCTCTCACCTTTGCACCAGAGAACACAGATCCACAGCAGCATTCCCAGCTGGCACTCAGGAGTTTGAGAAAGGCCCAGAACTGAACTGGATCACGCTCTGGCGCTCCGGGGGGAGCAAGTTCTCCTGGGAGGGCCCGCTAAACGTCCTCAGCATGTCCTCCAGGATCTCTCTAAAATTGATATTCCCGTCTTGCTGGAGAAAATCCTCCTGTGGCTGCTGCAGGGGGGCTGGGGGAGGCAGGGCAGGGGGCTCGTGCAGTGAGGGGCCGGGGGCTGTGCTGCCCTCCAGGCCAGGAGCGTGGCCAAAGCCAAAGGACAACCTGTGCTGCTGCTGGGGGGGCTGCTGGGGCTGCAGGGGGGGCTCCGAGGAGAAGCAGAGCGCTCTGGTCTCTGGGTTCAACACCAAGTCAGGAATGCTGTTGCTGGGAGGGCTGTAGGTCAAGTCCAGGATCTCATCATGGCACAGGGAGGGCAGGGGCAGCCCTGGCCCCGGCAGGATGTGCAGGGGCAGGGAGAAGGGGGAGCTCTGCTCCTGGGCCTGGAGCAGCCGGCTCTGCTTCCTCTTCACGTCCTCGTCCATCTGCTTCAGCTCCTCCCGCACCCTGTGCACGCAGCTCTCGGGGATCTTTATCCCTGGGGGAGGAACAGACATCAGTCCCCTGTGGCAGGACCTTTCACCCCCAACTTATCTCCCTGTGACACGTGGCTAAGTCACACTGGAATTGTCATGTGATTAATTATCTTAGCTGCAAACCTCCTTAGCCAGCAATGAGCATTCTGTCTTGGTGTGAGAAAGGAAACAGAACACAAGCATTTTTACAACTATAAGAGACCACTATGATTTTCATGAAAGCAGAAGTCTCTAATACACTCTCTGCGTGTGTGGAGAGTTCTCAACAACCAAGACATGGGCATCAAGTTACTTCCCCTGGGGACTGAGAGAAATTAAGGACATTCTCTGCACACTGCTATAATTTGTTGCTCAGTGACATTGATTCCTAATTTATACTATTTCTTTGCCAGCTGTAACATAGGTACCTTTATCTACTAGTGGTATTTCTTTTGTTTAGAAAGAATTTATAAACAAAAGGAATTTCTATTCTCTGTGTAGCAAGTGAATCTGCTTATGTCTGTTTTCCTTGGCCTATTCAAATAAATAATTCATGGCCTGATCAGTCATTGCAAGTGAGAGTGGGTTTTGGGGTGCTGCCTCCTGCCAGACACCTGTCAAAGGCAGGGATCTGTCTAAGCTCTCCCCTCTCCATCCATAACATCCCCACAACCCTCTGGGAAGGGATGGGGCACTGTGGGGACAGTGGGGAGGAGGATGACGAGCCTGGCTCACCCCCTCCGCCCCAACACATCCAACTCCCCTCCTGGAAGGGAGGAATTGGTGCTACCACCCCATGTGCTGGACCACACCCCTTTTAAGAAGGAAATCACTTCACACACCGACTTGCTTCTTCTTCTCCTTGGTCTTGAGGCGCACGATCTGCAGGTAGCTGCTGCTGGTGATGTCTGCCATGACGCCGGCGATCCTGCTCCACACGTGCAGCAGGGCCCCACACAGCATGTAATAGTGCCTCAGGCGCATGCCCTGGAAGCATTCCTTCCCCTCCTGGATCAGCTTGCAGCTCTTGTTCCTTCAGGGACCATGGGAGAAAACCACTGGGATTAGCAGAGGTTGCTGGAGCTGAGCGGGATTTGCGTCCCCACAGCCTCCCCCAGTGGCACGGTCAGGGAGCCCCAGGGTGCAGGAGGGAGGAAGGGCTTTAAGCTCAAAGTGAGGAGATGTAAATTGGGTGTTGGAAAGGAATTCCTCCCTGAAAAGTTGGTGAGGGCCTGGCGGAGAAGGTGTGGCTGCCCCATTCCCGGAGGAATTCAAGGCATCCATCCAGGTTGGATGAAGCAACCTGGTGGAAGGTCTCGCTATCCATCCCTGCCATGGAACTGGATGGGCTTCATTTAAGGTCCCTTTGAACCCAAGCCATCCTGAGATTCTGTGGCAGGCTGGGGCTGCAGCTGCCTTACCACACGGCGTGGTTACAGTTCTTCAAGGAGAAGTGGTAGCTGCTCTCCCAGTGCTCCTTGGCCTCCTCGGGCAGCACCTGCAGCAGAACACCCAGCATTAGGAATTTTCCACTGTCCAGGATGAAGAGATGTGAAATCCAGGGCTGGGAGTCAGGACATCATCCCTGCCCATCCACAGCAGAGCCACGAGGAGCTGTGACAGGGTTACAATGAATGCCCTTCCAACACTGGGGGCTGCAGGTTCCACCTACCCGTCGGTATCTCTTCTGCAGACTGTCCAGGCTCTCAAGCTGGCTTTGCTTCCCAATGTTTGGCTTGTAGAGGATGAAGTTCTTCCCACGGCACTGCTCTGCCAGCAGACAGGTGTATTTGTTGCCTCGCACCTGTGGGGTACAGCTGATGGTCACAGCCTGCTCCCTCCTCCCCACATTTCTCTAAACCAACCCCTTCCTGCCAGCATGGAAGTCCTTGGAGGCATTTCCCAGCCCTCAGGAAGAGTGATCTCGTACCACCGTGGCAGATTTCCTGCTGGAATCACCCCTGAGCTGAGGTGCCACCCTGGCAGAGCCCAGGACATACCTTGTAGGAGAGGTAGAACCCATCATAGGTTCCTGTCAGTTTGAGAGACTTCTCATAGGCTTCCTCCCACTTTAAGCCTCTGTCAACGCTGATCTGAACAGGGACACACAGAGGGATTTGTGACTCCAGGGGCAGGACAAGTGCCTCGGTGTCTGCCTCACAGATGTCCCCTCAGCACAGCCTAGAACCAGGCACAGACCTGGTTCTACCTTGTAGAACACAACCTGGTGCCCACCTTGTAGAACACAACCTGCCCATCCTGTGGGTGCCCCGGGGTCAGGAAAACCTCCTTGCTCTCCTCGTAGATCTCATCCACTCCTGGAGCTAAATCTGTGCAAGGAGAAAAGGCTGTTGTAAAGAACATCCTCCCAAAAGCACCTCCTTGGGTCTCAGATCTGTGCTGGCCAAGGACACTGCACAGGGAGGAACTGGAACCCCAGAGCTGTGACCACCCCTCCTTCTCCATACCAAGGATGCCCATGTCATATTTGCCCTCCTTCTTGTCCTTCTCAATCAGGTAGTCAAAGGTGTCAGAAAAATACTGGAAGAGCATGTTCTGCTTGTCCACCTCCAGGCCCAGGATGCGGTTCAGGAATTTGGTGATGGAGCAGTCTGCAAGAGCACAGTGGGTCAGGTGAGATGTGGTGCAGCTGGACATGGAACCCACCAGCCCCTTCCCCAAGAGCCCCCCATGTTCCTTCTGACAGCAGCCCAGTCCAAGGGCTGTGAGGAAGCTGGGGGGCCATGGGATCTGCAGGGCCATCAGCACAGAACCTTCCCCACAAAGCAAACACTTTGGTGCCCAGCAAACCCCACGAGGTCAGGCAGGCCATGACACTCCCATCTCTTCCATCTGCCCCCTGCCCTGGGCAGGAGCAGCTCCACACCTACCTTTCTCCACTGAGACAGTGCCATACTTCATCTGGCTGCAGCAGATGCCCACGGAGATGAGCCCTTGCTTCATTTCTGCAATGGCAGAAGACATCTTTTGTATTTTGGGGTTAAGCCTCCCACCAGCATTCCTGCAGGACTGTTTCCTCTTCAGCAACTCAGCCACTCCCCATGCCTGGCAGGTGACATAAGCCAGAGCACTTTCCCCTTTGTTTTTTCCCTCTGACCTCCTGCTCGGTTCTTCCAGCATCCTAAACCTGAGACCAGCCCATCCAGCAGAAACCCTGGAGCTGGAAATGTTCTTACCACGGAAAAAGGCATCCTCCCCTCTCTCGTAGCTCCTGGGCACAGGAACTCTGCTCTCAGAGTGGTTGAGGATCGTGGACAGGACCTTGTCCAGGGCTTTGGCCCCGTACTGCAGGAGGAGAGCAGAGTCACACACGGGAGGAACTGACATGGCAGCTGGGCTGGGGCAGAGGGGACACTGCTGAGGGGACACTGCTCTGAGTGTCACTGCTGAGGGGACACACACTGCTGAGGGGACACACACACACTGCTGAGGGTGACATTGCTGATAGGACACACACTGCTGAGGGTGTCAAACACTGCTGAGGGTGACACTGGTCTGAGTGTCACTGCTGAGGGTCACACACTGCTAAGGGTGACACTGCTGAGGGTGTCACACATCACAGAGAACACTGTCACCCCAGGAATGCCACAGACAAGGCAAGGGGGAAGCTGTGTGTGTGCCTCCCATGTCCCCAGGCCCTTCCCCGGGGACAGAGAACTGGGTGCCCTTCCCAGCTCCTGGTGGAAGAATCCTCAGTGTGACCATGGGAACAGAGGACTGGGTGCCCTTCCCAGCTCCTGGTGGAAGAATCCTCAGTGTGACCATGACTCTGAGCTCACAGGAGCTCGGTGCTAGGCTGGGCCCTGCCTGCAGACATTAGCAATGATTCTCCTGCCTCTGGCTCCCTCTCCCAGCACTTCCAACCCCCTCCCAGCCACGCTGCCCCAGCCCAGCCCTGTCACCTTGTTCTCGAAGTTGTACTTGCTGAGGTCTCGGGACTCGGTGGCCCGTCGGTCCCCGTGAGTTAGGGCACCCTGGGAAGGCAGATGGAGCAAAAGGTTTTTATTCTGAGCTGTTAGAAAACACCAGGGAAGGATGGCCAAAGGCATGTCTGCAAATGTGCCATGGGGAGGCAGTGTTCCTCCAGAATACTGAGATTTTTACCAAAGGATTTGGGGATTTATCAGACGTGAAGAAAATGAAACAGAGGCAAACTAATTATTCCATTAATTATTTCATAAGCTTTTTGGGAATAATATGGGTGTATACTCCAGTAATAGTGGGGAAATTGCAGCATCTGGAAGCAGGTGCTTGCTGCCCTGAAATTCCTCCCAAAGCCTCAGTTACACATTCTCCTCACTTCCTTTCCCGAATCCCAGGATGCCAAAAGCCATTCCATGACTGCAATGCCTCAGCCAGGGGTGACACAATCCCCCCCTGGCCATGTTGGTGGGAGCTCTGACCCAGAATCTCCTCAGAGGGAATCAGAAGCGTGTTGGGGTCACAGCTGTGGGCACTCACCAGGCTCTCCAGGCGTTTTGCCACGATGGATGCAAACCTCCTCTCCCCTGCCAGCTCTGAGATGAGGAACACGTACTCGGGAGCAGAGACCTGGTTGGATCGGTGAGTTCGGCCTGCATGGGAACAGGGATGGAACAGGAGCTTGGGATGGCCTGTCTGCAGTGGGAATGTAACCAGAAAAGCCACATAATGCCCATATCTCTCACCCTGGGGAGTCAATCCTCTGCCCCAAAGCTCAGGGCTATAATCCCACAGCACCAGTGACTGAGCCTCTGTTCTCCACCTGACAGAGACATCCCCTAAATCCACCTTGGGTTGCCACCCCACCTGACCCTCCCAGGGCCCACACCCAGGGCAGGTGACAGTGCCCAGGGACACCCAGCCCTCACCAAACTGCTGGATGGCCCTGTCTGCACTCCAGGGCAGCTCCAGGGTCATGTGCACCCGGCGCTTTTGGTTCTTCACCCGTCTGTCTGCTTGGAGGGAGATCCCTGAGCTGGAGGCCTCTGAGATTATCGCCACGAGCTACAGAGAGATGAGTGAGAACAGAGTCAGGCTCCTGAAAAGACATTAAACAGCTTCAAGAAACAGCTTTAGGTACCACAGCAGCCCCAGCCCTCAAAGGGACCTGGGAGGGTTTGTGAAACCCACAGAGAGCTGCTGGCAGGGCACAGGGAGGCACAGACACCCTCCCTGCCCTCCCCCTATCAGTGCTGTGCAGGTTTTGAGAGCCCAGCTCACCTTTTCCCCCTGCATGAAGCGCTCCTTCTCCTTCAGGTTGACGTGGTCTATGGAGAGCCCCTGCTCGGCGCGCGACTCGAACACGACGGAGCCGTCGGGCCTGCGAACCACCCGTCCCTTCCTGCCCGTCATCTGCACACAGGACAGGGGCTGCTGCAGCCTGGGGAGCCACACAGCCCTGCAAGGCCAGCCAGGCAATTCCCAACAGGGAGAGGAAACCCTCTGCCAGCAAGAAATTTCTGGTTTTATAATGGAAGAAATTTTTCTCGATGCCCAGAGAAAGCTGAGGCTGCCCTATCCGTGGAAGTGTCCAAGGCTAAGGCTGGATGGAGCTTGGAGCAATCTGGGATAGGGAAAAGTGTCCTGCCCAGGGCAGAGGGGTGGAATGAGATGATCTTTAAGGTCCCTTTCCACCCAAAACATTCCATGATTCTCTGAGTCTTTGCTGGCCCCTCTCCCTGTCACCCAGTGCCACCAAAACACACTGACAGTGGGAAGTACCTCAGCCACATTCTCTGGGCCCCCAAAATAATCAATCAGTTGATCCAAGGTGTTGAGAGGTAGCTCTTGGCCCAGTGCCTTCACTTTTGCTAGGAGGTCCTGTTTCATCTTTTCAACCTTCAGCTCTCTCAGGCTGTGCAGCTCTTTCTGAGAAGGCAGCATGTGGAAACCACCTACAATGGGAAAGGCAGAATTTTAGAGTTCCCTGGTAACTCACATCAGAGAGGAGGGAAAAAGTTGTCCCAGAGGGTTTCTGGGGCCCATGTTGCTGGACAAAGGCACTATGACCTGCAATAAATGCTGAGCACAAAGTGAATTCCCTCTGGGCTTCTCCTTTCTGCTGGGGGAAGGAGCACACAGGGCAGCGCTTGTCACAGACACATTTTATGAAAAATCCTTTCCTTAGGATTTTTTTCTCCTGAGAAGCTGAGGAGCCTCAGGAACAAAATGTAAACATTATTATCTGCTGCTGTGGAATGCAACAGGTGGATCTGTGATTGGTCTCATGTGGTTGTTTCTAATTAATGGCCAATCACAGTCCAGCTGTCTGGACTGTCTCGGTCAGTCACAAGCCTTTGTTATTCATTCCTTTTCTATTCTTAGCTAGCCTTCTGATGAAATCCTTTCTTTTAGTATAGTTTTAATATAATATATATCATAAAATAATAAATCAAACCTTCTGAAACATGGAGTCAGATCCTCTTCTCTTCCCTCATCCTAAGACCCCTGTGAACACCGCCACACTCGCTGATCCAGTGGGGAATGTGGATCCACCCCACAAGAGTGACCCCAGGATACAATCCAGCTAGGATCACAAAATTGTCCCAAACCTGAAGGGATCTTTGCAGGACACAGTGCTCCCCTCTGTGGTGTTACATTTGTCTCATCCTTCCAAAATGTAGGGTTTATTCCAAGCCTGTGCTCCTACCCTGAAGTATCATGGGTCTGTAATCCCATTGGCCCAAGGATTATTCTGTGCCCACTTTGAGCTCTCTGTAAAGAATCTCCCTGTTTGAATCTCCCTGTTAAGCTGTGGGAGAAGACTCTCTCTTGGCCCCTTTTCCCCCTAGGCTCCCCCTCCCTCCCTTTTCCCTCACAAACCATGCTGCTCCCAGGGGTGAGACCCCCAATAAACCCCTCATCTGAGCTGTGTGGAGTCTCCTTGCCTGCCTGCTGCTCCCAGTGAACCCACAGCTTAGGGAGACCCTGGGGACCCCAAACGAACTGCTCCACCCCTCCCTGTCACTGCCCTGCTCACCCCTGTCCTCACTGAAGGTGTGATCCACAAAGATGACATCGTCTGTCTCCAGCAGGGACTCTGGGGACGAGGTGAGGTCGCTGTCCAGCCCCATGTCCGAGTCGGTGCTGCTGTCATCACTGATCTTGATGACAACCCCTTGGTCACAGGGACCCCGCAGAGCCTTGGGGCAGCGGCCCCTGGGACGCCCTGCAGCAGAGAGGGAGCAGTGTCACAGCCCCAGCCCCAGTGCAGGACACAGGGACAGATCACAGACAGCAGCAGGAGGAGGAGTCCCCAAAGAGCTGAGCCTGCCCCAAATGACAGTGTGAGCTCAGAGGGACACAGCCTCTGGGGTGGGGGTGGCACTTAGGGAGGGAGGGAGAGCAGGAGAGACAAAGGAAGAGAGAGAAAGGAAGAACAAGGCACTCCTGAGCAGGGCTGGAGTTGGCTGCACATGTGGCTGGCTCTAAGCAGTGCCAGCTCCTCAGGGAAGGAATCCCAGGGCATTGCCTCCAGAGGAGTGTGCAGAACACAGAAAGTACTGGTGTTTTGGGACATAAAGCACAGCACAATGTGCCCCCTCTGCACAAAAAGGTTCACGGATCATCTTGCTAAGGCTGCTCCACAACCTGCCAATGCTGCTGCCCCCTCTTCCCCCTGTTCCACATCCCAAACTCTTCTTACCTGCAGCCACAACAAATAATTACCAGGGAAATTATTTTTTTTCCCCCTCAGGACACCTTCCATGCTCTAAGTAAGGGGTTGTGGAGGACTCCCCTTGCTGCAGGAGGGGCTCAGACACCAGCCAGGCCTTGTGCCATCTGCCCCCAGCGTGGATCAAAAGGAAGGATCAGGGCAAGGGCAGTGAAGCAGAGGGAGAAAAAGGGGGGAAAACCCAGAGTTGCTCCTCTGGATGAGGGAGCACTGGGAGATGTGCAAATCAAAACCAGGGAGAGCAGCCAAAAGCATGGAGTGGGGAGAAGGGCAAAAGGCAGAGAAGCTGAGTGGCTGGGGGGCAGCAGCAGGGCAGGAGGCAGGGGCTGGGCTGGGAGTGAGGGAGATCTTACGTTTTCTTTTAATGCCAGTTCCTTTTTCTCTCTTTCTTTTGTTTGAAGGAAAGTGCTTCTGAATTAGTGATAGAAAGACGCCTCTGAAAGTAAGATGCACAATTTATTCCAGCTGCCAGCAACACTGTGCTGGTTATCACCTAGCAGTGTGTGTTTGGGATGGCCCCACATTCCATGGGAGAGAGGTCAATCCACCCCATCCATGGCCACCAGCTTGGCCTCAGCCAGCCCTTGGTGGCTCTTGCACCTGCAGGTCCTTTATATAACAACCAAGAAGGAGTTTTAAATGGGAAACACTACATTGGGAAACTGTTACACCAAAAATACAGTAACCCCAGTGTCCCAGTCCCTCTCCATGCCCTGAGAGCACAGACCACTGTCAGGCCATCCAATAAATAAATGTGTTCCACCAAAGTCCTCCAACTGCCTGTGGGCCTGCTTCTCACAAAACCAAGGGACAGAACATGGATCTGTAGTGGTTCCAAGTGAATGGAAGAAAAAAAAAAGTCAAAAAAGATGAAAATCAAAGGTTTCTGTGGGCTGTTCTGAAAATCACAGACCAAATGTTTAAAGGCTGACTGTGTGGATGAACCCCCAGGGCAATGGGGTGGTGCCGAAAAAAAACAACAAAAAAAACCCCAGACCAAACATAACAAGCACCAGGTGAGAGGATGGACATGCCAACTCCCTTGGGTGAGAAAAGGCAGACTTAGCAACTGGGGAGGGAGCTCCAGGAGCCTTGGCATGAGGGGGTGAAGGGGACAGTGACCACACAGCTGCCCAGAGGGACAGAGCTCTGTGTCTGCAGTTATGTGACATCAGGAATGACCACTTGTCCTGCGTCCTGGGTGACCCAATGACCACTGGCTCTGGAGCAGTTATGTGACACCAGGAATGACCCCTTGTCCTGTGTGCTGGGGTGACCCAATGACCACTGGCTCTGGAGCCTCCCAGCTGTGAAATTCCACTCATTTCCCACACTCGCCCTCCCCATCTCCCTGAAAACAGCCCTGGGCTGGAATCCACCCACCACAGCACCATGTTTATTTTTAACCCCATTTCTCAGCATCTTTAAACTGCTCCTTCCCAGCACACTCCTCTCCAGAAATCCCCTGAAGTGCTGGAACACCAGGACACACATGTGGAGGCTGAGCAGATGCCAGGAGACACTTGGTGATCTGGCCAAGAACACAGAGCTGCTGCTGGGAGTGGGCAGCAATTCCCACAGAGTGGGACAGACAGACAGACCCCTGACAGACCCCTCCTCCAGCAGCAATCAGGGACCACGCTGTCACCTAGATTGGAGTTTTGTGACATGGAAACCAATCCAAGGGGCCAAATCACCCAAGGAGCTGCCAGACCTGCCCTGTGCACTGTCACCAAAGTGTAATTGGTTTTCAGAAATGGGCTGGAGGCACAGGAGTGACACAGAACAACCCAAACCCAGCTCAACAAGGGAGGAAAGCTCAGCCTGACCCAGCCTCAGGCTGCCTTGGGCATGTCCCACTCTCCCACCTGCAGCAGAAGTCAATTAGAAGAAAAGAGCTCTGCAGAACAGCAGAAACCCAACCCAATGCCAGATTTTTGTCCCCTGCCATGCAGGAACAGCTGCATTCAGGGATGGGCTGGGGTTTTGGAAGCTGCAGGAAGGAGGGGGAGCAGGAGCTTTGCTCTCTGCTCAGAGGGTAGCACAAGTGCTGCTGCTGGCTCACTCCTGGCACGGGCAGCTCTCCTGCTAGCTGGGAGCAATGGCCACACAGCCAGGACACAGGTCCTGCTTTATACATGAGCTAAAAGCCAACACTGGTGGATTTAAACTCCTCAGACCACTCCACTGACACCACCTCATATCATCATCCCAACCATCACAGTAAATTCTCCTGCTCATTTCTTCTGTGTCAACAGCCTCATTTTTCAGAGCCAGATCCACACAACCTACCTCTGAGCTACAATTCTGCCTCTCTTTCTGACAATTCTTTTATTGTGTGTAGAGAGTAGGATCAGGCTCTTCCTCTAAGTCCATGGGAGACTTCAAAATCCAGGATACAGCTCATATAATCCCACTGAGGATACAGTGCCTCAAGGAGCCACCTGAGTGTCCCCTCTGTGCTACAGGGGGAGGTGACATCAAACTGCATTTGAAGCCCTGCCAGGGATTTGTGCCCCAGGGCAGAGCTTTCCCCACACACCCCAGGAAGGAAAGCAGGGATTTTAACTCACTCTGCAGCAGAAACAAAGCAGTTGAGGTGCCCATCGTTCTCATCCAGCACCTCCCTGGTGCGAGCCTCCCCTGTGGACTGCAGGCCGATGACAATGCACTGTGGGGACACGAGTGATGGGGACATGAGGGATGGCACAGGGGACATGAGGTATAAATATAATGTAATATAATGTAATATAATGTAATGTAAGTAATGTAATATAATATAATGTAATATAATGTAATATAATATAATGTAATGTAATATAATATAATGTAATGTAATGTAATGTAATGTAATGTAATACAATGTAATACAATATAATATAATATAATATAATATAATATAATATAATATAATATAATATAATATAATATAATATAATATAATATAATATAATATAATATAATATAATATAATATAATATAATATAATATAATATAATATATATATTTTATTATATTATATATAGATATCGTATATATTATATATTATATATTATATCTTATATCTTATATATTATATTATTTATATTATATTATATTATATTATATTATATTATATTATATTATATTATATTATATTATATTATATTATGTTATGTTATGTTATGTTATATTATGTTATGTTATGTTATGTTATGTTATATTATTGAATGTTATTGAATATTATTGAATATTAAATATAATAGAATATATATAATATAATACTATATTATATTACATTACATTATATTACATTGTATTACATTACATTATATACAATGTGATATACAATGTGATATACAATGTGATATACAATGTGATATACAATGTGATATGTCATGTCCTGTCATGTCATAAATGAAATAAAATAAAATAAAATAAAATAAAATAAAATAAAATAAAATAAAATAAAATAAAATAAAATAAAATAAAATAAAATAAAATAAAATAAAATATTAGCTTTCTAAGAACATGAGTCAAATTCATTCATCTCTCACCTCCTCCTGGGGACCCTCACAAACACAACCCCCAGGTGAGGGGTATATTATATACAATGTGATATACAATGTGATCGGTCATGTCATGTCATAAATAAAGTAAAGTAAAGTAAAATAAAGTAAAGTAAAGTAAAGTAAAGTAAAGTAAAGTAAAGTAAAGTAAAGTAAAATAAAGTAAAATAAAGTAAAATAAAGTAAAGTAAAATAAAATAAAATAAAATAAAATAAAATAAAATAAAATAAAATAAAATAAAATAAAATAAAATAAAATAAAATATTAGCCTCCTAAGAACATGGGTCAGACTCACCCATCTCTCACCTCATCCCTCACAAACACAAGCCCCAGGTGAGGCCCCCATACCTTGTCCCTGGCCAGCTCCTCCCGGGCCAGCTCCACGAGGCGCCGCACCTTGGCGGCGATGCACAGGTACTTGAAGAAGCGCTGGTGAGCCGACCAGAACTGCCCCCACAGGGACTTGCGGGACTCCAGCCCGATGCAGTCAGCTGCCTGCTGGAACACCATCAGGGCCTCTGCCCACTGCAGAGAACACAAGAAGAAGGAGTTAATGGAATTGCCATTGTCGCTCCTGCCGTGCAGGAGGTGATCAGAACAGGCTGAAGGTTTGATAATCTGATTTACAATCAACACTGGGCATCCTCTCCATCAGCACGGTGCAGCTCTGGTTTGCAAACTTCCAAAGTTCCATGTGGAACTTCCAAATAGAAGCAAAAATGTCTAAATTCTTTCAATACACCAGCTAAGCATTGTATACCTCTTTTCCTTCCTATGTTTGTGTCACTGACGTATTTTATTAAAATCTTTTTGCTAGGATTTTTCTCCTGAGAAGCTGAGAATCCTCAGAAGAGAAATGTAAACAATATTTATCTGATGGCTGTGGAATGTGGTCTAGAAATGGTTTACCAACAGGTGCATCTTTGATTAGTTCCATGTAGTTTGTTTTTACTTGATGACCAATCATGGTCCAGCTGTGTTGGACTCTCTGCTCAGTCACAAGATTTTATTATCATTCTTTTCAAGCCTTCTGATGTCTCCTTTCTCTTTCTTTAGTATAGTTTTAGTATAGTGTAGCCATGATATTTTCTGAAAAATCCCTTCACTAGGATTTTTCTCCTGAGGAGCTGAGAAGCCTCAGGAACAAAATGTAAACAATGATTATCTGCTGCTGTGGAATGCAATGGGTGCATCTGTGATTGGTCTCATGTGGTTGTCTCTAATTAATGGCCAATCACAGTCAGCTGGCTCAGACTCTCTGAGAGCCAAACTTTTATCATTCCATTTCTTTCCTTTCAAGCCTTCCGATTAAATCCTTTCTTCTATTGTTTTAGTATAAATATAGCATTTTCTTTTAATATAATATATATATAATAAAATAATAAATCAGCCTTCTGAAACATGGAGTCAAGATTCTCATCTCTTCCCTCGTCCTGGGACCCCTGTGAACACCACCACAACTGGTGACCTCGAGTGAGGAAAAATTCCACAGTACAGCATTTTAAATATAATAAAATATCATAAAATAATAAATCAACCTCCTGAAACATAGAGACAAGATTCTCATCTCTTCCCTCATCCTGAAGACCCTCAAACTGCACCACACATTTGAGGTCATGGCCACATTTAGGGGCCTCACACCCTCCCACATATTTGTGGCTGTGCCCAAAGCACGGTCAGACCCCAGCCTCCCACTGCAAGGGGCCCAAGCTCACCAGCTTGGCTGCCTTGTCGTACACAGCCTTGTACTTCTCGTCCAGAGGGATCTCCTCAATCCTGAAGGTGACCCCAGTGAAGCTGAGCTGCCGAGCAATGTACATCCCACTGACCTTCATGTCCATGGCCACGATCTCCATCGCGCCGACGCCCCTGCGAGAGGACAGCACTTGTGGGACCCACCTTGGGTCTAACCCCAGCTGTGGGTCCAGCTTTGGAACCCTGTGGATACTCTCAGTACAGTCAAAGAAAGAACAGAGATAATTTCTCCCAGGCTGAGCCTGGAAAACTGAGAGAAAAGAATTTAAAACAATCATTATCCCTCTTTCTGTAACTGTTGTTTATTGATATGGTTCTCCAGAGTGTGCTATTCACAGCTCACCAAGAGTGTGAGAGGTTTTTACCTCAATCAAGTCTCACCTTAACGAGTCACATTATATAAAAGACCCCCTACCTTTATTAAACGACCTTCTGATTCACCTTCTGAAGACTGAAGGCTTTCATTCCATCCCTGACTCAACAGCATCAGAACCCCAGTTGTGAACCCCAGTTTTGAATCCCAGCTGTGGAACCCCAGTTTTGAATCCCAGTTTTGAATCCCAGCTGTGGAATCCCAGTTTTGAATCCCAGCTGTGGAACCCCAGTTTTGAATCCCAGTTTTGAATCCCAGTTGTGAACCCCAGTTTTGAATCCCAGCTGTGGATCCCCAGTTTTGAATCCCAGTTGTGAACCCCAGCTGTGGAATCCCAGTTTTGAACCCCAGCTGTGGACCCCCAGTTGTGAACCTCAGTTCTGAACTCCAGTTGTGAAGCCCAGCTGTGGAACCCCAGTTTTGAGTCCCAGCTGTGAAACCCAGCTATGGAACCCCAGCTGTGGGTCCAGCTTTGGAACCCCAGTTGTGAACGCCAAGTGTGGAACCCCAGTTTTGAATCCCAGCTCTGAACTCCAGCTCTGAGCCCCAGCTTTGGAACCCCAGCTCTGAACCCCAGCTGTGAGACCTTCCCTCTGCTCTGGGGCAGCACAGGGCAGGTTCCTCTCCAGAAGCAGCCCCAGCCCAGCTCTGTGGGATGCTGCCCACCCCATCCCTGGGCACTGCACCACGTCCCACACAAGGCCCCTGGGCAGGACTCACCTCTTCTCAATGGCGTGCAGGAACTCATCGAAGGCTCGGAATGGGGTTCCCTCCCCCCAGATCCCCAGGCGGCTCATGTAAATCATGTTTTTTGGCTCTGAGGCACCTGTTGGGACAGAAATCAACGTCAGCACTTGGGAATAGTTGTGACACAAGTGAAGAGACCTCTGAAGAGGTTGTCATTTGCCACTGTGCCTTTGGAGACCTTTCTGAACATTGCCCTCCCTTACATTCCATGGGTAAACATCACCAAGCAGCTGGAACAGCTGGCCAGGAACAAGTTAAACTGGAGAGAAATTAATCTGACCCACCAAAAAGTCACAGTAACATCAGTGATGGGGCTTGGGGCACATCTCAGCATGCTGAGCTCCTCTCTAGCCCTGCAGCACCACTGGCTTCTCCTTACAGGATCTTACACACAGTCACACCTCAGGGTGTCCCTTCAGCTCAGAGGGGACCTCTGCCACTGTCACACCCACCCTGTGGGCAGAGCAGCTCACCTGTGGCACTGGCATAGACAACCCTTGCTCGAGGCAGCTTGTTCTGCAGGTCCAGCACTGCTTTGCCCATTTTGGTAGAGCTGGCGTTTTTGGCTTTGTGGCATTCATCAAACACAATCTGCAGGGGAGTGGCAGTTAAGGAAAAAGGATCTATTTTCATCCAGAGGATGGGAGCAGACAGAAAATAGAACCTAGTCTCCTCCAGGCAACTGAACAACCTGTCCCAGTATCAGCAGGACTGACTCACGGCCCACACGTGGAATCTGCTGGGTTTGCCCAGCCCTGTGCTCTTCAGATCCAAAGTCATCCACCCCTCCCTCTCCCTTCACCTCCAAGGTGTGTCTTGTAATACCGAGGGAGAGGAATGCTGAAAAGGTTAATCCCAGCTGCTTCTTCCCCTCCTCCCCTTAAATACATCCTGGAGGAGGAGGAGGAGATGTGAGTGTGGGGGATTCCTGTCTCCTGAAGGCACTGGGCTGCTCCCCATGACTTCACACAGCCCCAGGCTCTTTGTTCCCTGTTGAAGCACAATTAAAAGCAGCAGTTCCTCTCTCTCTCTCTCTCTCTAGTTTTTGTCTCTTGGTTGTTTTTTTTAAGGATACAACTCCCTCAAAGTTTTCCCTGCACCACTCCAGGATCTGTTTTAAGCGCGTCCTGTGCTGCCCCCCGGCCTGGCTTTCGCCGATCAGCGCCGAGTAGGTGGCAAAGAGGACTCCTTCTGAGGTAGCTGTGTCACCGTATTTAATCTGCAGGAAGAGGAGCAGGAGCACACACACACACACTGTGGTTGCTGTCCCCAGAATGTCACACCCATCCCTGCCCACATTCCATGCTCTGAGAGCAAATCCCAGCCTGAGCTCAGAACAGGCAAAAAGCTGTTGGTAGCTGGTGTCTTCAGCATTTGTGTTTGGCACTGAACTACTGTGATGACAGGGACTGTAAATGCCTGGAGAAGTGCCCCAGCCAATGTGTCAGCACATCTGGAAGCCTGCAGTGAACCGTGGGGACCGTGCGAGGACACAGATTTTCTGGCAAAAAAAAGTGCTTCCTTTTTTTAATCAACAGTTTGGAGTCTTTGACTGCTTTGACCCTTCCTGTCTGTTTTAATTCCTTCTAGAAAATAATTTTCTCTTTGACCAGGTGAGATTGTTGCCTGTATCACTGCCATGGGTCCCACATGTAATGAAGTTCAAGGAGGGGAGGCTTGGTCCCAAGCTGAATAAAGTTCCATTTGAAGCCTTTTGGGGCTGAACACAAAATCCCTTTCAATCTCTTAGTGGAGCACATTCAGAGGTGTCAAACACCTGTGGTTTCTTTATAAGAGCTGGTTGTTCAATACCATTAAAACCAGAGGAGAGGATTTTAGTGAACTGGAAGACACTGGACAGAAATTCAACCACAGGCCACAACAGACACCAGTCCAGGCATCTCTGTTCTCCCTACAGCTCTGAGAAGTGATTCCATGGATCAGCACTGGGAAAGGCTGGCCCAGGAGAGCAGAGCACATCTCACAGAGCTGTTCTCTCCACAGGATTTCTTAGGAATGGTAAAGAAGGTTCCAGTTCTGCTGTTGCACCTGCCTGCAGTCACTTCCCACTCCCTGCAGGGAACAGCTCTGTGCTCCCTGTGCAGCTCCACAATAAAATAACTGGGAAGAGCTGGCTGGGAGGAGGGAACAGAAGCTCTGCTGCTGCCTGAGCCTTGTCCTGCCCCACGTGCTCAGCCAGAGCCTCCAGCTGCTCCTGATTCCCAGAGCAGCAGGGCAGCTCCTCTCCTACCTTGTTCAGAGCATGCACAGGAATGTGGGAGGCCTCGATGTCCTTCAGGTCCCTCTCAGCATCGTACTTGAGATCATTGGAGACGCTGAACCTGTGAAGGAGATGTGGGGTGGTTATCTCCTCCTGGAGCTGCTTATCTGCCCCCCAGCAGCTGGGCCTGGGGATGTCCCCAGGGAGTGAGGGCACAGGGTGATTAACAGCTCTGATTAAAGCACGAGGAGTGTGCAGAGTTTTCACATCTGCCATTGCCCACAGCCCCCAGGGTGACAGCCCATCTGCAGCAAAGCCCCTTATTCCTGGCTCTGCACCCAGGAACAACCCTCCACCACTCCAGGGAGAGCAGGGCCAGGCCTGACACCTCACCCCAAGGAGCACAGAACCTGTTATTTCACAGTGACTCACTCCCCATCCCTGCTGCAGGGGGAATATTCCCATTTCACAGGCAGCACTCAGGCACTAAGAGGTGGAAACCACTTACCCAAGGCCACAGCATGACTCAACTCTAAAGCCAACATCAGCACTAAAGAATTCCTTACTTCCAGATCCAAACTTACTCCAAGGTCTTACGGGAAAAGAGGAAAAAAAAAAAAAACCAACAACTCACCACAGAGCTTTTTTCCTCCCTTTAAGATAATTTTCAAAGATGATGCCTGCAACAGTCCTGCCCTTCCCAACTCCAGCACCATCCCCGATCAGGAACCCAGCTCGCTGCCCATTGGGCAATAAAACTTCATGTTGCTGCAAAAATCAAGAACAGAACTGAAAATTAAACTTAAAATTAAAGATTTGCCTTTGCTGAGAGCACTACTTAACCCTTTCACACATCCCACAGATGCACGTGCACTGCTCAGCCAAACAACAGCAGGGAAGGTCAGGAGTTGTGATCAAGCTCATAGTTCATGGAAAAGACCCCCCCAAATATAAAATCCTCTGCAGGAAAAGTCCAGGGTTCTTGTCTCTTTGGGAAGCAGACCACACAGAAGCCCCTAGCTTCAAATAACCCTTCAAAAGGCATTTAAAAATGCCAAAGGAGTTTCATCACCCAAATTGCAGTCATTTTAAAACACCTGGCCCTGCAAGAGGCATTTTCCTTCAGGTGTGAGACAGCTGAGGTGCAGGAGGTACCTGGCAGGCGTAGATGATGGCTTCCAGCTGCAGTGCAGACAGGGAGCCTTTGTCAGCCACGGAGCTGGGCAGGGAAAGGCTGTAGGTAATGTCAGGTGGGGGGACACTGGACAGGGTGCTCGTCTCAACCACCAGGTCAGGATGGTGCTTCCCAATCTTGGCTGAATGACAACAGAACACAGGTCAGTCCAGGTTTTTACTCCTCAGAGCTCATCACGCAGAGCCCAGGGCATTGTAGAGTTTTCCCTAGAAAACCACAAGCCTGGGAGGTGCCACAGCAAACACACAATTAAATTAGGTTGGTGCACAATGGAGTGAACAGAACTTCCCAAGGCAACACTCACACTTTGAAGGGATATATTCTGCATACGTCTCTGTGTGCCCCAACTCTTCTGTTTCCTCCTCCTCACCTTCATCTTCCTCCTCTGCAGGAGCCTGAGACTGAAGGAAACAGCATTGACCCAATGTTAATGTTCCTGCTGAGCTACAGACATGAGTTGTGCTGTGCCCAGCCTCAAACTGCCACTGAAACCATCCCCAAAGCTACAATCCCCCTAAAGATCACAATCCATCTCATTCCCAGACTAAGATCAGTGGGAGCTGATGGTTCTTGCTGAGCTACAGACATGAGTTGTGTTACACCCAGCCTCAAACTGCCACTGAAACCATCCCCAAAGCTACAACCCCCCTAAAAATCACAAATCTATCTCATTCCCAGACTAAGGACAGCCATCAGTGGGAGCTGCTGGTTCTTGCTGAGCTACAGACATGAGTTGAGTTGTGCTGTGCCCAGCCCCAAACTGCCACTGAAACCATTCCCCAAAGCTACAACCCCCCTAAAGATCACAATCCATCTCATTCCCAGACTAAGGACAGCCTGTGCCCAGCCCCAAACTGCCACTGAAACCATTCCCCAAAGCTACAACCCCCCTAAAGATCACAATCCATCTCATTCCCAGACTAAGGACAGCCTGTGCCCAGCCCCAAACTGCCACTGAAACCATCCCCAAAGGTACAATCCCCCTAAAGATCACAATCCATCTCATTCCCAGACTAAGATCAGTGGGAGCTGATGGTTCTTGCTGAGCTACAGCCATGAGTTGTGCTGTGCCCAGCCCCAGACTGCCACTGAAACCATTCCCCAAGCTACAACCCCCCTAAAAATCACAATCTATCTCATTCCCAGACTAAGATCAGTGGGAGCCCACCCCAGGGGCTGTAAAAGCTGCCTGGTTCCCATCAAACTGGGGAAAGATGTTGGCACCACTCCTGGCATGGGCTGTGGGGTCATTGAACCCTGCCCAACCTGCCCTGAGCGGGCACCTGGCCCAGCTTTGCACCCAGAGCTGTGCCCACAGCACAGAGCAAAGTCCTCAGAGCCCAAAGTATCCCCAGGCTCCCCTCTGGGAAATACAACACACTTCTGGGAAAGGGCAGGCACTTGTGTCTGAGCTTCCTGTCTCACTCCCTCTGAAGGGATAAAGGTCAGAATTGCTGCCCCCAGCACTGGGGTGTCACCTGGAGCATCCACTGAGGCTCTCACCTGGTAGCTGATGAGGAGTGGGGTGTTGGGGACAGCAGGAACGTGGTCACTGGAGCTGTTCAGGCCAGGGAATGGTGTGCTGGGTGAGAACAGCTGCAACACAGAGCGTGCAGGTGAGGGAGGGCAAACATGGACATGCACCAACAGAAATCCTTGGACACTGATCCCTGGACCATGCTCCTGAGACACTCCACAAGGAGAGAGAGCTCCTGAGATATTCCAGGCTGAGGAGATCCTTTTCTGCTCCCACAACAAACAAATTCACCCTGGAATTTCCCGACAGAGAGCAAGGTCAGGCCAGCAGCTGGTGGCATCCAAAGCAATCAGCAACTCCAGGAGCAGCTCTACTCCAAGTTTACAGCCTGTGCAGAGCACCAGGCTCAATGACAGACCCAGCAGCAGAGAAACATGGGAAGCTCTTAGGCATAAACACTCCTATTTTTAAATAAAATTTAAGAAAAATAAAAAGAAGAAGAAAAAGAAAAAAAACCCACCCTCCATTCCTGGAAGTCTGAGTCAGAATTACCAGAAGGAAGCTGGACAGAACAAGTGTTTTCAGTGCCAGCAAATCTGGAGAGCAGGTGAAACATCCCCACCTACAAATCCAAGCTCAGTTTGGTCTCAGACAGGAGAATGGCCAGGAGCTGCTGGAAGGGCAGGATGTGTTCTCGAAGCTCCAGCAGCAAGAAGCAAATGCAAGGCTGAGTTTGCATCACAAAAATCCCTAAAGTACAAACCTCTGCTATCCTGACCCAGCATTCCACCTCAGGAATTGCAAAGGAAGCAAAGGAACCTTGGCTGTTTTGGGGGCATTTGAAAACCACCCACACAGGTGAGAATGTGCTGTGAGGGTCAAAGCAGGTGGGAGCAGGAGCTGCAGTGGGAGATGGATCACCCACATCACAATCCCTGCCTTTCCCTACCCTCCCTCACCTCCTGGTTTGATTTTCTCCTCCCTCTGTGCTAAGAGAAGAGAAACACAGATCCATGAGAGCACAGGGCTGGAAGTAGGAGAGAGACCAATAATTGCACAGCCACATCCTTGCTCTTACTCCACTTGTTTCTCCTCTGCTTTATTCCCCATTTTGTCCCACCTTGCAGTGATTTCCCTGGGCTGGAATCAGCCCCACGTGGCTGCCAAGCCAACCCCTCTCTGTGTAAATCCCTTCCCTGGGTTCTGAGCTGGGAGAAAGCTGCTCACATCTTGAACAAAACTGTGAATGAGCAACCAAAAACTGCACCAGCAGCTTTCAAATTCCAGGCACAGCCTTCCAAGGCTGGGCTGTGCTTCCCAGCCTTAAAAACACAGGGAATGTGTGAGCTGGATGACAGAAAACACAATGTATGACAGGGACTATTTTTAAAAGGTTATTTCACAGCTCCATTACAATCAAAGCTGTTTTGTCTGCTGCTCCTGCAAATATTTCACAGGGTAGCAGCTCTTCCCTCTCTGCCCATTCCTGAGTGATACACAGGGCCAACATTTTGGATGCAGCTCCTTTCCTTGGGATAACAGCTCTCCCCACTGGCACACAGAGGCACTTCTGTGTGCAGCCCTTTCCACTTTGATCCCAAACCACCTCAATCCAGGGATTCTCAGCGAGCTGGGAATGTTTATTTTTAAAGAGAATAAAGCACAAAACTGTCCCTGTACCTGGGATCCACAGATGGGTCTCCCCCAAGATGCATCCAGCTTGGCATGTCCCTTGTATCAGAACTGTGAGAGATTGATGTTCCTGCTCTGTCTGGGTCTCTGAGACAAAAGTTCTACAAAAACTACACTCTTGATAACCCAGCAGTGGACTGTGGGTCAGATCTGGCTGCACAGCCACAGATGAGTGATGGATCACAGGAATCAGGATTTAATGTAATGGATTTTCCATCACTGCAGCTTAGTGACTGCTCAAAAGCCAAAATTCCTGCAATTCCATGGAAAACTAGGATGGTGTGGTGATGTGGGGAGGGACAAGATTATCAAAGCTGCTGATATCCCACACTAATATGCAGAAGCCAGTGGTGAATCAAACTGGCAGCACTTTTACCCAGTACACTTCCACACAATAATGAAACCAAAATCTCCTGTCCATGAGGCACCTCACTGACACCACCTCAGGAAATGTTACTCAGTTGAAAAACAGCCCAAAAAAAGCAGCAGCCCTGCCCCAACTGCCTCAGCAAACACAGATAAGACAACATTCAGAATTAGCTGGAGATTCCTTCCCAAAGGAAGTCGTTTATAAATGGAATTCCAAGGAGTTAATTGGCCTTATCTGAGCCCAAGAGCTCAGCGGGACACAAGGGTAGAGGGCAGGGCACGAGGAACAGCATGGGACAGGGACAAGGAACAGCACAGGGACAAGGACTCTGCTGGAGATCCTGCTGTGGTCACACAAGTCATTCTCACACTTACACAACCTTTATTTCTCCCTTGTTTTCTTCATGCTGCATTTAGAACAGCATTTCCCAGTAAGTTTTTGTTGTCCACCCCACAGACACAGAACTCCAGGATTTTTTAGGCATTTAGTGTCTCAAGCAGAGTTCACATGACTGCAAAGAACCCACCACAGAACCATTTCTGCAGAATTTTAGGCTTTTACATAAAAAAAACCCAACAATAATATGAGAACAGGAGCAATGTGGCACATGGCTCCTCTGTCCTGGGGGATGCATCTGCTCTCCAGCATTTTTAACCATCCAATTTGCAAGCCTGGGATGTCTGCAGCCACTTCTTGCATTCCAATAGCTCAGCTCTCTTCCTGCTGCCTCAAACTGCAAGTTCCAACTGGTCTGAGGTTTGCAGACAGCTCAGGGAAGCACAGCCAGAGAAACTGAGCACAGCAGAGCCTCAAAATGTAGCAGTGATTACCCCAGTTCCCTCCTGGGGCAGCACTTTGGGTGTTTTTCCCCTCATTCTTCCTAAGAGAGTGGAAATGTGAGGCACAGATGGATAGGAACTGCAAGAACTGAGACTCAAATCCAGTGGATGTGGATGATGTAGCTCCAACCACTCCCTGCAGAGCAGAGAGCAAAAGGCTGGTGAAAATGCCCCAAAAATGCCCACAATCAGGTGATGCTGAAGGACTGCAAGGAGCTCCTGCACCCCAGAAAACTCTGGGATGTAAAATCCTGCAGGGACTTGCACTCACAAAGTAAACACAAATGGTGAGTCTCAAGTTGAGACAGTTATTCACTCATTGTTGCTGAATTGTTTGCCCTGGTGAACAAACAAAAGGTGCTGCTGTGAGGGGAAGTTAATGATCCATGTCAGGGTGGTTTTACTGTAGTCCATCCCTTCAGCAATCCTGAGCACCCTGGACCTGCTGGACTTAACCCCACTTCACCCCTTCCCTCCACCAGTGAAATAACATCACCACACCTCAAACTTCACCCAAAAGAACTGGGTTGGTTTCTTAATTCCCTGGTAAAACCCCCATGGGATGAAGGCTGAGGTACCTCCTGTCTGTTGGGAGGATGGGAAAGGAGCAGCCCTGTCCTGGATTGCCAAGCAAATTGTATTCTATTTGCCATCTGTATGGCAGTTTCTTCTGTTCAGTGGGCATTTTCCTTATCTCTTCCACAACAGGAGAGACATCTGCTGATAAGAGGCTGTTGAATGTCATTGCATGGCTGAGCTACAGCATCCCATTGGGAGATGTGAGCCCAGAGGGAGGAGCCAAGCATTCCTGCCTGGGTATAATCTGGAGATTCTGGAACACCAGCCAAGCATTCCTGCCTGGATATAATCTGGAGATTCTGGCACACCAGCCAAGCATTCCTGCCTGGATATAATCTGGAGATTCTGGAACACCAGCACAGCTTCTCCACTGGATTCCCCAGAGGAACAGCAGCTGCCTCTTCCACTGGATCTTCAGAGGAAGAATACATCCTTCTCTACAGGATCCCTGCTCCAACAGAACCACCCCTGACACTGCAGGAGGGCTGAGCCACAATTCCAGTGGGGCTGCCACCAACACCCTGACCCACAGGGTGTCAGGTTGTGTTCTGACTCTGTCAGTGTTGTTTTAGTGTACTGCATTGTTTATTTTATCCTTTTATTTTCTTCCCTAATAAAGAACTGTTATTTCCTGCTTCCATATTTTTGCCTGAGACCCCTTAATTTAAAATTTACAGCAATTCGGAGGGAGAAGGTTTACATTTTCCATTTTAGGGGAAGCTCCTGCCTTCCTTAGCAGACACCTGTCATTTCAAACTGTGAAAAATGCATATTTTATGACTGGCCTTTCACAAACATTAAAATTAATATTATATGTGTTATGTTGGAAAGTGATGCTGTACTAATTTTCTTAAGTAGTGTGGTAAATATAGTTTTAGGTTATAACATAAGGTTAAAATAGAAACTATGCTATGTAGATACTATTTTTCTAAAGAAAGGACTTGCAGTAAGATAGCAGCCACAAGACACCTAAATCTTTCAGAGAAAGTGAATTTATTGCCTCATTATCAGGAGAAATGAACTTTTTCCTGCCTCATTCAGTTAGGATTAAGAGGAAGAAGTTGACACTGACCATACAGAATCCTATATTTGAATGGAATTTATGCATCATGTATGAGATGTGTGAATATGTAAGAGGTTATTGTTTTTAAGTGTTAATCCTCTGTTAATCTGTATCCTTTTATGGGCTTATGCTGCCCAGAAAAAGGTACCTGGACATCTGTAACTCTTTGTTCTTATTGTCTCATATTCTCCTAATCCAAATTGTCCAAGTTATTATTACTCAAGTTGTATTACTATTTTTAAAACCATTTCATTACTATTAAACTTTTAAAATTTTAAAAACAGTGATTGGCATTTTAAAAAAAAAAATTTAAAAAGTGATTGGCATTTTTCACCAAACCAAGACAAGCCCCTACCTCGATCTGGTTCTGCTGAGATGTGCTCACATCCCACAGCACTGGCACTTTTCACCAAACCACACAAGCCCTTACCTCAATCTGGTTCTGCTGAGGCGTGTTCACATCCCACAGTGTTGGTGTTTTTCACCAAACCAAGACAAGCCCCTACCTCAATCTGGTTTTGCTGAGGTGTGCTCACATCACACAGTGTTGGTGTTTTTCACCAAACCAAGACAAGCCCCTACCTCAATCTGGTTTTGCTGAGGTGTGCTCACATCACACAGTGTTGGTGTTTTTTATCAAACTAAGACAAGCCCCTACCTCGATCTGGTTCTGCTGAGGTGTGCTCACATCACACAGTGTTAGTGTTTTTTATCAAACTAAGACAAGCCCCTACCTCGATCTGGTTCTGCTGAGGTGTGCTCACATCCCACAGCATTGGCACTTTTCACCAAACCAAGACAAGCCCCTACCTCGATCTGGTTCTGCTGAGGTGTGCTCACATCACACAGTGTTGGTGTTTTTTATCAAACTAAGACAAGCCCCTACCTCGATCTGGTTCTGCTGAGGTGTGCTCACATCCCACAGGGTTGGCACGTGGCTCAGGCTGTCGGCGGGCAGGAAGTCCTTGGCATCCACGATGTCCGAGAGGGAATCCGCAGGGGACGAGAACAGGGAGTTGTTATTGGAGAGCTCATCGAGGTATGAAGAATCCTGGAACACAAAGCATGGCCATGGTTGGAGGAGGAAGGATGAGACCAAAGATCCTTCCTTACTCAGCCAGCAAGTTGTAATTTCCTTCTGCTCAATGAGCGTCTCCGTTGCTTTGCGCTCCACGGATCCCGGGAATTAACCTGGAACTGAGGACATGCTCTGTGGTGCTGTTTGAAAATCTGTTTCTTGAAAAAGAAGAAAAAACCCTGGCCAGGAGTGTGGGTACATGGTCAAGGCTGACTTGGGCTGTGCACATCCCTGTACCATGGACTGGGAGAGAGAGGAGCATCCAAGGAGGCATCACTCAACTCCACTTTGTGCTTGATTAAAAAAGGCTGCTGAGGGCTGCAAAGGCTTCACCTCGACCCCAAAGGACTCAGGGATTTCATTCATGTGCAGGAGCCCCCAGAGACCCAGCTACACCTGATCACAGCGTGGCTATTTCACTGCAATTTGCCATGCAGCACTACCTGTAGGAAACATCTCTTTCCTCCAGGCAGGTTCTACACACACAAGGCTGCCAGGAAGGAGTGCTGGTGTCACCTGGATTTGAATTTAGGTAAATCCAGGCAGATCCACCAATCCTCTTCCCAAGGGCCAGCCCCAGCCTGGACAAGGAACATGCTCCAGCAACAGGGACCAGGCTCTGCCCTTGCTCTTTTTCTGGTGACTGGGCCGGATGGTTTGCAACTGTTTTATTTGGTGCCAGCCCAGTGATGCTGTTGGTTTGAGTCACACAGACTTTGGCTCAGAAAGAGCCATCAATCCCCTCCCTAACATCAAGCCCATGTCTGGTTTCCCTATTTTAGGTGGCAAGAACCAATAAGCACTCCTTGCTCTGCATTCTTCACTGTGGCACAGACCCTTCCCCTTCCCAACACCTCAGCCCTCCTCCCACACCAAACAGCACCTCCAAATTTTGTCAAAGCAGAAAAACTTTGCTGTTAAGTAAGAGCAATGTACTTCCAGCACTCAGGTCTGGCAGGAGATGAGTCTCTGCCCATGAAGGAAGGGCAAATGGACCAACAGGTCTGTCTTGATGGCCCTAGAGATGCTGCACAGCCCAGCCAGAGCACCAGGGTAACCCAACAGGCTGCTGCCAGCAGAGCCAGGGGCTGCTACAGGAGGAATCACTTCCAGTAAAGGCCAATTTCCCACTACAGGCAGAAAGGCAGCCAAAGACTCTTTAAAAGTCACTTAGCCCTGCCTGACATAAACCCACGAGCAGCTGAGCCTGGCTGTGCTGCTCCCAAGGGCTTCAGGCCAAGAGCTGGGTCAGAATCCCCTTGATTGGTATCAAAAGTTATGGGCTTGTAGGGTTTAAAGCACTGGGACATGTTCCTTTCTTCCCAGGGATGTCTCATTTGGCCAGGGATGTGCCCTGAAGCCATCAGTGCAGGTGCTGGAAGCACTCCAGCAATGGCAGGTGTGATGTGGGGAGTTTGGATTCCTCAATCACCAACTGCTGGACCTAAAGACTCAGGGAGTGAGGGCAGCAGCTCCTGCTCCTGATATTCCTGTGGCTATTTTAGGATTGCCCAGAAATCAAGGCATGAACAGGCACCCAGATTTATCACCTTGGAATAAAGGGAGCCCTGGACTCCCTTTCACACTCCAGAAAGCAGGAGAAGACTTGGGTGGGTCTGGCCATGGCCAGAGTGAGTAGCAGGATCCAGATGGCCCCAGATCCCACCCAGTCCCACTTCCAAGCAGGGTTTGTTCACCTGCAAAGGGCACTGGCAGAGGCTGGGCAAGGAGGAAACATCTGCACACCCATGTCAGGGCAGGGGAGGCTGTGGGGCAGCACAGAGTGACCACGAGGCTCCCAACAATAGGGAAGGGATGGGCTGGAATAGCAACAGGATACGGGAAAACCTCATGACCCAACCCAAGACATTGCAGCAAACGTCACCCAGACCCTTCCAGCCCCACGACTGGGCTGAAGTGGGGAGAGGAAAGCAGCCCCCAGTGCAGAGGGAGGACAATGCTCCTCCTGGAAGTGATGCAGAGATCCCATCCCCTGCCAGCATTACCAGGCATTAGTCACAAACTTCCAGAATCCCTCATTTGTCTTAACTAATTGCGTTATCTAAAGAGCACTAAAATTAATTACCTGCCAGCTTCCCCACCCCAAGAAATTCCACCACCCTCTGTAAATTTACCAAACCCAGGGTAATTGTTCAACACAAGGCCATGGATATCCACAACCAGTGCAAACCATGCCTGGTTTATCTGCTGCAAATGGAAGCAGCTACCTTGGTGACCTCAGGGAAAAGGAAAGATCATCACCTCAACCAAAAGGCCATGGTCAGAGCTAGTTCAGGCACTGAAACATGTAATTTTGTCCCTGTTTCAGATGGATTAATCTGAATTTTAAGTTTTTCTCATGAGGTTCTACAGTAACAGCAGCTCTGTCTCAGTGGAAGTCAAATTTTTGCACCACATGGAAGTTGTTCTGACAGGCAGGATCTTTATTTCAGATACTTTTCTGCAACTTTTACATAAATCTTATTCCTGGAATTCAGCATCTCTGTGGCTTCCTCTGGACTGTCCAGACCTCTCCTGGGCCAAAGACGAAAGCTGCAGGTGGGTCTCAGAGCAGAGGACAACCTGATGCTACTGTGGCACATGGTACTCCTGTCATTACCCCAAAACTGAGATTATGACACATTATCTCCCTAAAAAAGATCAGGAAAAAATCAAGGTACCCCATCCCAGACATTTGATCTTTCTCCAAGCCCCTGGGAACAGCTCAGCTCCCTCAGTCAAAACAAAGTGTTAAAAATAATGAAAGAACAGGTGAAGTCTAAATACAGACAGAACAAGCATCCTAAAACTATTTTTTTTTCCATCAAGCCATCAATAGAAATGGTTTATTTTCTCACAATCCAGACACTGAGGAAACAGTGTCTGCAGAGCAGCTCTGGATGACTGCACTGCACAGCACTCAAGTGAAGAGGGGGTTTTATTAAAAACCCAAAAAACCTATCTGTACACCCAAATACACACCCACAATTACAGCCACACTGTCACCCAAGAGACATTTAGCACCTCAAAAGTGACAGATTAAGCAAATTACTATTCAGGAGTAACCAAATCAGAGCTGCAGATGATCCCTATAAAATCTTTCAGCTGCCAAACCCCAAAATCTGTCTAAATTTGGGACAATAAACTGACAGTGTGGAAGGTTTAGCTCCCCTTGCTTCCTGCAGCCCACATTAATTAACTTTGGAAATAAAAGCCCTCAAAGCCATCACACGGATCAATCCTCAGAGAGCTCCTTCCCTCCAAATTCTCAATAGCACCCAGCAATGCAAGTTCAATAGCACCCAGCAATGCAAGTTCCAGCAAAACAGAAATCACATCTTTGGGACAAAAAAACAACAAAAAAACCCCAAAACAAAACAAAAAAAAATTTAAAAAATCTATTCCCAGTACCCAACATGGAGAGGTGTCACTCCCAAAACTCTGCAGCCACTGCAAAACTGCCCTGGCGACCAAACACACGAGGAATTCCATGGAGGAGGAGGAAAAAATGAGGTTTTACCTTGTAGAGAGATGGGAACTTCAGCCAGAACTGCATTTGGGACATTTTAGAGCAGCATTCGTGGGGCTGTCGGTGCAGGAGGCAGCAGCAGGGGGAGGGTGCCCAGAGGAAAGTGCAGAAAGGTCCATTCACAGCCAGCGCTCATCAGGGGGCTTTAAAAGCCAACATGAAGCAGCCAGAGCGGGGAAAACGGAGAAAAATGGATAAAAATGGAGACTCAGGGCCCGGCAGAGCCGTCCTGAGCCGGGAGATTTGCATAGACTGTTTAGTCACGACGACGAGAGGGCTCTTACTTCCTCTAAGTCCAGGGCTGACTTTCAGGAAATGATGCCTGCTTGGTAAGTCAGTGAAATTACTGGCAGTGCGAGGAGAATTACTGTACGTGGTGTAATCCAACCACAGAGCACAGTAAACAGCTCTGCAGAGCCAGAGCCTTCCAGGCTCCCTCTGCTCCCCTCCACGGCCACCCAAAGGCAGATTTTGTCCCCCTGGAAGCCCCTGCTCTGGGATGGGGGTCCTGCTTTCCTGCCCCTAACCCTTCATCCCCAATTTCAGGGCTCAGGTGCAGTGACAAAGCTCATAAGGAGTATTCACACATTGCTGTCCCCCCTGAAGAACCACGTGCTCTCTTTGTGCCAGATTTTGTACCCCTGGCAGCCCCTGCTCTGGGTTGGGGGTCCTGCTTTCCTGCCCCTAACCCTTCACCCCCAATTTCAGGGCTCAGGTGCAGTGACAAAGCTCACAAGGAGTATTCACACATTGCTGTCCCCCCATCAAGAGCCATGTGCTCTCTTTGTGCCAGATTTTGTACCCCTGGCAGCCCCTGCTCTGGGTTGGGGGTCCTGCCCTCCTGTCTCTACCCCTTCACCCCCAATTTCAGGGCTCAGATGAATGGCTGAAGTGACAAAGCACATGAGGAGCATTCCCACATTGGTGTCCATGTGCTCTCTTTGTGCCAAATTTTGTCCCCCTGGCAGCCCCTGCTCTGGGATGGGGGTCCTGCCCACCCCCCAGTTTTAGAGTTCAAGTGAATGGCTGAAGTGACAAATCTCATGAGGAGCATTCCCATGTTGGTGTCCCCCCTCAGAGCCATGTGCTCTCTTTGTGCCAAATTTTGTCCCCCTGGCAGCCCCTGCTCTGGGTTGGGGGTCCTGCCCTCCTGTCCCTACCCCTTCACCCCCAATTTCAGGGCTTAGGTGAAGTGACAAAGCTCATGAGGAGTATTTCCACATTGCTGTTTCCTCCAGAGCCATGTGCTGCTCTCTTTGTGTCAGATTTTGTCCCCCTGGCTCTGAGCTGGGGGTCCTGCCCTCCTGCCCCTAACCCCGATTTCAGTGCTCATGTGAAGCAGTTGAAGTGACAAAGCTCATGAGGAGTATCCCCACGTTGCTGTCCCCCCCAGAGCCATGTGCTGCTCTCTTTGTCTTTGGTGTCTGCCCCACCCCAAGTGGTGCCTTTAGGAATCCAGAGGAGTGGCCCATTCTCTTCCCTTTCCTCCCTGGGTCACTGTTATTTTGCCTCCTCTTTCCAAAGCTGTCCCCTTTTAACTTTTAACAGTTTTGGTAACAGAAATAAAATGCTGGTGGGGAAGAGAAAAAGGCACAAAAAGGGGGATGTAAACTTAATGAAGGTCTCCTCCAACACTGGAGATGAAAGGAATTATCCAATTAATAACCCTCTGGAAAATCCCTGGGAACTGTCATGTTTGCTTTGGGTGCAAGAGGCTCCTGTTTGCTCTTCCCTGGCAGGACTGGTGGCTCTGCCCGTGGGGTCAATCCCAGTTTGCCCAGCAAACCCAGCAGTGCACGTGCTGGGAATGGGGAGGGAGAGGAGCCCTGACTGCCCTGAGTCTCCCCATCCCTGCTCCCACAACTTCCAGGCACCCACAGAGTTTCAAGGGAGCACAGCTCATCTCTGCTCCACATTTGAGGCAGAATTCAGCGCCTGCTGCTGCGGCTGTCACCGCTGAGCTCCTCTCAGTTGTGCTGGGAACAGCTGGAAAATCCCATTTTATCAGGGACTTCTCAAAAAAAACAGAGCTTTGGCCTGAAAGAAGGCACGGAGGTGAGCAAACAAAGCTCTCCAGGAGAGAGCTGAGTGAGAGAATTCTGCTTTGTGCCATCAGATGAGGAAGGACGATGGGCCCCTCCAAGGAAAACTCACAGGTACTGAGGCTGGAAAACCACCCAGAGGGCAAAAATCTGCAGCAGGACTCGTTCCCAAGGGCAGAACCCTCTGCAGCACCGTGGCTCCACAGGGACTGAGACACCAGCAGCGAGGCTCCACATTCCACACCCAGTCCAGGAGGTTTGTTCAATAATCAAATTGAAAGAAAAGCACCTTTTCCTTGGCACAATGCAGCTCTGGCAGGGTCTGCAGTGAGGAATGGGGCTCCCAGGAGGAGCTGGAGCCTGGGCTGGGCTCTCCCTGTTCCCAGGACCCACCTCAGGCTGCAAGCAGCACTTCCCTGAGAACCAGCAGAACGTCTTGCAGGGACTACACTGACAGCAGAATTTGGTTTCTGTGGGCAGCACAAAGGCTGAGGGTTCTCAAGGCTGCTGCTCTCTGAATTTGCTGTATTTAAGGGCAGGCTCTGCTGGGGCAGGTGCTTTAATGACATGTGTGGAGTGCAGAGGCCAAATTAATTTCTGTAATGTCTTAATTAGCAGCTTGCTGCGTGACCTTGACTGAACCACTGTGTCCTGGCTGAGTCAATCAAGGGCTGGCAATCTGTGCAACCTTTGGAAGAGCAGGTGGATTATTTCCTCTTACTTTTCTGTCAAGAGGGGCAAAATGCAGCCATGAGAGAACCTGTGCTGCTGGAGGAAGTGGGAACACAGCTCAGACACCCAGGGCTGCTGCATTGATTTTGCAAGACCACAGCAGTTTAATCACCAAGGGGAAGACAAACCACTGTGGAACCACCACCTGGAATGTTCCCAACCTGCCTCCCTGCAAATTCACCCAAGAACACGTGTGCTGACAGACAGGGACAAGGAAAGCAGGATTATTCCAGCTCTCACATCTGAATTTATCCCCTTCCAGCCAAGCCCAGGGAGTTGCTGTGCTGGGGAACTTTCTGCACCCCCTGACTCAGACCAGCTCTGCTTTGAATTAAACATCTATTTTCAACCACGTCCCCGTGGTGTGCTATTGGATTCTATTAGCAGCACTTTTAAGAGCTCTGAGCCTTTCAGACTGGCTTTTCCCACTTTTGTTGGCTTTGGCAAGGGAGGAGGCAGGGAATTGTGCCTGCCAAGACCCTCAGAAGGCAGATCCCCATCCCTCCTGCCAGGAGTGGGCATTGCTGCTTGGAGGCAGCAACACAGATGAAAATTATCAAGAGTAGAATGTGGTGGGGATATCTGAGCCCTCCAGGCTCTTTTACCCCTTTCCCCAGGGCTCTTTTTCCCCTTTCCCCAGGGCCACAGGCACCTGAGGGGGCTCCTGCAATCCACTGACAACAAAAAAATACCTCAAAAACCAAATTACACCTCCCTTCCTCCAAGGGTGCCTCAATTGGAGCACCCCAAGCCTCTGGTCAGTGCACAGTGAATTATTATAACCACAGCCTTTTCATTTTCCTTACCCCAGGGCTGCAGGATGTGTCAGGTACCTCAGGCAGAGGGGTTATAAAGTGTTATTGCATCAGCCCAAACCCCAAAGCTGCAGTGCAGAAACAAAGACATGAGCATGCAAAGCCACTTGTTCTTCCCAAGGCCAAGAGCCAGGTAACTGCCTGCAAATGGGTTTTAATGTCTGTGTTCCCTGTAGACATAACTCCAGGACAGCAACAGAAGTTCCAGGATGTTTCTTATTCCAGGAAACTCTTGGTTTCAGCCACAACCAAGTGTTCCATATAATTTAATAACTGTTGCATTGATTTCTCCTAAATCACCACAGCTCTGTGCTCTCTGCAGCACTTCTAAAAAATTAATACTTTTTTTAAGAGCAGGTTAATTTCTCCTCCTGCTTTAACAAGGAAGATTAAGAGGAGATTGCAAGGGGCTGGTGGTGGTGAGGAGAGGGCTGGTTTATGATTAACACACGTGCTCAGGAGCCCCCATCCAGCCCCCAGAGCAAACAAGGCTGTGACTGCATCTTTACAGAATTACTGAGGAATTACAGAATTGCCTGCCTGGGAGCAGGCAATTCCTCCTGACCCACAGGATAAATCCATCTGGACTGAGCTCCTCCCTCCAACCCACATTTTAAAAAGGGGACCAGAATTCCTCCCAAAGCACCCAGAGCTGCTTCACTGAGGAGAGAAGGAGGATCTGCACACCCACCATGTCCCCAGCTCCCAAGAGCTGCTCCCCTTCCCATGTTTATTTCTCTCAAGTCAGCACAGGAGGTTTCTGTGTGTTCAGCAAAGTCCTCTTCTAGAGCCACAGGTAGCACAAAATTAGGCAAAGGGAACACAGACTGCCAGCAAAGGCCATAGCAAAGAGCTCAGAGGAATTAGGCAGAGTCTGTGTTTCAATTAATTCTAAACTGACCATGGCAGTGAAGTAAAGAAAAATCTGTGGTGGCCAAGAGCAGCAGGGATGCTCTCCTAGAGCAGGATGCTTTGACTCTGTAAGGATCTGGGGACAGACACACCTCACAGAGACAACACAGGCCAGAGGATAAGTTAAACCCTCCTAATTCAATGATTTATTATGGCAATTAACAGCTCTCACCATCAGTGTCACAAGACAGCACCACCACAGCCACGGTGCCTTTGCAGAGCTGCTGCCCACGAGTGCCAGATCCCAGCTCAGCAGCACCTGGGACTGCAGGAATAACCAGCAGGAAGGCAGGGAAGCAACAGAAACCAACCCCTGCTTCTCCCAGGACTGTGATTTGTAAGGACACGTGGGCAGTCCGTAGACTTTTCCACAAGGAGATGGCACCGTGTGGTTGGGATGAGACTTTGCCTGCACACAACAGTTCCCAAGACCAGAAATGCTGTCAGAGCCAACGTGGCCTCCCAGAACTATTTTCTGAACCTCCACTCAAGCCACTTGTTTATATAAAAAATGCCAACAGATCAGCAAGGATGAATCACCCCAGGAGCAAGCCAGAACCCTATTGTGCAGGAAACAAATTCAAGTTCTCATCAGGCTGTTCTGGCCATGCAGCGAGCACCTTCCCTGCTCAGCAAGGTGAATGGTTCAACCACAGAGAAACTCCCAGAGCCTTTAAAAAATGTGGCAATTCCCACTCTCAGTATCCCCAGGTCAGCAAAGACTTTGCACTCTGCAGGACTCCCAAAACAAGGAAGGATGATGAGAGGAAATGCCAATGCCAGTGGAAAAAGCACCAGAACTCCCACTCTGAACTCTACAGCATATGGACAATCACTGCCACCTGTAGCCGTGATATTTTATGAAAAATCCTTTCCTTAGGATTTTTCCTCCTGAGAAGCTGGGAGGCCTCAGGAACAAAATGTAAACATTGATTATCTGCTGCTGTGGAATGCAACACATCTGTGATTTGTCTCATGTGGTTGTTTCTAATTAATGGCCAATCACAGTCAGCTGGCTCGGATTCTCTGTCCAAGCCACAAGCCTTTGCTATCATTCTTCTTCTATTCTTAGCCAGCCTTCTGATGAAACCTTTTCTTCTATTCTTTTAGTATAGTTTTAATATACTATATATCATAAAATAATAAATCAAGCCTTCTGAAACATGGAGTCAGATCCTCATCTCTTCCCTCATCCTCAGACCCCTGTGAACACCCTCACAGCCACCAACAGAAAGGGTTTGCTGCACAAATGCCTCAATCATTTGCTCTTTAGACCTTTCAAATCCTTCTTCGTTATTCCTCAAAATTCTGGATTCTGCTACGGGAGCAAAGCCAAGAGAACAGCCTGTATATCCACGTGTGGAGGCAGCACAAGCCCTCACACAAGCACCTGATCCATTTTGCCTGCCCAAGAACCACAGACTGGATCAGGAATCTCTTACCAGCACCTTCAGCAGGCTCCTCATGCTGCCCCTTGGGCTCCACTGCTCTGTCTGGCATGGCTGGACCAACCTTTGCCACTCCTACCATGGCAGCAGGGAAGTTTGGAGGAGACAGGTGCTTTCCTGTACAGCCACCTGGAAATATGGAACCACCCAGCTGCTCCCACCCCTCCCTGGATGGAATGTTTCAGCTTCCCTGGTTAAATGTTAATATTTAACAATTTGGTGTCTGGGACAATGAGAAAGCACTCAAGTGGGAAACACTGCTGAAGAAAGAGCTGGAAAAGCTTCAGGAAACTCCCAGGTGGCTCCAGACTGATAGCACTGTCTCCAGTTTGAGATCTGGTGCTCTACCAGAGCCAGGCTCCACCTCTGGCTCCTGTGAGCAGATCTGCAGCTTTTCTCTGCATGGGCAATGCCTGATGGCTCAGAGACCCCTGGGGTTTCTCCATGTCAGTGCTTAGTGCATCCTGCTCAGAGTGAGCACAGCAGAGACCATGCAGGGTGCTCAGAAATGCAAAGCTGAGTGTTCAGGAAGGCTGACCTGGCTCCATACTGCAGAATGAGCTGCTACAAGATGACTGGAGCTTGAAATTTCTCTTCCAGAGACAGCCCCAGAGGTGAAATAACTGAGCACTGTCCCTTGGCTCCAGAGAGCTTCAGCTTGGAAAACAGAGCTCCAACAAAGCCTGATCCCCTGTTCCTCAGTGTCAAGGTGACACGTCACTACCCTGTTACCTGTGCAATCTCCAGGGGGGCTCACAAAGCATGGAACAGGACAGGAGAGCACCATGAAGCTGCTCTGCTCCTCCTGGGAGCACATGGTGGTACAACAGCCCAGTGAAGGAACTGGTTTGGATGTGTTAGGTTCAGCCCAAACAAAAGCCCGTTTGCCCAAAATCAACTCACTCCCATCCATGGCTTCCTGTCCCAAAGGATAAGAGCAGCACAAGAATTATTTCTTGCTCTGGGAATCATTTGAGGTTTGCTTTGTCTCAGAGCTCCCTGCTCTTTTCTCACCCAGCCAACACAAAGGATCTCCTTCCACAGAGAACCTCCAAAAATCTGCTCCTCCAAGTTGGCTGAGATCAATTTCTGTGATGCAGCAGGGAAGGAAGCTGACTGACCACTGAGATACTACAAAATACATAAGTTAAAGAAATAATTAAGCTCTTTTCCCGTTGAACCCATCAGCCAAACCCCACCAGACCTGGAGGTGAGACCTGTGGCAGGGACCCCTCTCCCCTTCCCATCACAGCCCCATAAATGGTCTCACAAGTTGATGAGATCACCTTTCTGCCTTGTTCCTCCCACAATTAATTCTGCAGGAGGCAGAGATCAATGCTCCTGTGATTTAATTATTTATCTGGTTTAATCCAGCCAGAAAACCTTGCCCAGTGGCTGCCCAGGTGGGTCCCTGATGTGAATGGGATGGGGGGGACCAGTGGCCACCCCAAAAAGCACAAATCCCCAGCACTTGCACAACCAAACCTGCAGAAATCAGAGCCCCAAGGAGGGGGAAAACCACTATTTAGCCATAGCAAGAAACCAAAAACACAACAAGGAGGGAATTAACACATGAAAGGATATAGCCTGTCCCTTCTTCATTCCAAAGTCAGCCCTATCATATCAACCACCTGCAGTTTTTACTGACTAACCTTACCATAAGATGTTGCCAAAAGTAGTGCAATGTTCCAAAACCTCCATGGAAAATGCTCCTTCGCACCCAGAGAGACCCCCAAGGTGAGGGAGGTTTGGGTCCCCAGAGATGCTGAGTGACTCTGGGTCACTGCTCATTGCTCCCACGTTTCAGCTCTGCAAAAACTGACCTGGCTCCACTCTTGGAATGCTAGTAACTGAGTTGATGTAATCCCTAAATATTCACTGTTCAGGAATCCACCACTTGTAACCAGTGAGGAAGAACACGCAGCACAAGAGAATTTTGGGAGGGAAATAACCAAAGAGTCTGAAGCGGGTTCAGTTCACACTCTGGGACCTTCCTGCAGCCCCCAGCACCACCAGTGTTTATGTCAAACAATCCTTTAAAAAACAGAAGCTGTTTTACCACAGAGAAGCTCCTACCAAACCTTTCAAATTCCTGGTTTCAGAGGACTGATCCCAACTGCACACAATTCCTCTCTGGGGCTGGACAAATTTATCACCCATCTCTTCATTTTCCCGAACACTGTAAAGCAATCCCCAGCACTCCAAAGCTTCATTTTCCCCCCAAAGACATCAGGAACTCTGCACTTACCTGAGGAAAATCCCCATTTTTTGGTAAGAAGTCAGTGGGGTCCACAGCTGCATAGTTTGTATCCAAGAAATGTTGTCTGCTGATGGAATCCATATAAAAATCCTGAGGGGGGCTAAAATATTGCCTGGAAGGAAATGGGAAAAGCAGTTACTCCCTGTGAATCCCCAGAATTTCTCAGGTCACTTTAGCTTCTGAAGTGAAGGTGAAACTTCAGTGAAGCTGAAACTTCAGGATGTCACATACAGGAGAGAGATATTATTGGGTATTATTCAGAAGAAAGAGGGCAAATTAATACCTGTACCAGTTGTATCCCACTTCCCAAACTCAGCAGTGTAAGAATGCTGAATTAAGACCATAATTCTTAATTTGTGTACACCAGGAAGGACTTAATAGATATCAATGGTCTGCAGTACCCAATATTTCAGCCCTGATGACAAAGCAGAATGGAGCCCTGGGATGGGTGTGGTGGACCTGCCAGTCACACCATGTGAGGACAGGGAAACATCACAGCTGAATGCCAGTTTAGGCCACAAAACCCCCAAAACAGCCTCACAAATCAGCTCTGACAGGGAAACATCTCTGTTAACCCACCTGGACAGGCAGCTCAGAATGGAGGGGCTGGTGACTGGGAAACACAGACAGAACTGTTACCCAGACAGAGGAACTAGGCATGTGAGTGGTGTGTGAGTTCAAAAGCAAGATCAGTGCTCAGCTAACCAGGGAACAAAGCACAGATCCTGCCTGCTGCACCTGGGCAGGGCCATGCCAGCTTCCTCCTGCTCCCTGCATCCGTTTCCTCCAGGCAGCCAGGGGCAAAATCTGCCAGGAGAGCAGCCAATTTCCTTCCTCCTGCCCAGGAGCAGCTCCTGGCCTCTGCTCCACGCCACCTCCTGGCTTGCACGAGGCTTTTCCCTCTCCTGCAGGAGCAAGGAATGTGCTTTGTAATCCTTCCCGTAAGGGGCCGTGCTCCTGCTTGGGCGAGCGCCATGGGATATCCACCCCAGCTGGGTGGTTTCCTCTTTCTTCACCCTGGTGCCCAGAGAATCCAAGGCCAGAAACTTGAACAGGGCTCTGGGAGAGGGAGAAACGGAGTCTGAACAGAATTCCTGCCCAAGAGCTGGGAATGCCAAGCTGCCAAAGGATTATTAAGCAATTAAGGTGCCGTGCGTGGCCAGCGGCTCGTTAACACAGCTGGTGAACATTTACATGTGGATTTATGAGCAAACACAGTTATCTCCTCTGATAAATACATTTTTCCTGCTCATTTCCCATCACTGAAGGCAAAACCCTCAAAAATTAACAGCTCTTTCCTCCTTTTCTGTGCTGTCACAGTTTTACCTGCGACCCTCTGTGACCACAACCCTGCTCCCAAAGTCCAGCCCTGATTGTTGGCTCTTTGTAATCCACCCAAGGAAATTAAAATCTGGGCATAAATTCTGGGAATTAATTATTTCCACACAGGAAAAGGCTGGTTTAAAAGGCTTTCAAAGCAAGGCTGCTGTGGTCGTCTCTCACACGAGGACACAGCTTGGCCAGCATCAAGGAACTAACCAAGGAATAGGAGAACTATTTTTACTGGAAAAGTGAACACCCTCTCCTCTTCCCCTGGACAAGGGTCAGTCAAGGTAACAAGAAACAGAGCAAGAGAGCTCCAACCTCCCTGGCCTGCTGTGGAATGACCAGCTCTGCTTGGCATTTTGTTACCCTTAATCTTGGTATTCCAATCTGCCCACATGAGATGCCCTTGGTTGCTGCAGTTTGCAGGGAGAGCCCACAGCAGCTCCAGGCACTGCTTTGAGATCCTCCTGGAAAAGCCCCCAAATCCCTTCAGTACCTTTAGAGCTGGGTTTTACCTTCCCTGGAGTCAGAACTCAAAGCTGTCTCCTCTCATTTGCAGGGCTGGCACAGAGCCATTGACAAGTTTGCTTGAAATAAACTGAGATAAAAAAAGGCTTTAATTGGAAGAATCAGGTCAGTGACCCAAGCTGTGATCACTGCCCTTGTCCCCACCTGCTCAGCCTCTCCAGGGCTCAATTCCTGGTAAACTGCTCTGCTGTGGGTCAGCAGCTTCCCCCAGATGCTGAGGGGCTTCACTGGACAGCCAAAAACAGCTCCAGAAAGGAAATTGGAGCTGGTTTAACCACAGCAGCTGCCCAAAGAGGAACGCTCCGCTGCAATTCCGCTGCATTCCAGCTGCTCACCCAGCTGCTCATCCCAACGAGCATGACCAATGCACCCAAAGCCCTTCTGGCCCCACAGTGCCACTCCTCTGAGACCTCCATGTGTGTTTTGGCCAGGCTCCATCCTCTGTCCTCCACTCAGAGACACAAACTTCTCATCCCAAGCCAGTGGAAGATCAGGGAGAGCTGAGAGGCTGCAGGCTGCCTTGGCACTAGCCTGGTACTTTCCTTCCTCATCAGACACCAATCCATGCTTTTCAGAGCCTGCTTTACTATTTCAGCTCCATGCAGAGGTGGAAAAGGGCATAAAAACAACAAGAAAAGTGTAAAAATGGGGACAAAGTTTTGCTGCAGCTGTGATCTGCCCCAGCCCCAGATTCCCCCCAGCCAGGAATGTGCTGAGCCTCTCATCAAGAGAAGCTGAGCTCTGCAGGGATAATTTCCTCAGAAAAGAGCTGAGCTGCTGCTCTTCAGAGCTCTGACCCTCCCTGGTTCTTTCAGGGAGGTTTAATACACTGTTGACATTTGTCAGGTTAAGAAAATCTGAGCCCAAGAGGCCACATGTGGGGTCTTCTAAAGAAATTCCCTAGCATGAAAGTGAACTCTTGAAAAGAAACAGGAAAAACCTGCTTCAGGATAAAGGTGTTGCTATGAGAATAAGCCCTGTCCAAACACAGCCACTTGCAAATGAGATTTCTCTGCAAGGATTCTGAAGAAAAACGTGCACCACCTCTAATGCCAGCTGCATTTTTTCATGTTACAGCATGGGCTACAATTACAACTGCCTTTAAAATCCCACTTTTCAATGTTTCCATTCCTTCCAGGATTCCTACCACTCACCTAAAACAGAGTCAGTGCCATTCTCAAATACAAAAAGCACAGAGTTGTTTTGTTTTTTGTTTTTTTGTTTTTTTTTTTTTTTTTAATGTGAAATGCAGATATGGAACATCTCACCTGAAAGGTGATTTTTACATTATTTTTACACCTCCTGGGGTATGAAGACCAGGAAGCTAAAAGTGTAACTTTGGCTAAATCATTCCCTATTAAATCATTACTACAATGGGGCTCATTTCCAGAAGTAACTTCAGGAAAGGCAGCAAGTCCAGGTTTGTGTGAGACACAGGCATGTCCTTGCAGGATTGGGCTGTTCCCGGCAGCGCTGGTACAGGAAGAGAATGAGGGGCAAAACCAGAACAAATGGTCAAGAGGAGAAAAAAAAAAAATGCAATAGATAAACACAATCTAATCTTGTGGTTCAATGCAGCAAAACAGAAATTCTGTTATAGCTCTCCGGAGGATTCACAACGTGTAATTTACAGGAATCCTGCTCAAAAAGCACAGCCCCTTCCAATCAGCCAGGCTGGCCAAGAGCAAAGGGCCTGAATGGATCTGAGAAGGCTCCTGTGGGGAGGAGCTGGCACAGCTCAGCTCCCTGAGCACCTGTGGGGCAGCTTCTGGTACCCTCTGATGGGGAACTGCCCTGTGCATCCACCCCACAGCTCCTGCTGTGCCCAGAGGGGACCAGGGCAGCAGCACCACAGGGACACGAGTGCCACCAACCCCCTGACAGAGGGGCTGACCCTCACTGCTCCTCTCTGCCTGCAACTCACACCCTCCCAGACACGGATCCTGTCACAGATGTGTTTCCATGAAAAATCCTTTCCTTAGGATTTTTCCTCCTGAGAAGCTGGGAGGCCTCAGGAACAAAATGTAAACATTGATTATCTGCTGCTGTGGAATGCAACAGGTGCATGTGTGATTGGTCTCATGTGGTTGTTTCTAATTAATGGCCAATCACAGTCAGCTAGCTTGGACTCTGTCTGAGCCATAAGCATTTGTTATCATTCCTTCTTTTTCTATTCTTAGCCAGCCTTCTGATGAAATCCGTTCTTCTATCCTTTTAGTATAGTTTTAATATAATATATATCATAAAATAATAAATCAAACCTTCTGAAACATGGAATATCCTCATATCTTCCCTCACCCTAGAACCCCTGTGAACACCACCACAGGATGCCACCATGAAGGTGCCAAAATCCCTTCAGGAGGGAGGTCACATTAAACCCCCAGTGTAATGCCAGGCACCTGGAACACAGTTGTTAACTCAGGATGTCAAATTCTGCTTTTTTCAGTTCTCCTGCCTCCCACCTCTGACCTAGATAAAGAACACATCCCGTGTATCCCTGCCACTCCCTGGATTCACAGAGACCAAAGGAGCCATGGATCAGCCTCCAAACCCCCAGCCCCACCAGAGTCCCCATCCAAGTCACCCAGTGATGGCACAAGGCCACTTTATGTTGCCCAAACATTTGTCATATCCCACCTTGTGATGAAGGTTCATTTTAAAGGGAAAATGGAAAACATAATTTTTCAGTACAGACATGACGTGGCTGTTAGTGTCAGTCACTTCCAGTGACATGGCAAAGGATTTTAACGTCACCCAAAACCCAACACCCAGTACAGGTAACATCTTCCTGCACATCTGTGCAAAGCCAGGGACTGCCCAGTGTTTGCTCAGTTGGATCTGTTAAAAATTCCATTAGTGTTACAAATCCAGGCTAAACCAAAGGTCTTTCTCCCTTCCTGCAGCCTCCAGGTTTAACAGAAAACAAAACTTTTTTCTCATTTTTAAAAACAAAAAGCTGTTTGCTGCTGCTCCCAAGCTGCAGCAGTGTCTGAAATGCCACAAGATCAGTGAGTGATGCAATTATTTCCCCAACACATCGTGAAATAAAGTAAACATGGAAAGCAGCAAAGAAACAGTTGAATCACGGGGTGTGCAAGAGCAGAGGGGATTAGACAAAGGAGAACAGCACTCACTGGTTTTCACTTGGGAAAGATGAGGTTGGGAAAGAGCCTGGGTAGCAGCTACTCCACGAGTCGGCGGCCAGCATGGAATTCTGCAAGCAGAAGGCACAACAGTTAGAGCCCAGCAGAGACCTGGAACCATTACCTGGGGCTGCAGGCCCATGGCTTCCCTCCCTCAGTGCTTCCCAGAGGCACAGGTGGCTCCTTGTCTCCCCAGCAGGACTCCAGTTTCAGTTTTGGAACCCACTCCCCTACCACTGTCCCCTGTCCCCTTCCCCAGCCCTTGCACAAGACACTGAAGGGACAAAGGAAATGGCATCAAGCTGTGCCACGAGATGTTCAGGCTGGAATTTATTTGTGGAAAGGGTAGTCAGGCATTGGCAGGGGCTGCCCAGGGAGGTGCTGGAGTCCCCATCCCTGGAGGTGTCCAAGGAAGGGCTGGATGTGGCACTCGATGCTCTGGTGTGGTGACAAGGTGGGAATCAGTCACAGATTGAACTTGATGACCTTGAAGGTCTTTTCCAACCTCAGTGATTCCATGATTCTGTGATTCAGTCTCTGTGGGATGTCAGCACAAACCCAATAACCTGAAATTGGCCGGCAGAGGTCACATCCAAAAATGTCCTTTTGTGCCTTTTGTCTTCTCACTTCCCTGAAGAGTCTCCAATTAATGGCAAGGTCTTAGCTCAGCTCATACCAATAAAATCAAGGAGAGAACACAGTATCCCCTTACTCAGCTCCACAGCAGCCTTTAATCTGTTCTTTTTATGCCCAAAGCAATGAAACCTTGTACTTGAAGCAAAGGAACTTGGGCCTCGCTTGAACTTCTGTGTCCCTGCATGTGACACATTCCAGAGTTTGAAACAGAAAGAGAAAACTCCAGGAACACAACAGCTATTTTGGGACATGGTTTGGTTTTTGCCCTGTTGGACAAATGCATCAGGAACCTGGTCTGGTTTTAGCAACTATATCAGGACAAATACAACTTATTTATCTCTGCTGCTCGGGAAACAAGGACGGCTGGACCCGGGCACAGATTCACACGTCTGGCAGAGATGTGCTGGGGTAGGAACAAGGTCTGATAGAGATGTGCTGGGGCAAGAACAAGGTCTGCAATCCTGATCACATTCTCTCAGTCTCTTCAGTCCTTCCTCAAGGAGCTGGCAGCCAGAACCTTTCAGAGAGGCTTTGTTTTAATCACAGCTTTTCCCTCCTCACCTCAATCCCTCGACTCCCTGCGCAGCTGCCTGGAAAGCCTGGAAATTGCTGCTGTAAACACAAAGCAAGACTCCCAGGATGTACCAGGCCAGATTGCTGTGCCCAGACCCCTCCTGGGCACAGCCTCCCCCTCCCCAGGATGTGCAGGGCCTCACCTCCACGTCGGGCACGGCGAGCTGGGAGCGGAGGCCGGGGATGCCGCGGACGGCGTCGCCCGGCTGCTGGTGCTGTGGGAAGCTGTTCCCCCCATCCATGGTGGGGTGAGAGCATCAGCCCGTGTCCTGCCTCATGGAGTCCTCAGGAGGGTGTGGAGTGAGTGGTGGCAGCGTCTTTAATTGTGCTCTTCACCCTGCACCATGTCCTGGGCTGGGAAAGAAAGGCGCTGTTTAGGTTTTGTCAGAGGGGAGGTGAGGGAAAAAAAAAAAACTACTTGTGGGTTTAAACATAGCTCAGAGATGAGCAAACAGCCTGTGAAATGCTGCTGCCTCTTCAGAAAAGAGAGGGTTTCATGGGAAACAGAGCTCTGCATTAGCACCACACCAGGAATTCACCCAGGTTGGAACTGGAACACACCTCTCACACCAGGAGCCCTGCAGGTCCCTAAGGTCACCCACAGCTGGGCTCAGCCTGAGGAATTTCCTTATCTAATGTACAAGAAGACTCTGCACTCCTGTGCAAACTCATGGTAATCAATTCCCCCAAAATGCCTGTTTTCCTGAAAATATGCTCTGGAGGTGGGACACTGCTGAGCAAGCAGTGAACCCTCCTCTCCCACCCTGATGCACTCTGGGGTCTCCCAGCTCCAAGGCAGATGTTTGAACCCTCATCTCCCATCCCATGGCACTCTGGGGTCTCCAAACTCCAAGGCAGATGTTTGAACCCTCATCTCCCATCCCATGGCACTCTGGGGTCTCCAAGCTCCAAGGCAGATGTTTGAACCTTCATCTCCCACCCTGATGCACTCTGGGGTCTCCAAGCTCCAAGGCAGATGTTTGAACCCTCATCTCCCATCCTGTGGCACTCTGGGGTCTCCAAGCTCCAAGGCAGATGTTTGAACCCTCCTCTCCCACCCCGTGGCACTCTGGGGTCTCCAAGCTCCAAGGCAGATGTTTGAACCCTTTTCTCCCATCCTGTGGCACTCTGGGGTCTCCCCAGCTCCAAGGCAGATGTTTCTGCACCAAGACCTTTCCCACAGCAGTCAAACCCAACAATACCTCATTACTCATTTGAAATTAATAGTATTAATGCCACAATTTCCTGAATTTATCAGCTTCTGGCACTTTCCTGGCAAAAGGAGATCCAGTGCAGGAGCATTGTCCTGGCAGGATTAATCTCACAGTAACACCCTGCCTCCAGTGCACTTCTCAGTCAAAACCACCAAACTGATTAATTTTCTTCTAAATTCTCCACAATCCCACAAGTAACCAATTTCCAAATGGATTTAATGCATTAAAACAAAAAGGAGATGGTGAAAGCAACCTATACAACCAGAGGAGCACAGAAAAGCATTCACAATATCTTCATTTCTACTGAATCTTTCTTTGTCACTTCCTGAGTAAGGGAAGCTGAGTAAATCAAAGTGGCCAAAACCTCTGGATGGAGCAATCCAGCCACACACAACACCTACAGAGCGCAGAGCAAAGCTGTAATTTAAAAGAGCCACCTCTGATCATTCAGGACACACTGTTTGCTACAAGGAATATTTTTGAAAAGCCATTTCTGACTCTTTTAAAAATAAGTGGCCCTGCGGCGGACAGAATGACTGTGGCGTTTGCGATGGAAAGTGAAATTAAAGTGACTCTTTCTGCCTCCCCGTGGTGCCACAGCCGTGCCAGCAGTGCCCTCTGGGCAGGGCTCATGTGGGGGCTGCAGGGACCACCCAGGACCCCTAAGCCTGATCCTACAGTGGAGTCACAGGCAAAGCCCCCAAGTGCCCAGGGTGTTCTGTGTGAAAAGCAGAGTTCAGCAGTCACATCCCACCTATGGAATGCTGCGTGGAGCTCCCAAAGGGATTATTTGGGTTTTGGTTTTCTTGCAGGGAGAAGGTCACCCTTTTCTATTTTGCAAAAAGATTCTCTCCAACTCCCGCTCAGCTTTACCCAAGCCAAGGCTGAGGTTTGCTGATCTCAGGGTCAATATCACCAACTGCTGTGTGTCTATAAAACCCTGTGACTCTTCCTTACAGACTTCAGGGGTTTTGCTGCTTTTCTTTTTTTTTTTTTTTTCTTTCCCCTATTTGCAACAGCTTTTGAGAGGAAATCAGCAGCAGTGATTCCCGTAAGAGCCATAGCAAATACAAATATACAGCTTTACTTACATATCCAAAGGAACTCAGGAAGGGTAAAATCAATATCAGCATCCCTCTGTGCCTGCTCTGCATTAGCTTGTGTCTCACACCACCAGATCTCACTGGTGAACCCTGCAGAGCAGAGGCTGCCTCTAAAGCAGCAGCAGCTCCCCAGGAAAACTGCACAACAGATCACACCCCACTGGCAAAACGAAGGAAAACTGCTTTGCAAGAAAGCTAGAATGCTCTGAGCCTTGGTTTGTGGGGGGCTGTATTGCAAATGCAAAATATAGCCAAGCATTGAAAACAGGGGGGAAAAAGAGGCACCAAGAGACCACTCTACAGCTGATACCATTCCAGCCACATTTCAGTCCTGGAAGATGCTGAGGGAATTCCTTACCAGCACTTACTGGACACCCCAAAATCCAACCTGCACCTGCCAAATCTTTGTGCTGCAAAAGGAGTTCCTGGTGATGAACGTGGAGCCTGACCCAGCTCTCACTCTGAGCTCATGTCCCAGTGCCAGGGGCTGCTGTCCAGTTTACACTCCCAAATTCCAAGGAAAAACTAAATAAAACACTAAATCCAGAGTCAGAGGCTTGCATGAGCCCGAGAGGACAGCAGGACAACACCCAGCACAAGAACAGAGAAGTGGGAACAGCCCTCTCAGTCTGTGCCCATCCCACCATGCTCCAGGCAGCCACATCACGGAAAACCATCAAAATCAGCAAGTTCCAAAGTGCTTCCACTTCCACATCCCATCCTGCTGCTGTGACAGTAAACACTGGTTACACAGAGGCCCACACACGTGAGAGCGCCACTATAACAAACTTTTAAAAGCGATTTTCCACCGCTTCTCTTACCAAGCAAGCAGCAGCTTCCGCTGTTACGGCAAATCCCCGGAGAGGAGGCTCCAGGAGCCAGCACTGGTGTTGGGAGAGGCTGGGAGAGGAAAGCCCAGCCCTCAGTGGCAGCATGCAGAGACTGTTCCCAACTTCAGCCACTTCAGTCTCATCTCCTTGCAGCAGCGATCCCCCAGAGCCAGAGGGAAGAGGACACGACCCTAAAAATCCCACAGGACATTTTCCTTGCTGGCCGTGCAGGCCAGGTTTGAAAGTGAAAGCAGCTCCCTGCACAGGATGACGAAGCCCCGGAGTGATTTCATCCTATCACTGAGCTCCAGAACAGTTTCAATATTCCAAACAGTTTGCTGTCAGCACAGGGACTAAGGAGCAGCTCCAGCCTGGAATTTCTCTGGAATTCATCGTGTCTAGAGGTTACAGAGCACAGCTTTCAGCTTTTAACAGCTTGAGCTTTTTAGGCATTTCTCAGACCAGCGCTGCAGCAGGAAAATTCCAATTGGGAATACACAAAGAACTGCTGTGCTGTAACCAGGATGGACAGAGATGGGAGTAAGGGCTTGGATCACTGATAACTGCGATCAGCAGAGGTGAAAACAACCCAGCAAAGTGCAGCCAGCACTTCCTCCCGTTGTGTTCCACCCTTTGTTGGTGTATTTTAAATTGCCTCCATTAAAGGAACACAGCCAGAAACCCACAGACGTGCCTGGAGCAGCGGGAGCTAAACCTGCCGATCACGAATTACCACGCTGGGGAACAACAAAAACACCTTGGGAACGTGATCCTGCTCTTCCTCCTGCTCAGGGATCGGCTCCCCTCACCCTGCCCACCCCTACAGAGCAGAGGTGGAGCCCCAAAGTGTCCCCACCTTGCTGCACCCACCCGTGAGCCCCCCAGCATGGGCGCCCACGGGAATTCTGCGGGATGTGGCGGCCCCAAAGAAATGGGAAGTCAACCCCACAGAACTCTGAACAGCCAGTTTTACTTCTCAAGCACCCAGGCACCTTCAAGTTCCTCTTTCATGCTTCTCCTTGACGTATATTTGGGAAGTTTAGACCAAACAAGCAGATGGGAATAGGACTCAGTCCCGCCACCAACACAAAGGAGAAACACCAGAGCGGAAAACGCGTCTTATGGGTGATGAAAATGGAATTGCTTCAGGGCATCCTAAGCCAGCACTTTGAGCCACCCTGGTCTCCTGGGACACAGGTATTGCAGCCCTGGAGCTGGGCACAGCACTGCCAGGCTCCAGGGCAAACCCTGGCATCACCTGGGCACCACAAGTCAATGCTGCAGCATGGAACAATCCATGCAACAATTAACTGTGGGAATTAGTCTGCAAGGAAAGGGAAGGAAAATCTGGATCATTCCAGAGATTCTTGCAAGAGCTGTGGCAGTGCAGGCAAAAGAACAAACCTGCCCTCCAAGGCCAGCAGAGTTTCCACAGGGAAGAGCTGGATGCTTCAAGCAGTACTTGCTGCTCCTCGTCTGACAATCAGACCATACAGGGGGAAACCAAACAAATGCAGCTTTTTGGAGGGAAAAGTTCCTTTTAGGAGAAAATATTAACTGCCACACACAGGTAAATTCCACCTATCCCTGCTCTTCCACCTGGAAACACATAGGATTATTTCTGGACAGGGCAAAAACGCCTCCCAGACACCACCCATGCTCTGCCAAGGAACTCAGCACGTTCCTCTGTAAATCCACCCAGCATCACCATTCCCAAGCCACAAACACATCCCTGTAAGGCAGAGGCAGTGGCTCAGACACCAGGTCCACAGAACATTCCCAAAAGCAGAGTTTTGGGCACCTCCCAGCACGAGGCACAGCCTGAGCAGGGCACTCGGAGCACTGGGGCTGCTCCCCTTCCACAAAGAACCTGGCTAAGCAAGGTCAGAAGCCAAGAAAATGCAGGTCCCAAATTCTTTACACTTTCTCCCCAGTTTCTCTCACAAAAAGAGAGAAACCCTCTCGGCCTGAGCAGGTCCCAGTGTTCTGTTTCACACAGAGCCACTCATGGTAGGAAAACCACTTCAGGACATCAAAGCCAGCTTCCCTAAGGATTGGGGCAGCCTTAAGGCAGACTCGACGTGCACCTGCTCTGTGAGAGGCGTGTGTTCACTTTGATCACACCCACACTTGTGCAGATCTCGATTGTGCAACCCAAAAAGACTGAAGAGTTTTAAGTTTTAAACAGAAAAATGTCTCAGGAGAGTATAAACCTTTCGTGAAGGATCCAGAGTCTCATGGTGACAAGTCACAGCACGGTTTGTTCCTGTGCAGAGACCTCCCAGCAACATTTGAACGAGACAGGTACAGGCTTATTTTAGGAAAATGAGGGTGTAAACATCCAAAAACCAGACCCCCACGAAGTAAAGAGCTTTTGGCAGAGATAGCAGAGCTCAGGCTTCCAAAAGCTCCAGCTGGCAGCTTATGGAGCTCTGCAAAACCTGGCAGTGCTGCACGGGACACAGAGCACTCCCAACCCCACAGCAACAGTGTTAGCACATCATTTTCCACTTAAACATTCCCAGCACCAGCTGCTCTTGGTTCAGCCATTCCTGCACGGCTCAGGACGAGCTCGATGCTCAGGTGACACCAGGATGATGAGCAGCAGGAACAGCCCCACAGAGGCACACAGCCAACACCCTCCCGCCCTCCAGACTCACCCCAGGGCCAGTGCACAGAGCAGAAAACCCTCTGGGGTTTGGATCCCAGCTTTGAGATGCCAGTGCTGAACCTGCAGGACCTGCCCTGCCCAGCCTATCTCGTTCTCACTGTAAATTGAGCCTCTAAGGGGGAGCCACAGTCCTTACACTGGAACTTACAGTTACTCTGAGGAGTTTTAGAGCTGGCACTAGTATTTATATATATATTGCAGAGGCTCTGAATTGGGCCAGCAGAAGCTCAGTGCATGATGAATTCATGGCTCCACACTGACAGAGAGAAGTTTGGATCAGATATTAGGAAATCCTTCCCTGTGAGGATGCTGAGGCTCTGGCACAGGCTGCCCAGAGAAGCTGTGGCTGCCCCATCCCTGTAAATTGTAATCCTGGAACCCAAGGCCAGGTTGGACAGGGCTTGGAGCACCCTGGGACAGTGAAAAGTGTCCCTGACCATGGCAGGGGTGGAACTGAATGAGCTTTGAGATCCTTCCAACCCAAACCATTCCGTGATTCTGAAGAGGGAGTCAGAAACACGAGGGGGAGTCAGAAACACGAGGGGCAGTCAGAAACACGAGGGGCAGTCAGAAACACGAGGGGCAGTCAGAAACACGAAGGGCAGTCAGAAACACGAAGGGCAGTCAGAAACACGAGGGGGAGTCAGAAACACGAAGGGCAGTCAGAAACACGACGGGGAGTCAGAAACACGAGGGGGAGTCAGAAACACGAAGGGCAGTCAGAAACACGAGGGTTCGCTGCCTGTGGCCACCCCGGCTGTAGCGGGACCCGGCTCGGACAGGGTTGGAGAGGTCCGGGCTTTGCCGGGATCGCGGTTCCAGAGGCTCCGCAGCATCTCGGGCTCTCTCCCATGCCGACACGCGCTGCCGGTACCGGCACAGCCCCGGGCGGTCCCGCCGAGCCCCCCCCGGCCCCGCTCCACACGCGGGACGGACACGCGTGGGGGACACGGGTGCCTACAGCGGCAGCGGGGCCGTCTCCACAGGCTGCTCCGGGCCCGGCCCGAGCCCCGCAGCCCCCGGACTCCCCGCGGCACCGACCGACGGCTCCTGGGACAGGCCCCGCCGGGGGCCACGTCCCCACCGAACCCCCCAGCCCGGCCCGAGCGGGCCCGCGGCCCCCGCCCACGGAGAGATCGGCCCGGAGGGGAGGAAGCGGCGGGTCCCGGGGGCAGCGAGCGGGCGGCCCTCACCTGTGCTCGGGGGTCGCGGGGCTGCCGGGGGTCCCGGGCGCTCCGGGGCTCAGGCTCCCGCCCGGCCGCCGCCGCCTGGCGCCGCTTCCGGGTCCGCCATGTTGGAAGGGCTACAGAGCTTCCGGGGAACGGGGAGGCGGCGACCGGGCGAGGACCGGGAGCGGGGAACGGGAGAACCGGGCCCGGGGAAACGGCAGAACCTGGAGTGGGGAACGAGGAACGGGAGAACCGGCAGTGGGCAGCGGGGAAAGGGAGATCCGGGACTGGGGAACGGGAGAACAGGGAGTGGGGAACGGGAGAACCGGGCCCGGGAGGAGTGGGCAGCGGGGAACGGGAGAACCGGGAGTGGGCAGCGGAACGGGACAACCGGGCCAGGCCGCGGAGCGGGAAGCAGGAGAGGCAGGGCTCGGAACTCGGTCTCGGTGGGAGCCGCCAGGGCGGCCCCGAGTGATGAACGGGCAGCGGGCCCGGGGCCGAAGGAGCCCCCGAGGCAGAGGGAGCCTCCGGGGCCGCCTCCCCCTGCCCCGGTTCAGGAGCGGGCGCTGCCCCCGGAACGGCGGGTCCAGGTCCACACCCGGCCCGGGGGCTCCCGGGGGGCTCCCGTGGGTCTCAGCATGGCCCGTTCCCACGGGCTTTGCATCGGTGTGCTCGCCTTTCATCCCACATTGATCCACCCATCCATCCATCCATCCATCCATCCATCCATCCATCCATCCATCCATCCATCCATCCACCCATCCCAGGATGGGATGGAAATAGGAAGCAAACCAAAATCTCGGAGCAGCCTTGGCTGTGCACACCATCAGCACCATCAGACTCCCGAGCAGAGTCTGTCCAGTGCTTTTCCTCTCAAAAGAAAAGGAAATTCCTCACTTTTCCTCCCTGCAGGACCAGGGCAGCAGCTCAGCCCACAGAGGACACAGAAGAGCTGGAAACAAACCCTGAGCAGCTTCCAAGGATTCTGCCCACTCCCATGCCACAAAGTCCTGCTGCAGGAATTAAAAAAAAATCACAGGGCTGGAGAATGACCTGCTCTCACCATCCCAGGCTCCTCACTCGTTTTGCCCACACTGGGCCTTTTAATATTGTTAATTTCCCATTGCTTGCATTGGATTCATGCCACCTTTGCAGTCCCACAGTAAGAACGAAATCCCAAGGGGTCACACAGAAGCCTCCTGGATTTTTACACCAGCACAGCAGCAGCCAGAGGGAACTGATTTATCCCCAAGAAGGGAAGTACTGGCAGATGGGAACCACATTAACACCAGGTCCTTGGGAATTTTGGGTGTGTGCCAGAGGCAAAGGGGGAACCAGGAAGGTCTGTCACAGTCCCCTTCTTCCCCTGCTAATCCCACTGCTCCCATCCTTCATTCATTTGCATATAGTAATTAATCAAGCCAATCCTGTCACGTTTTCCAACATACACTTCTTACAGAGATCCTTTTAAATCTTTATTTGGTGTTACACAAATATAAATAAATAAGCACAGTGGGAGAACACACAGAGATCCATCGAGCACTGAATCTGCCTCCTCCCAGAACCACCAAACCCAGTTTTCCCTTACCAGGATCTCCTCCTCCTCCTTCCACCCTGTGTGAATTGTGGATCCCAATTCACACAGGAAACCCTAATGAAGCAGAAGTGATGCTGGGCTGGGAGACTGTGCCTGCACTGGTGGGAGATGTGGGGGACATCTGAGTTGTGTCCTGGTCTGTTTGCCCCTTTACAGGAGCAATGTCCCTGGAAAACAGCCTGGCTTCTCCAGGAACAGCCCTTCCTGGGCAGCTGGTCCCTGTAAGACACCCAGTCTCAGAAAATGAAGACAAAGATGGGCATTTTGGGGAGCTGGTCCCTGTAAGACGCCCAGTCTCAGGAAATGGGGACAAAGATGGGAGTTTTGGGCAGCTGGTCCCTGTAAGACACCCAGTCTCAGGAAATGGGGACAAAGATGGGAGTTTTGGGCAGCTGGTCCCTGTAAGACACCCAGTCTCAGGAAATGGGGACAAAGATGGGAGTTTTGGGCAGCTGGTCCCTGTAAGACACCCAGTCTCAGGAAATAGGGACAAAGATGGGAATTTTTGGGCCCTGATCCCATGAACACAGCAGCTCCACATTGGGGTGTGCCTGGCTGCTGTCACCCACTGCCACTTCCTGTTTTTTCCCAGAGCCTGGAAATCCCCTGACTTTCCGTGGGGTGAGGGCTGTGGAGCCGTGCTGCCAGCTGGCCCTGTGCCCCTGAAGCTGTGGGAAGAGGCAACCAGGGGACAGACCCTGCCCCGTGCAGGGCTGGGGCATGCAGGGGGCAGGGATGGGACCATCTGTGATGCCAGGGTTCCACAAAACCATCCCATGTGTGAATAAACCCTTCTGTGCCCATTTGGCCGGGTTGTGGGGCTGCAGAGAGTGAGAGCTCAGCTCCTGCCTGCCCCATGTGCCACAATTTTGGCAGGTGTCAGCTATTTCTCCCAGTTTGTCACCTCCCCTCTGGAAGGGAGGATGCTGGTGCAAATATTTGGGAAAGCCCAAGAGCCTCTGGCTTTGCCTGATGCACCTGCAGCCCCAGTGGGGGACAGGGCTTGGGGGTACCTGGGGACACCCCATGTGAGTCCTTGGCTTGCCCTGCTCATTCCTGGACAGTCAAGCAGGATTTTGCCTTTTGGGGAGGATTCTTCTGCCACCCTGGTGGGAGAGGGAGTAGGACAGCCAGGGAGGAGAGTGTGGAGTGTCAGGAGCTCCTCCAGCCCTCCCACTGCTGGGAACACCTCGGGAAGGGGATGCACAGCACTTACCAGAAATTCGGGGATGGGTTCCAGCACTTTGGACTCGGTGCCAAGACTGGAATAAATCACCCGGGGCTGGGTGCTGTCGTGACAGAAGCCGTTGAGGGAGGAGGGAAAGGCGGTGCTGGCGGGATTGGAGGGCTCGGCAGAGCAGCCCCCTCCTCTGCATCCCCTCTTTGGAACCTCCTCCCAAACCTTCACAGGCTCAAGTTCCTTGAACAAACCAAATTCCTCCAACAAACTGGAGCATCACAGTGATCTGACCTTTTGGGGACTCATGGGGCCCTGACCATGCTCAGGCCTCCCAAAACAGCCTCAGGACTCTCCCACCTGTGCTTTGGAATCCATGCAGTGCCAGCAGCTCTCGTGGAAAGGGAGAATTCATATATTTGTCCTGCCCTGCCTCAAATGAACGGCTCAGCTCTCGAAGCTGCTGCTACATGTTCCAATCCCAGCTCAGTCTGGCTCCATCCCTTTGGCCAAAGGGTTTGAGCCTCTGGCACAGCGGGGCTGGAGGCGGCTGCAGGGGCACCGTGGTTCCCCTGAGCTGACACTGCACAAACCCCACGTACCGGCACCGGTTCCCGGTGTTCCCGGCCGGAGCTGTCATACCGCAACTCCCCGGGCTGGACATCCCCGGTATCCGGTGAAACCGAGCTTTGAACGGGGAGAGCAGCGTGTGCAGCCCAACCCTTAGGAGCCACCGGAGGGTGCCCGCAGGAGAGGCGGCTCTGCCGGGGCCGGGGCCGTGAGGGGGAGGCGGCGCAGGGAGGAGGAGCCCGTTCGTTCCCCCGGGCTGGGCCGGAGTCTGGCGGGGCGCTGGAACCGGTGCCGTTATTTTGGGGATGCCCTCGCAGTTGCTTGGCCGGGCGGGATGGGACGAGGTGCAGCCGGAACCGAGCGGAACAGGGGGAGCGGGTTCACCCCAAACCCGAAGCGGCTGCAGAGCGGCCCAAGCGCGGCGGGCGGACCGTGAGGGCGGCGGAGCAGGGCCGCTCCCCGGCGCGGCAGGGCCGCTCCCTGACGGGGCAGAGCCGCTCCCCAATGGGGCAGAGCCGCTCCCCGGTGGGGCAGGGCCGCACCCCGGTAGGGCAGGGCCGCTCCCCGGTAGGGCAGGGCCGATTCCGTGCCGGTGCCGTCTCCATGACTCCCGCGTGCCCTTTGCCCTCCGCCCTTCACCGCCCGCCGCCCCGCCTCCGAGGGGTGATTGACAGCGCTCACAGCCAATAGTAGCGCGTTGCCGCCGCCAGCCCCGCCCTCAATCGCGACGGACATCGCCTATGAACTATCACATCTGAATTGCACCTCAATCCCCGCCCATATAGCTGACGGACAGCTCAGTTAGCCTATCACATAGCCCCGCCGCCGGCCGGGGTGGGTGGGAGGGACGTTCGTAACGAACCAACCGGAACCCGACGTGATGTAGCCGCGGCCAATCAGCGTTCGAGCGCTCGGGGACGGGGCCGACGGCGTGGCCAATGGGGGCGCGCGCCGGGGCGGCGCGAGGCGCGGAGCGGGGCGGGGGGGGGGCGGACGGAACGGCGGGGGCGGGCGGGGACAAGATGGCGGCAGCGGCGTCGGCGGCGCGCGCGCGGCGGGGCGGGCGGTAACGGGGCGGCGCGACCGGGACGAGGAACGGGACCGGGGCCGGGAGAGCGCCAGGGGGCAGCGGCCGAGGGGCGGCCCCTGAACTTGGGGGAACGCGGGAGGCGGCGGCTCGGCGGGGCGGAGCGCGGCGCCGGGGCCCGGCCCGGCTCCCCCGCCTGGCGACGGGGAGGGGGGACTCGGCCGCTCGCCCCCCCCCTCCCCCAGTTCACCGTTCGGGCCGGCGGCAGCGGCCGGAGCTGCGTGCGGGGAAGGAGCCGGCCCGGGCCGGGAAGGGCCTGGAGGTCACCGAACCCTCCCCGGGAGTCCGTCCCGTCCCGTCCCGGCTCCGGCGCTGATTTTGTCGCACTGAAAGTGTCCTGTCCCCTGTCACCCCGCTCTGCTCTCCCGCCGTGCCCTGCCGCCAGCCCCGCTGACACCTGTGGGAGGTGCGGGAGGCACCGTCCGGGCCGGGTGGGCATCCCTGACCCTCCCCTCTCTCCGTGAAGAACCGGACACCGGGCAGGAGATCCCCCGGGAGCAGCCGGGTGTTGGGGCACGGGGGGTCTCCCTGACCCCTCCCGGGATCAACGGGGGTTGTGTTGTCCTGCACCGCTGACACCCGGAGCAAAGGCGGTGGTGACACATCATGTGCCGGGCGCAATCCCGGTGGATGAAGGATGCCCCCGGGAGCTCTCGGTAGGCACCGAAGGCCTCAAACTTTTATAGGCGAAAGCGAAGACGCAAGAATTGTTTGGGAAAACTCCTTCAAGGAAACTTGCTTCCAGCTCCCCAACGGCTGAACCCCCGCTGCGGCCCGCGCTCCGGGGGGAGCACGCACCTTCCCACCCCGGCTGGAACCGTGAGCTCCTAGGCATGGAAAGTCACGAGAGGGACTGGGAGCTGCTCTGGTTCCACGGGGTGGCCTGACGGGCCCAGAGATGACCTAACTCTGTAGGATCAAACTGGGCCCAGCCAAGGCCAGCTGACTGGGAAGAGCCCCCGGTAGCGGGACCGGGTCGGAAGCAACGCGAGTCCCGGACTGAGTGTGTCCCGTCACAGATTTATGTTCTTTTTCAAAGACTTTCTGGAGCCAGGCCGGGATCTTTTGGCATCCAATTGACCTGGAAGCAGCTCTTAGGTTTGGGTTTTTTTTTTCTTTTTTTCCTTCTTTTTTTTTTTTGTTGGTTGTTTTTTTTATTATTATTATTATTATTCATGTTTGTACAATCTTCTGGATATTTTTTTCCCGAGAAGGAGTAAAAAGGGAGTGTTGGAAACTTAACAAAACAAGGATTAAAGCCTTGAGCGCTTAAGGAAAAAAAAAAAAAAAAAAACAACAAAAAAAACAGGTTAAGGAACTTAATCCAGGATGGATCTGCAGGAGCCCCAGCAGCTGGGAATGTTTGCAGAGAGCGAGCTGATGTCGGTGGGCATGGACACGTTCATCCACCGCATCGACTCCACCGAGGTCATTTACCAGCCCCGGCGCAAACGGGCCAAGCTCATCGGCAAGTACCTCATGGGAGACCTGCTGGGAGAGGGCTCCTACGGCAAAGTCAAGGAGATGCTGGACTCAGAGACCCTGTGCAGGAGAGCCGTCAAGATCCTGAAGAAGAAGAAGCTGCGCCGGATCCCCAACGGGGAGGCCAACGTGAAAAAGTGAGTAAGGAGCTCTGGCAGCTGGATGGGTGAGCTTGCTTCTTGTTCAGCAGCTGAGCTGCTGTGTTGTTTTAGCTGACAGCGTGGATCTGCTGTGTGAAGTGCTTCCTAATCCACAGGTATTTAGGAATCTCTTCCCTCTGAACAGCAGCCAGTGCTCTGGGTGAGGCTGGGCACAGGTTCCCAAGGGCTGGGAGAGTCTGGGATGACACCACTTTGGTGTCATTTAATGGATAAAATATTGTTTCTTAAAGCAATTCCTCTGTATCCTCTCAGCACCTGGGCGAGGTGAGAACCTTACAAACACACCTGGTGTCCTCACAGGGTTATTCCTGTATCTGCCCAAGTGTCCCCAGGTGTTCCCTGGAGCTCTCTGTGGTGGCAATTCCTCCTCCCACCCATGGGGAAGGTGGCTGGAACAGAATCCAATATATGGAGCACCCCACGGGCACAGGAAGTTTTGGGTTTTTTGCTCAGCTTCATTTCTAAGGTCCTTGGGAGTTAACTCAAGGCTCTCCCCAGCTGATTTCTGTGGCTGTAAATTGGGGCCAAGGGTTGTCAGCTCTCTGTGCCTCTGCCACACCTGGTTACTCAGGGTACAAAGCCCTCCCTCATGGAAGTGAACCCCAGGAGGGGCTGGATCAGTGGGGCTGCTGTGGGAACTCTCCCTACCCTGGACCTTGCAGCAGCCCTGCCAGGAGCTGCTTATCAGCCCTGCAGGAGCCTCTGCAGCCCAAACAACCCAGGAGGGTTTATCTGGGCTGGGAGGGAGAGCTCTGAGAGGTCGAGGATACTCTTGTGCTGTTCTGCTGCGGGTGAGCCCTGACCTGCAGAGCCCTGTGTCTGTCCCTCCGCTTGATTTCCCAGTTTAGCTGTGGGATATTTCACATCCTGTCCCAGCACTGCTGTCAGGGAGCTCTCTCACTTTGCCTTCCAACCTTTCTTGGCTGTGGAAGAGTCACATCCCAAGGCTGGGACCTCCCTGTCTCTCTCCCTTCCTGGCTCAGGTTCAGGATCAAGCAAACCTGGTTAATGTGTAATAAAATGTTTCTTGTTTTTCTGGTGGAGGCTGAGTGCCCCGTCCCTGGGTCCCTCCACGGGCGCTTCCAGAGCTGCCACTGGGGAACCTGGAGATGGTTTCCTCCTTAGGGAAGCTTTCCATGTAAATTAGGTAAAAAGAGCTTGCCCACATCAGGAGAGTTCCCTGCTCTCAGAGCCATGGGAATGCTCCTGTGTCCTGAGGTGAACTCCGTGGAAGTTTTATTCACACCCAGAACGGGGCTGTGAGTATCAGATGGGTCATTAAGGGAGTTATTAAAAGGGACTTTCTGTGGACATTTCCTGGCTCAGCCCCACCTGCTCCAAAACACCCAAGGCAGATTTTAGGTCTTGCCTTGTACCCAGGGGTTTAACTTTAGTTCAAGTTCCTATTTCTGTTCCCTCATCCTTTTCCCTCTGCCCACCTATCCATGTGCTTTATCTGCTGCTTCAGTGGGGAATTTTAAGGCAAACTGTTGTATTTTGTGGTTCCCTGGTCCCTTGGCACTCTGAGCTTATCAGAACCCTTCAGCACTGCTGTGAGAGGGAGTGAAAGCTGTGTCTGCTCTGAGTGTGAGATATGTGACCAAACAGGGTGGGAGGAACAAAGTGCTGTGGGGTCTCCAGGTAGTGCTGGACAGGACCCTGACACAGTATTTTAATGTCAACATGGCCAGATTGCACTGGAATCTCACTTTGGGCAGCTTTGAGGAGTTTATGTCCAAAAACTGCTCCTGTGCACAGGACAGCAGGAAATGGGTTGGATCACACTGTTGGGCTCTGCTTTCTCTCTTGGAATCTGATCACTGAAGTGTTTTCCAGTGTTTCCCACCACACAGGGAAAAGCTGCAGGTGAGGTTTGGGCTGTTGGGCGGAGGTGATTGAGTTACTGTGGTGGGTTCCTTCCTCAGAGCTGTGCTGATAGCACAGGAATGGAATTGTCCTCCGAGGAAATCCCTGGAAAACGGTTCCTAGACAGTGGCCCTTGGGTAATTCCACAAGCAGTAACACACAGGGAGTAATGAGAGTGCACTAATGAGCTGTGGAGGATCACACAGGTGTCTGAGCTGGGCCTTGGGCACCTGCAGATGTTGGGCTGGAAATGGGATGTTAATGCCAACCTTGGGTCACTCCTTGCTGATATCCCAGGCCACAGGCTCTTCTCTGCCCCAGCCCTGTTGTTCTGGAGACCCAGAAATTACAGCTAAAATGTGTTTGGGACTTAGGTCAGATCAAATTATTTTTCTCTGCTCCAAAATACTCCACTTCTGCCCCAGGAAAATGAGCCCTGAAGGGTTCTCTGAGTCCTGGAGAGGATGTTGAGGGCTTAAACTTGTAAGGCACAATTTCCTTAAATCTATTGGGGCAATAACTTCTCTATAGAGCAGGTGGAGGTGGCTCAGTCAGGCAGACACTGCAGAATCTCATCCCTGCAAAAAAAAAAAAAAAAAGGGAGTTTAGTGGAATTGCCAAAAAAACAAAAAGGCAGGAAAACCTGGCAGCCTGTGGCTGCAGCAGCAGCAGAGGTTTAATAACGCTGTGTGCTAATAGCCTGACACGTTAATTAAGTGTTTGGGGCTCTGTGGGATCCCAAGTGCCCTGTGCTGTACTTACCACCTCAGCAATTGCTCTGCTTGGAATTTGTGCTCCTTGGAATTCCTCTGAGGGTTTTCCTGGGTTATGGGGCTGTGCTGTGACAGTTCCTGGGGTCTGCAAGTGCCAAGAGCTGGAACCTCCACACGGGGACAGATTTGCTGGAGGCTCTGGAGGTGTGAGCTCAGGTGGGAATGAGCTGATCCCTCCTCCTCAGGGATGTGTTCCCCTTGGCTCAAGGATTTCCTCTGCTGAGCTGGATGTTTGCCTGGGTTGGGAGGTGAAATGCTGGGACCTGGAAGAGCCCAGAATTCCATATTCTGATGGATATAGAATTTGGAATGCCAGACATCCCTGCAGGAGCAGGACGTGGATGAACTCTTGGGACTAAGCAAAAGTGACACTGAAATCTTCCTGGCACTTCCAGCCAGTCCTGGATCAGGTGCTGCACTCCCTAAGCTTTCAGGATGTTGTGGGAAGAACCTTGTGAACCAAAGGAAGGGAATGAATCTTTTGGCTGTGTTTTCTTAGGCTGGGAACAAGGAAGAACACTGCATCTCACAGTGGAGATGTCCAGGAAGGAGAATCTGCCTTTCCAGGCTGCCTTTGGCACGTTCCAAAATGCTGTGGCCCATGGAACAAGGGGGCAGCTTTGCTATTTACAGTTCTGAGCAGCAACACCCCCTGTTATTTACCAGAGCAGGTTCCTTGCAGGGAATAAATCTTAATCCACCAGGATGAGCTTAATGGATCTGACAGAGCTCGAGTTAGGTCTTTTTTCCCCCTTGTCTCCTTCCAAGGAGGTTGTACTTGCAAGCAGGCCTTGGTTTCTGACAATCTGTCTGCTCACACACTTGCAGTGGGGTTTTGTTGGTAGTTTTGGAAGAAAAAAAAATCAAATTTAGGCCTGTTCTGAGGTGGTGAGACCTCTGTTCCCCTACTCGAGGGGTTTGCAAAGTGAGATGGGACTGGAGGTGACTGAGCTGGCTGTCCCTGCTCCTCAGGCATTCCAGAGCTAAAGAGGGGCTAAAAATAGAAGTAATCTTTCCTCTGGGAAAAGGGTGGCTTGGCTTCTGCCCCAGGGGTGGGGGCACTGCCCTGGCATTTTGGATTGGTTCACAGAGTCCTCCTGAGGGGGGGGAAATCATTACAGAAATATGAGATATTTATTTGTAGGAATTAGTGTTTTGTGCTTCTGAGTTGTATTACAGGGAATGAGCTGTTGGGATCAGGATTTTAAATGTGTTCCCAACATTTTGGGCCTAAAGTTGTGTTTGAGTGTGTTTGCTCTCCTCTGGCAGCCCTGGTTGGAGCCCTCAGCCCTCTCCCTTTGTGCTGCAGGATCTCCTCAGCTCCACACTGACACTGGCTGCTGTTCCTTGTGCTAATTTAATCCACTTCAGCCCTTTGGTCATTCCTATAATTAGACTTGTCTGCCATGTCCACACAATACTTGGGAGTTTTGCTGTGGTATCCTGGGTCTCTGCTCAGTTCTTGGTGGTTTCTTCTAAATCCAGAGCTGAGGAAGGAGTCTCTGGCCTTAATTTTGGTGGTGAAATAATTCACACTGCTCAGACATCCTTAAAAGACCAGTAAGGATTCTCCTTGCACTCCTGGATCAGAGAACCCCTTTCCAAGGAGCAGCTCCTGGTTGTTGCTCAGCCTTTGTGCTGGCCCCAGCTCATTACTGGAGCTGCTAATTGTGCCCATGTGGGGCTCTGAGCTGGCTTTGGGCAGGGGCTCTCACTTCCAAAGCCGTGCTCAGAATTCCTTGTAATGCTGCTTCCCAGAGGCTGAGCTGATGAAGTGTGACCACACTGCTTAAAGCACTCACCAGATCATTGTGGGAAGGAGAATTTGGGGGCTCAGCACAGCCCAGGATGGAGCAGCAGCAGGAACAAAGTGAAAAGCAGGACCTGCACTGCCAGGCACCAACAGAACCACCCTGACCTGACTGTCCTGCTCTGCCTGTTTCTCCACAGCTGGCATCCAGTGGGATTTTGCAGGATGAGTTTAATGCAAAAGAGACTAAACTGTGGTTTGGGGCAGGTATAAAATCCCTGGAGCCAAAGTTTAGAGCAGGTGACAGAAGGTGACATTCAAGGGGCTGTTCCCCAAGCCAAGGGAAGGTGGCTCCTCACTGTTTTACCTTATTTATTCCCCACAAACACAAAATTCACTTCAGGTCTCTGAGCCATTCAGCCAAGTTAAATTTGGGTGAAATTTTGGAAGAAATAGAGTTGGGAATAAGCTTTTTAAATGTAACTTTTTCCTTGTCTCTTCCTGCAGGGAGATCCAGCTCCTGCGGAGATTACGGCACAAAAACGTCATCCAGCTGGTGGATGTGTTGTACAACGAGGAGAAACAGAAAATATATCCTTTTACACAGGGCTGCTGGTCAGGTTTGAGCTGCCACTGTTCTCTGCTCTAGTTCTGCTTTTGGAAAAGCCCTTTTGGATGTTTCTTAAGTTTAATTTTTTGCAGCTAAATTGCTTTCGCTGCTAATAACTATCCTGCCCACCTGGCAGACTTTGCACACAAACACAAATTCCCACAGACTCTGATCAATGCAATTTTATCCTCACTTTGCTGGATTTTGAGAGCACTTTGTCTGGAACCAGTGTGGAAGTTCCTGGAACTGATCCCTTGTAGCATATGTTATAAATGGATCCTTTTATTTTTGACAGTGTTTTCTAACTGCTGTCTTCTTATTACAGTACTCCAGAAAAGGAGTAATTTAATTGTGTGCATTAATTAGATCAAACACTCTGCCACCAGATCATTAGGATAAAGGAGTGTGACAGCTTCTGCTCGTTCTGTGGCCTCTACAGAGTGAGGGGACTGCAAGTCAATTATTGATAGAGAGATCCTGGTTAATTAGGTAGAAGGGAGGAGGCAGCAGGGGGAAAAGGAGCCCGAGAGAGACATCGTGTGTTGGTACCAGGTGATGACAACACAAAAGCATCACTGGGAAATGGGATCTCTCCAAGGATGCTCCTTGCTGGACTTTGAGCAGTGCTGGTCCAACCTTTCCCTCACAAGGACAGGTTGACTTTGTCATTTTTATCTTTATCTGCTTCTACACTCTCACAAAATTTGTTCCTCCCTGTGCCGATTCTGGCAATAACTGGGGGGAATTTGTTTTCACTGGAATCAGTGAAATCATCCATGATTTTGTTCAAGCCCTTCCCCAGCTCCTGACAGGCACTGCCTGGGCTGTGATAGAGCAGACCTTGAGCAGCCACATGAGGAACAATTTTGGGAACAGATCCAGCAGAAAAGGGACTGTATCCCTGAGGCTGCCCTGGGGGCAGGGCCCTGAGTCATGCTCAGGGCTGTGTTGGTTCCTGGCAGGAGGCAGAGTTGGGATTTAGGGGGAGATGTCAACTTTCCTATTGGTGATTAAAGAGAAAAATCCTCATTTCCAGAACAAGCACTGTGGGATTGGAAATTGGGGCTGTGGAAGGAAGGAATTCTGTCCCCACCTGAGTGTATAGAAAAATCCTCATTTCCAGAATAAGCATTGTGGGATTGGAAATTGGGGCTGTGGAAGGAAGGATTCTGTCCCCACCTGAGTGTTGTGTTGCTGCTGGAAGTGCACTGCAGGCTTGAGCTGTTTGTCATAGAGTCACAGAATGGCTTGGGTTAAAAAGGACATTAAAGCTCATCCCATCCCACCCCTGCCATGAGCAGTGACACCTTCCACTACCCCAGGTTGCTCCAAGCCCCTTCCAGCCTGGCCTTGGACACTTCCAGGGATCCAGGGGCAGCCACAGCTTCTCAGGGAAACCTCTGCCAGGGCCTCACCATCCTCACAGGGAAGATTTTTTCCTAATCTCCCATCTAACCCACCTCTCTGTCAGTGTGAAGCCATTTCCCCATGTCCTGTCACTGTGTCCTCTTCTAAAAAATCCCTCTCCATCTTTTTTGTAGGCTCACTTCAGGTTAAAACAGCATTTGAGCAACTCACCTAATAAAAACCTTCAGTGATTTTTTTTTTTTTTTTTTTTTTTGTGTGTGAGAAAGGGAAAGCTGTGGCATCTGGATTAAAAATATCAATGAATTTCAGTATTTAAGGGCAGTTTGCTGGGAGTGCAGAGCCAGTGGTGAATGGAGAGCTCATCCAGGCAGAAAATGAACCCAGTTCCATGAGCAGCATCCCAGGGATCCCATTACCAGTGTGTGGAGCTGAGTGTGGGAGCAGAAACCCTTGAGGAGGAGAACTGAGAGCTTGGGGCACCTGTAACAGATCTGCTCCAGCCTGGAAGTCTGTTCTCTAATCTGATTGATCAACCTGAAGGGGATCAGTGACCAGGGAGGGGTGAGGAGCAGCCTGGCTGTTAGTGACACCCAGCCAGGGCTGTCCTTGAGCCTCTTTGCTCCCCAGGAGCTGCTCTGGATTATCCACCACCACTGTTATTCTCCTGACAGTGGGAGAGTTGATATATTCCAAATCACTCTGATAGGAGCAGTTCACAGATTTCTTCCAGGCTAGGAATGAATTTTGGGAGTTCTCTCTTCTGTTCTTGCTTTTATTGATTTACTGAGAATGTTCATACACATCATAAATTCTGGTTTAGGGTAAATTTAGAGTATTTAGGGTCTCTCATGGGGAATGGAGCAGGAATTTAATGAGTTTTCAGTGTTTGGAGCTGCTAGATGGAACAGAGGGCAGCAGAGTCTTCAGCTCAGGGCAGGAGTGTCCCTTCTGCCTCTTCTACCTCAGGTGGCTTCTTGGAGCAAAATTAACTTATTTTGGGTTTAGGTTAAGAAAGCAACTGCCTGGAGGAATAACTGACCATGCTCAGGATTGCAGGGGAGCCCTGGCAGCTCTGCTCTGTCAGGACACTCCCCAATGTCCCAAGGTCTGTTCTTCCAGGCCCCTCCAAACCAAACTTTGCCTTCAAAAGCCCAGGGAGAGGAGGAAACAGGCAACTACAACATCAGGCAGTCTGGTTCCCATTTTTTTGGCCCCAACATTAAAGCTTACAGAGATAAAAACTGGAATATGCTGCAAGGGAGCAAATGCTGCAAAGTGCCAGCAGCTCTTGGCATTCTGTTGTAACTGTTTTTATCCATGTGGTTTCACAAAGCTTCTCAGCTCTCCAAGGATCCTTTTTCCTGCTGCTGAAATACTCCTGTGGAGCTGGGGGTAAGCAGCAGCTGTTCCACAGAGCACACAACTGGATTGTTTGGGACGGGGAGTGAGGAATAACCAACTTTGGGGAAGGTGGTGGGAGCTCACTTTGAGCTGCAGAGCACCCAGGGCACTGGGGGAATGGGCTGCAGCTCTTCTGCCAGGGATTTCCCAACTTTCTGTGCCCACTTCAAGGTATTTCCCTGTTCTCTGTCATGCCTGTGAGATCTCCAGCTTATTTTTCAGTGGAGTTCCCATCCTGTTCCAGGTCTGGTCATGGAGTTGAGTTCCCATCCTGTTCCAGGTCTGGTTATGGAGTTCCCATCCTGTTCCAGGTCTGGTCACAGAGCTGCAGATGCTCATTTGGCAGAAGGATTTTCCTGTAGGTGCTTTCCTGTCCTGTGGGAGCTGGAGGAACATTCCCTCAGCACTTGGGAAGTGCAGCCATTCCCTCTGAGGGATGTTTATTTAACACTGAGTGTTAACCCTGGAGCTTCCTTAACTCTGCCCTCACGTATATGGTGATGGAGTACTGTGTGTGTGGGATGCAGGAAATGCTGGACAGTGTCCCAGAAAAGAGGTTTCCAGTGTTTCAGGCTCACGGGTAAGTTCTGTTCCTCTCTCCACTGTGTTCTCTTGAGTTCACTCTGCTCAGACTGTGTTTGAAAGCAAACCTGGCTTTGTGCAGTAATTTCATATTTTACACCCATGCAAAAGAAGTGAAAAGCTCTTGAAGTGGCCAGCAGGGATTGCCCTTAGATTCTGGGAAGAAAACCATCCTTCTATTGATTTTTCTGTTATTTTTATTTTACTTCCTGAGCTGCCCAACAACCCCCCCTGTTCCCTGTGCTCTTGCCTTGCCAAGGGGTGTGAGGGGGGAATCTCCTGCCTAAATGGAGGTCAAGCCACAGTTCAGCATCAGAAAAGACTTTAAAGGCCTTGGGATGGATTAGGGATTGGCAATATCCAGCATGATCTGGTAGCTGGAGTAGTTAGCTGGCTTAAGCTGGAGCCCTTTTTACTCCTGAAGGAAAGAAACATGAGAATTCTGGGAATAGATAACAAAAACATTGTCAGGATCAAATCAGGGCAAAGCAGCAAATCTGTGGCAACTACATCATTTTATAGTCATATTGTCATTTTAGTTTAAGAGATCTCTGAGATTACAGACAGCCTAAGTGAAATTCAGGCACATTAATGTTATTTCTGGGTATTATGAGATGAAACACTTGCCTCTACAACTGCCAGGCTGCGTGTGGGTTATGATGATGCCCCAGAGTCTCTGACCACAGCAAAAAGCTCCTTTCTACTGGCTAAAAGTGTTTGATTTATTTTCCCCTTCTCCCTCTCTCTGCAGGTACTTTTGTCAGCTTATAGATGGCTTAGAATACTTGCACAGCCAAGGGATTGTCCACAAGGATATAAAACCTGGGAACCTCCTGCTAACAACCAATGGGACACTAAAAATATCTGATTTAGGAGTAGCAGAGGTATGTGAGAAGCACAGCAAAATCAGAATGGGACATTCTAGATTGAGGTCACCTCTGTGGTGTCATTGATTTATTGTGCATTTAGGCTTTTGTTCTGTTGCACTTGCAGAGTGCTGTGAGTGACTCTGAATATTTATTGCAATTGCCAAAGCACTTCTTTTGGTAACAGCATGAAACCTCTGCTCAGGAAACACAGAGAGAAGGAAGATGTCAATCGTGGATGAGCCCAAAAGTGGGGGGAAATGGGGATAAGCTGCATAACCTTATCCTTCTTTTTATATGGAATCTCTCTTAGGTAGGAGAGGTGCAAGACTTGTCACTGTGGCGTGTGGCTGCTGTGGTGGCATGATCTTATCATCTGTAGATGTTCAGTAGAGGAGTTTTCCCCTTTTGTTTCCCAGGTGGAACTTTTCCAAGAGTCACAGTTTGTTTTCCTTGGAAGGCTGACACTGTTTGGTCTCTCCTGCCTCAGGCATTGCATCCGTTTGCGGAGGACGACACGTGCAGGACGAGCCAAGGGTCGCCAGCATTCCAGCCCCCAGAAATTGCCAATGGCCTTGACACCTTTTCAGGCTTTAAAGTCGACATCTGGTCTGCAGGGGTGACACTGTGAGTGCCCAGGAACTTCACAATTAATGACACGCTCAGATAGCTCAGTGCTGGCCCAACTCTGTCATCACTGCTCTTGTGAGGGGGGGGTGCTGCTCACTCCTGTGGGTGGGTTGATGCTCCCCAAAGTATCTGTAATTCTGCACAAGGGGATCTTTGCTCTCCATGAGTGACTCTGCAGCTGTTGCTCAGCTCCCAGAGGCACAGCCAGGGCAGTAACAGAAGCCACAAGTATCTCCAGTATTTGTTTTGAAGTTTTTGCTGTCCCAGACTGTGATGGAGGCAGGCTAAACCTTAAAGAGGTTTTGCACATACTGCCAAATATTCCTCTTTTGGTTTCCCCTTGGCTGCTTTTGGCTTATGTAGTCAGGTAAAAACTGAGTACCTGTGGGCTGCTTCTCATCCTGCTTCTCCTTCTGCCTTCACAGATACAACATCACAACGGGTCTGTACCCTTTTGAAGGGGATAATATCTATAAATTATTTGAAAACATCGGGAAAGGCGACTACACAATTCCAGAGGATTGTGGTCCTCCACTCTCAGACTTATTGAGAGGTGAGTCTTCCCAGCTGGTTCCAAAAGGGGTAACATTTATAGAGGCAACAACTCCTCCGATTGCACAGTGCCAGAGCTTCCTTCCAAATGTCTTGTGGGGATATGGGATCCTTTTAGTCATGGAGGTTATATTATAGCCTTACAAGACTCTGGCAGATCTCCAGCACTGGTGTTTTCCTGAGATCCACCAATGCCCTGCACAGCTCACAGCCACTGCTGGATAGAGTTGGTTTTTGCATTGCTGCCTGTGCTCTGAGAAGCTTTTACATCTAAAGGCAAAGCTCACAAGGGGTTAAATTTAAAATGGCATAATAGCATTGATGCAGGACAGTGAGAGCAGTGATGCTGTGTCCAGGCTTTCCCTAATGTCACACACTGAGTACTCAGGGCTGCTGTCCCTCCTCATCAGCCTCACCTCTGGACTTGTCTCAAGTCCCATTTGTTTCCTTCTCCCCAAATTCAGAGCTGCAGGATATTGTAGCAGTGCCCAGTTTCACAGCAGGGCTGGGATAGGACCACGAGGACCAGGAGAGTGGCACTTTCTGGGGAGAAAGTCGTGGGGTTTTTTTTTATTTTTTTATTCCCATCACTTATTTCAGCAGCTTGATGTTTAGTGCTGAAGAGCCTCTACCTGTGGAAGCTGAGTCAGGCAGGGCAGCAGTTGTGCTGTGCAGCCTGGTGAGCCTCTTTGGCAGGAGCTGGGATGCAATTCCAACCTGTGGGAGAGCCTGACCAGCATTCCCAGTGCCTCCTCTCCAGCAGAACAGCCAGGTGCTGCTGTGCTCCCCAGCCCTCTGCACAGGCTCATCCTCTCCTTTCTCCTCAGCTCTTTGTGAGCAATCAGCCCTCAGATTCAGGATGTTTGTCTTGTTTCATGTTGGTTTTCCTGCTCCTTGTGCTCTCTGGGGTTGGTGAGGGGCTGGGGGGCACTGAGTGCCTCTCTGCTGGCAGTGTGTCAGCTCTGCAGGTCCCCTGGGGCTGGATGCAGGTGCCCCGGCTGCGCACAGGTCCCCCAGGGCTTGGTTCAGGTCCCCTGGCTGGGTGAGGGTCCCAGCTCTGGGCTGGATGCAGGTCCCCAGGGCTCAGTACAGGTCCCCGGGCTTGGTGCAGGGCCCCAGCTCCTGGCTCAGTGCAGAGCCCCAGGCTCAGTGCAGGTCCCCCAGGGCTGGGTGCAGGTCCCCTGGCTCGGTTCAGGTCCCCAGGTTTGGTGCAGGTCCCCAGCTCCCGGTTCAGTTCAGGTCCCCTGGCCCCTCAGTGCAGGCCCCCAGGGCTGGGTGTAGGTCGCCCAGGCTCAGTGCAGAGCTCCAGTCCCTGGCTCAGCGCAGGTCCCCGAGCTTGGTGCAGGTCCCTGGGCTCTGTTCAGGGCCCCAGGCTTGGTGCAGAGCCCCGGGCTCGGTGCATGGCCCCAGCTCCTGTCTGGGTGCAGGTCCCTGGGCTCGATGCACGGCCCCAGCTCCTGGCTCGGTGCAGGGCCCCGGGCTCAGTGCAGGTCCCCAGGCTCGGTGCAGAGCCCCGGGCTCGGTGCAGGTCCCCAGCTCCTGGCTGGGTGCAGGTCCCCGGGCTTGGTGCAGAGCCCTGGGCCCGTTGTACGGCCCCAGCTCCTGGCTCGGTGCAGGTCCTCAGGCTCGGTACAGAGCCCCGGGCTCGGTGCACGGCCCCAGCTCCTGTCTGGGTGCCGGTCCCCGGGCTCGGTGCCGGTCCCCGGGCTCGGTGCAGGTCCTCGGGCTCGGTGCAGAGCCCCGGGCTCGGTGCACAGCCCCAGCTCCTGGCTGGGTTCAGGTCCCCAGGCTCTGTGCAGGTCCCCGGGCTCGGTGCACGGCCCCAGCTCCTGGCTGGGTTCAGGTCCCCAGGCTCTGTGCAGGTCCCCGGGCTCGGTGCACGGCCCCAGCTCCTGGCTCGGTGCCGGCCGTGCTGGCGGCAGGTGGTGCTGTCAGTCCGAGCTCTTCCGCTGCCGCCACCGGGGCTCCCCCGGCCCCTCAGCGCCGCGGAGCTGCCAGACCCCCGCAGCCCCCCTCAGAGGTTATTTTAGCTTGCCTGGCTCCATGCCAACGATGAAATCAGTTATTTCCATGTGTTTCCAAAAGCATTAGCCAGCTTTAGCAGCTCTCCGAAGGCGTTACATAAGGCAGCGCTTCCAATGGCGCTCGGCTCAGCCGGGATCTGCCTGAGCCTGACACAGAGGCTGCTCACGGCCTGATGTGCCTCACATTGTACCTGCCAGCCCCGGGGAACAGTGGCCTGAGCTCTCTGTGGCATTTGGCTTGTCACTGCTGACTCCAAATGTGGCATTTTAATCAGCTGGGAGTTGCCCAAATGCAGCAAACCCTGCAGTCCTGTTGGTCCGGCAGCAGCTCTGCTGAAGCATCCAGCAGAACTCCTTGGAGGTTTGTGATCAGCCTCTCAGCTGCACTTAGTGCTTCCCCCAGGGAAAAGGAGCGTGGCAGTTTTCTCTTTTCCTCTGCTGAGGATATTGACAGCTTAAAATCTTGTGCTTCATTAGCACAATAACTCCCCTCCTAGTTCTCATCCCACCCCTGCGTGAGAGCTGGAGCCAGAATTACCTACTCTTCCCTCTGCCTGATTTTACATGGCAGAGCCTTGAATGTGGTGCCCTTTGCCCATCTCTTACAGCCTGAGTCTCCTCCTGCATCCTCTCTGCTGTCTGTCTGTCTGCATCCTTTCTGTGCTTGTGCTCCACAGAGGTGGGAGCTGAGTGGGTTTGGCAAGGAGAGGAGCTTGCCTGGGAGGAGGTGACCAGACCCCTTTCTTTCAGGGCAGTGGGAAGCCCTAAGGATCCCTTTTCCTGTCCTCTCTCCCACCTGAGAACAGTCTTCTATCCCTCATTTTGTTGTGTACATTGCAAAAGCTGGCATAACCTTCAGATATTCCCCTTGCTTGGTGTGAGACACATTTTCTAGCAGTCAACATGCCAGGTGGCCTCGAGAGGGATGAATTTTGGGGTGGGATTGCCCCAGCTCTGCCTGCTCTGGAGGCCTGAGCAGCTCCCCAGCATCTGCTGAAGCCCAGGGCTGAGCTGTGCAGCCGTGGCACCACGTAGCTATGGTGACAAACCTGGATGCTTTATTTAGTTCCTGCTTTTCCTCCAGAACATCTGCATTTCCTGGTGGGTGCCTGCTCCTCCTGCAGCAGGCTGGAGCTGAATCCATTGCCTGTGGATCAGATACTGTGGGTGGCTGTGTTTGTGTGAGCAGCACAGACACCCCCCCAGCTCAGCTCTGTCGCTCTGGTGCTTTTGTCTCATCTTTGTGTTGATTTGAAAGGCTCTAAAAGCCCTCACAGTGCCTGGTCTGGGTTTGAGTGAGGCAGAATTCAGTGCAGCAAAATGCTCATTTCCTCTGTCTGCCAGGGCTGTGCTGACCACAGGCACCACAGCCAGGCTATGAAGCAAACACAAACACACTTTGTAAGGTTTTTTTGTTCTTCTGTTGACTACTTTTGTAGTGTGTCTTTACTTTTTCTTCCCCTTGAGCTTGTTCTTATCTTTGTTCCCTTTTTGCAGAACAGCAGAGTTTAGAGGACTTAAAGCTTCAGTGGTATTTAGCTTGTAAAGAGACTCGCATGACAGTATATCCTCCAGATTAGTTGGGATGCTGCTCCTCATTTTGTCTCCCTAATCAGGGATGAAGCTTTATTTGTACTCTTCAGGGATGGAAAGAAGGTCTGGTGCTGTTTTGTGTGTGCAGTCAGGAGAGATGTGTCAGGGCAGAAGGGTTTATAAATAGTCTTAAGGTTCTTCTGGCAGCATCTGCCCGTGGCTTATCAACTCCTGTGCACTTTGCTTCTGGACCAGAAAAATGCACAAGGTCAGCTTTCCTCCTCCTGGGCTAATAGACTTTTACTGGAAGAGGAAGCTCTGAGGCTGCAGCTCTGCATTAATCAGCATCTGGATTGATTTCCAGGCCCTGAGACCTGGGACATGGTGGCTGGATCCTCAGCAGTTTGTTTTGTCGCTTCCATGACCTTTCCTTGCTGGGACAGTGAGAGGATGCATCCTGGTGACAGTGGGATGCTTTAATTCTGCTGTGGCAGGGGTCCCCAGGGCTGTGTGTGCCCTTCCAGAGGCCTGGCCTAGATCACAGGCTCAAGATTTGCCTGCAGAGGGAGTTTGTGACCAGAGCAGCCAGCTGAGTGCAGGGAGAGGGAGAAGGTCCTGCCTCATTTACAGATTGGCCTCACGCTGCTTTTACAGTGCTTGTTAAATATTGATCCAAGTCGGAGACTGAAATGGAATCCAGGTTGAGCCTGTTAATTTTGCTGTTGGGTTTCTTCCTGCCTCTCCAGTCCCACACCTGAGACTGCCCTGTGTTCTGAGCTCCAGGAATTCTGCCCTGGAGCTGTGCCTGTCCAGGATCACTGAGTGTGGTGAGGGGGTTGTGAGGAGCTCAGGGCAGATCCATGATCTCCAGTTTCTGCCTTGGGCTGGGCCTTGTGAGGAGCTCAGGGCAGATCCATGATCTCCAATTTCTGGGTTGTCACTTGTGATTTGCAAGGATTTTGAAACTGTTGATGTGCTGCAGAGGACGTGATACCCCTATCTGGGCATAGCTGTGTGCTGTCTGTTCTTATCAGTTTAATACCTGATAATTCTCAATGAGGGGATTTCATATTTTAGGAATAATTTCCTCATGGAAGGAGTTGTCAGGCACCCAGTGAGGTTTAGATCCCCCATCCCCTGGAGGTCTCCAAAGAACACCTGGCCACGACCCTCAGGGTGACAAATTGGGGATCAGCCCCAAGTTGAACTCAGTGATTCTGTGCCACCCCTGTGTGCACACAGCAAATCCTCTGGGAATTCTGGGGAGCAGAGCTCAGAGTTGGGCCTCCTGAAGCATTCCCTGGCACAGGCTGTCCCATCCCTGCTCGCAGATAAACTCCAGGGAAGTCTTTACCCTAAATGGCCGCGAGCGGCGGCGGCTGCGGGCGGGCGCTCCAGGATGACTTGCCTGGTGAATAGAACATGATGTTTTGTCTTGCTGAAGCCTCTCCTCAGTGCAGGACTTGAGCCACAGAGCTGCCACCAGTGACTCAGAGCTGAATGTATGAATGTACATTTTCAGTGAGGACACTTTTCTTTCAGATGTTGCCCCAAATGTGGTCGTTTTTCATTGAAGTAAAAATTCTTTTCACTCGATTGTTTTCTTTCTGCCTTTTTAATGGCTTCAGAGTAACAGCTCCCTGTGCTGTGGTTGTTTGTGACTTCTGCTCTTTTAATCATTTACCTTCAGCTTCTTCTCCTGCTTGTACCAGTTTCATCTGGTAAATGCCTTCAATTTCAAAAACACCTTGAAGTGTGGTTTTTAAATAAATCAGTGGGGGGAGTGGGTGGTGTCCTGACTTCCTGTTTCTTATAACATGAATAAGAGAACCTAACCAATATTTGTCCCCTAATCTTCATGTGAGAGCTCTTTGCAGCCCTATTTCTTAAAAAGAAAAAAAAAAAAGCCAACTCATTTGGGAAGCTCAGCTGTGAAACTGTCTGATCATCTTATTAATAGGTTCTTTAATTAGGTGTGGGATGGGTTTTTTTTCCTCTGAACTTCTTTCTTTTTCTGTAATGTGAGGAGAAATTCCATCCGAACGTGAGAAAACTCCTTTGCTGCCAGGGTTGAGCTCTGGAACAGGTTGCACTTGTGGGGAGGGTGGGGGTGGGTGTTGTAGAGTTTCCACCCTCAAAACCCAGTCCAAATAATCCAAAACTGTGAGGAATTGGGCTCTGCCCTGTGACCTGGAGAGCTCTTCCTGGATTGCTTTAACTTCCTTCATGTGATGTCATGTGGATCAGCAGTGATCCCATCTGCCTTAAAGCTCTTAATGCTGTCACTAGCATGGATAAACCTTCCCAAATTGCCAGGGCAAAGTGTATTTTGGGTTCTGGAGGTGAAGTAACTTCAGTCTTTCCCCGCTGTACTGTCCTATCCCCCCTCTTTGCCCAAGTCCTGATCTGATGTGATGTGAGCAGACTGACAGGGAAGATGTTCTGGAGCAGTTTATGGTGTCACATGTGCTGTGGTGATTTATCTCTTCCATGACCTTTGAATTGTAGGTTCTCACCTCCAGGGCCCTTGTAGCTTCCTGCTTGTACTAGGATATGTCTTTCCAGCCCTCACTTCCCAAATGTCCACCCAGTTATCCCCCACCTTTGTGTTCTCAGTGTGTTCTTGTCCTGGCTCTCCCCAGCTCTCTGCATTCTTTGCTCCTGTCCTGAATTTCTGGATTCCTGTTTGACACTGAGTGCTGCTTCCCAAACTTTTCTGGTTGCTGGTGATGGGTTCCTCCTGTTCCAACCCATCTCCAAACCCTCATTCTTCATGCAACCTATTCAGGACTTCACAGTGCTTGAGGAGCAACAGGAGATCATCCAGTAAAAGCAAAACTCCTTGTACTGTTCAGTCATGAGGCTTGGTTAATGTTCAGGAGGTGAATATATTCCTGGAACCTTCACTGGAGAATATCTTGGATGCTGCTGGATGAAACTCTCAGGGTTCCATGGGCTCATTTCTGAAGAATATGGCAACATTTTCTCCTTCCCTTCTGCTGAGTTATGAAGCTTCTGAAAGGCAGTGGAGCAGAGTGGGCATCCCAGGAGGCTGTTTAAGGAATCCACCTCCCTTTCTCCCAGAGAGAATAGGCATGAGCTGCTTTTCCTGTCTCTGCTCTGCTCACCACCCACCCCAGCTACCTCAGCAGATGATCTCATAAATCCAATTCCTGGCCAGAGCACAGGGATGGGCATCAGGATGATTTTTTTTTTGTTGTTGGTTCTCCCCTGGTGCACCTCAGAATAGAATTCCACTAGACCAGAGGATCTGGGACACTGTGGACATATGCTGTGCCTGGGGGTTTGGCTCTTCCATGGAGGAGGTTCAATGAAATTATCTCTGAAATGCAAAAATCTTGATTGGAGCTGTGACTGAGGGCTGGACAAGCCTCAGTCCCTGCACTGGGAGGGAGGGATGGGCTGTACCTGCAGGTGGGACAGACTGGAACAGGTTCAGCAATGGGTTGGGATTTTATGCTGAGTTTCCTGTGGCTGGTGGAGCAAATCCTGCCAGGACTGGGCACAGCAGGGCTGTCAGGGAGGGGAGAGCAGAGCTTTGTGCTGGCTTTGACTCAACTGAATGTCTGTGATCACACCTGGACTTTTTTTCTTCTTTTCAGGAATGCTTGAATACGACCCAGCCAAGAGGTTCTCAATACAGCAGATAAGGCAGCACAAGTGAGTGTTCTCTTCCTGCTCCTCCTCTACCTGTGCTCCTGCTCTCACTTTCTGTTTTCCTTTTGACAGCAGACACATGCAAGTCACTAGATCTCCGTCCTCCAGCTCTGCTGGGGCTCTGGCAAGCTCCACTTGGCTTTTTTCCTCCTATTAGAGCATCCGGTGGAGCACTGGAATTGCTAAGCAGTAAATAAGGAATATGTTGGAAGTCTGTTTGTGGCATGCCTGCTTCTGGATAATTAAGGGTTCTGGATAATTTTTTCCAGAGGGCCAGCAAGTCCTAATGGAGCAGAACAGGAGGTCCTGAAGGCTGTGTTATTATAGTAGGATTGTTCAGTAATGTGTGTTAGTTCTGGCCAGTCTGGGGACAGAAATATCCCCTGGTATTTGCTCCATATGGAGTCAGCATGTGGAAAAGCGTTCCAGGACAATAGGAAATATTTTTTTTCTTTCTTTCTCTTTAATATCACAGTCCTCCCTCCCCCATATCCTCCCCCATTTTCCATGCCATAGTCAGGGGGGGAAATGCCCCGTTATCACTGAGGGTTTTTTTTTAAGGATCTGTTTGAACATGCAGGCTCTGAGCAGAGATTTCCTGGGCGGATAAAAGTACAAGAACAAAAAGCATCATGAGGCTGCCTCACTGCGGAGGCTGCATTAGCTTATCTGCTCTTGGAATGGGAAGTGCTTCTGAGGACAGGCAGAGCTGCCTCTGGACTGCAGCTGCTTGGCCCCTGAGCCTTCCCTGATCCTTTAGGGAGCTGTAAAAGCAAGGATGTGATCCAGGGTGGTGCTGAGCCCACTCCATGCTGCAAGAACAGCACTGCTTTCCTCTTGTGTTTTTGGAAAAGCAATGTGCTGTCAGGTGATGGTGCCCAAGGAGCCACAGCCAGGCCTGAAATGCACTGGGGTTCCACAGGGAGCAAATGGAACCAGCTCCAACAGGGATTTTAGGGACCAGGGTGCAAGCAGAGCTGGGGAGGCAAGGCTTATGGAGCTTCCCAGGTGATTAATTTATTGCAAGGACTCTGTTGTAGTAGCCAAGCCCCATGCCTGGGTTGTTTCAGGTGCTCTGGACACAGGCATCTCCCATTCAATGCTGCATTTCCCTCCCAGCACCAGTGGCCATGACCAGAGGGCACCAGCTTGCCTTGCTTTGTCAGGAAGCACTGCAAAGAAGCAGGAATTAATCTGTGGAGTCGTCAGTAGGTGTTGAGAAAAGCACTAAAAGCACTTCCCTTCCTGTGGCTGCAGTGGCCACCCCTGAGCTCAGGAGCTGCCCTGGTCCCTCATGGGTCACTGCCAGGTGCCTGAGCTGCTTCCCCAATTCCAGATTCTCCATTTTGCCCTCCTCCCACGTGGCAGTGATTTTTTTGTGTCAGTGTTGCCCAGCTGGAAGCACAGAGGGGTCTCCAGAGATGCTGCCTGTAGTTAGAAAGCTGAAGAAACTGGAGCACAGGGCAGCCACTGAGCTCCTCAGCTGCTGTGCTGAGGCTTTTCATCCCACAGCACCAAGAGGGGCTGAGGAAAGGCTCTACCTGCAAACCAGGAGCATTTCTAAGGCTTAGGCTCTTAGTAGTTTTGTGTGAGCTTAGCCAGTGCTTTTTAACAGGCTTTTCTCCCCTATTGGTAATTGCCTCCTTCCTCCTGCTGTGGCATCTAGTAATTACATCAAGCACAGCAGAGCTTGTGGCCTGGGCCCTGGATGTGTCTGTCTAGCTTCTTTTTGTGCTAAAGAATCCAGAGCTTGGTTCTCCTGCCTTTTCTTTAAATAGAAGCTTAGCCCTGATGCTTAACCTGACCCTGTTTTTTTTTTTGTAAATGGAACACAGCAGTCAGGACAGCAGGCAGCCATTCAGGGATTGGGAAAGCACTTTAGTAAGAAGACATTTGATTTCTAGAACCCTTAGATTTCATCTATTGGGGTGAGTAAATCATTAATGATTGTGGGTTTCTCTGCACTCCACCCTGCAAAAACATGTGCTAAGGACAGGAACTAAACCAGAAAAACATCAAGCAACTTCCCCAGGCTGCCCTGCTGGGCTGGATCCCATCTCAAACCAGAATCACCCTGTGCCTTTCTATGCTGCTGGAAGTCTCCTTTTATGTCTTTGAGCTGCTGTTCCTGGGGATTCACTCATATGGACAGTGAGGATCATCAAAGTGCTCTGAAAGCAGCAGGAGCAGCCCCTGGGCCCCAGGCAGGGGTTTTGCACTCAGGCTGGTGTCAGGATGGTGGGAAGGGACAGTGATCCCAAGGGAAGCATCACAGAGCTTGTGTGAGTGTCCCAGGATCCATCCTTCCCCACTTCCATCAAGTGTGAAGGCCCTTGCAGTGGGATCAGGGATGAAATCAGAGGCACTGAGAAAGCACCAAGGGAGCACAGAGTGCTGTTCCACAGGGAGCAGGAGGCAGGGAAGGCATCCAGGCAGCCCAGCAATGGTAATCCAGCCATTCCTCCCATCATTCCTGTCAGCTATTCCAAATGCTTTTGCCCCTGCAGCAGCAGAGGAATGCTGGAGGAAGAGTCTGCTGAGTTTCATCCCTGCCAGCTGCTTTCCTCCCTCCTCACTCCTGCAGCTGAACTGCATCAAACTCCTGTCTCTGCACTTTTACTGGAGTGGGACAAAGCAAAATGCTGCTCTGTTCATCCCAGTCCATACAGAGCAGACCTGGAGCTGGAAATGGAAATGAGTTCAACTTCTCCCAGCCTGTCATCTCAGAATTTAGGAACTGCCAGAAACCAGCCCCTGAAGCAGCACTGGAAGAGCCTGAAAACCTGCTTTCCCTGGAAGGATCAGAGTGGAATGATGTTCAGTGGAAAACCAGTGCTCATAGCTCAGCTCTGTGAATATTTGGTGCTCCTGGGATGGGGATTGTAGGGCAGGGAGGAAAAGCTGCCAAGATCTCAGGAGTTCCAACCTCCTCCCTGTGGATCATCCACCACCTCCCCTCTGCCCTGTGCTTTTGCTGAAGGACTTCCTGCTCACACACTGCATTGTGTTACTAACTCACTGACCTGCTGCAGCACTTCAAGTGATGAAGTGGATGCAGAATTCTACCTCTGTCCCTTGTTTCCAAGGCAACCATCTTCCCTTCCCTCTCTACAAGTGTCACACTTAATTTGTTCAGGCGCAGATCCCGTTGCAGGAGTTGAGAGCACGAGAGGGGAGGCACTTCCACTTTTTTGTTAGTGGAGGTGCAAATTAACCTCACTGCAGGCTGGGCTCCCCTCCTGGAGCTCCTGTGGGCTCTGGGGTGCTGTGCTGTTCAAACCTGGGTACCAAACCCCTTGGAAATCCCTGTGGTGCTGCTGAGGGCTCCTTTACAGAGGCTGACTGCTGCTGGGCTGTGTTGGAGGGAGGGAGAGAGGCTTCTCTGAGCCTCTGCTGCTGCCTGTGCACTTGTGGGCTTTCCCCATCCCTTCTCTGTAGTGCCAGGACACAAAGAAGCATTCCTCTTCCTTCCTGAGGCACCTGGCTCAATTTTCATGGAAGGGATGTTTCCTTCTTTTACCCACCTTCTGCAAATCAGCTTTGTAACGTGGTCTGTTAAAGGACTGAATCTCCAGAACTTCTTGCAGGAGTCTGAGCCATTCTCTGCTACATTTGGTGCTGCTCTCAGCTGGGAGGAGCTGCTGTTTTCATACTTTGGTTTGCTCTGAACGTGACTGAAGAGCTTGGACATCTCTTGATCCAGATCTCTGTTACCTTTGGTGATGCTCTCAGCTGTGAGAAGCTGCTGTTTACTGAAGAGCTTGGACATCTCTTGATCCAGATCTCTGTTACCTTTGGTGCTACCACCAGCCTGGAGGAGCTGCTGTTTTCATACTTTTGTTTGTTCTGAACCTCACTGAAGAGCTTGGACATCTCTTGATCCAGCAAGATATATATATATATATCAAAAATTTTGGTGCACCTGGGATGGGGATTGTAGGGCAGGGAATTTGTGTGAGGAAATGTGATTGCAGGAACACTGCTGTGTGTGTGTGTGTGTTGCCTCTCCCTGGGACATTGTGTGCCTTCCACAATTGCCTGTGAGGGAGCTGAGCTAAACTGGAGCCCTGCTCATTGCTGCTTGTGGTGACAGTGACCTTCCAGGGAGCTCGAGGCCCTTACATGGCATCACAGGAGGTGGAGAATTGCTCATCCTGACCCTGGCTGGCAGGGCAGGGATCTGCAGCTTGGCATCTGCTCTCAGAGAAAGCCATCCCTGTGCAGACCAAGCCAAGTGCAATGTTTGTGACCCAAATGGGAAGTGAATAGCTGGGAGTGTTGGAAAGCTGCAGCTGTGCTTACAAGATTCTTATTTTAACCTTGCTTATACCAGGACTTGAAAAGAGCAGAGGGAGGACTTGTGATGGGAGATCTGAGCTTGGGAGCTGCAAACCAAACAGGCTCATTAAGCACTGGGCAACCCAGATTCCTTTTTTTTTCCTTCAGTCCTTGACCCTTGGTGTCTTATCTCCCTGTGGCTGATAGCAGCTGTCTGGCCACTTCTGCCTAGCAGGATCACAATTAACACTTGTGCTGCTGCTGCCTGGGGCTTCTGAGCTTTGCAGGCTCCTCAATGAGCTTGTGGAATAGGAGGAAATAATCCCTTACTACTGCTGCCTTCACTCTGAAGCATTTCTAAGCCACTCCCAGCCCTTTGAAGCATAGAGCAGAGAGGAATCTGCTTCTTGCAGAGGGATGCTCTGCTCAAGGGGCAATTCTGAGATGCAAAATCTTTTCTTTACCCTCAAGGTTAAAGCAGCTGCCACAAGCACCAGGTAACTGTGAGTGTGCCAGTGCAGTAGGCTCAGAAAACATCCCTGAAACTGGGAATAACTGGTGGAACTCTCATCAGCAGAGCTCTGACCCAGCCATATTTGGGGTTGTGGTGAGGGCAGGGTTGAGGAGAGGCTTTATCTCATGGCCATCACTGACCAGGAGCTGCTGCTCTCTGGCTCAGGCCAGTTCTGGAACTGGTTTCCAGTTCCAAAAGCCAGTGGTCCTCAGCTGAGGTGCAAATCTTCAGTGACAACCTCCAGCACCAGCACAGAAAGCAAAATGTCTGTCCCTGCTGGAAAATCCTTGCCAGCAAATACTCCACTACACCATACAGAATTGCTCAAGGCTCCTTCCAAGAGGTCTTTGATTTTTCTTAGAACTTCAATGGATTTCTCTTTTCACTCTCTATCCTCATTACCATATATGCATATGCAAGTGTTTGAAATCACCTCCCAGAGGATGGAAGCATAATGACTGGAGTACAGTGATTCAGGTTTCTGCTGCTAATAAAAACCTATTTTTACTCTCCTGGTAAGTAGGACAGGAGGGAAGAGTGAGGCAGAGCTGAAATACAGCAAAATAAAAACACCAGTTGCCATAGACTTCCAGGCTTTTTTTTCCCTTTAAAATTCTCCTTTCAGCAGCCATCACTCTGATCTCATTTGTCCTGGATATTCCCTTCTCCTGAGGTCTCTGGTGTGGAGTTTGGATCCCTCAAGCCCCAGTGCCTCTGGCTAAATCAGCTGGTTGCTGGTGGTTCCTCTGGCTCTGTGCTGCTGATCCTGCCAGGCTGGATCAGCCCAGGCTGGATTTGCTGTTCTGGCAATCTCTTCCTCAATGAACAGAGTCTCCAGAGAAGAGAAATGGATTGATCCCATTAGGAGAGCAGTGTGCCATGCACGTCACCAAGGAAGCCATCCGTGGATCTGGGAAGGGCCCTGGGTCAGAATTATGTTGTCCAGCAGCTGGGATGGGCTTTAACTCCTTTATTGCCCCTTCAGGGACTGGAGGTGACAATTGCCAGATGAAATCTGAAGCAGCTTCTATCCCTCTTCCCAAACAACACCTTCCTCCCTGCAAACAAGGAGCTGCCAAACTCCATTTCTGCAGAGAAAACAGTTTAAAGATGCTAATGGTGAAGCAGTTTCTGGATGAGAATTCACCCCTCCCTTGAATCCTGCCTGATTTGTCCCAGTAGCTGCATTTCCATTTGTTTATCTCCTCACTCCTCTCCTTTCCCTGATAGTTTTGTTAGAATCCCACTTTTTTTTTAGGCCGGCTGTCAAAGCAGTGTAAGACTTAGAACAAAATGATAATTACAGCTCTGCGCAGGAGGTGCCTTCAGCCTTCCTTCCTGAAAGGAATTTGGAACTGGGGTGATAAAAACCAGATGGCTCAGGTTGGTGAGAGTTCTTGGGCTGGCTCAGGCCCTCCTCCGTGCTTGGAGGCCAGGAGTTTACAGGATGCCAACTGCAGGGTGGGGGAAGCATTTGTGTCCCATCAGGCTCATGTGGGCTGCAAAGTTGTGTTAGAGGTACCTGAGTCTGGAGGAACTTCTGCTCCCACCCACATTTAGGGGGTCATTGGGAGTGTGGAAGGCTCCAGCAGCCTTCCAGGAAACTTTGGGTGCCCACATGCAGCACTGGGAGATGTCCCAGACAGTCTGGAGTCAGAGCTCTGCTATGGGAGCACGATGAAAACCTAAGAGGTTTATCCCATCTGGCTCTGGGATGCTGCTGGAAGCAGCCTGCTGGATTCCTGATCTGATTAGGAACAGCTTTCAGATATCCTTTCCTGGCCAGATGGCAGCACAGGGTTTGGTGGTGAGAGGAGTCCCTTGAGACAGGGGGGGATAAAAAGATAAAGTATTCACATTTCTGCTGTGGCCTTGGTGCAAACTGGCTTTTGGAGGAAACTGCTGCAGTAAGTGCCCCTCTCAGGCTGAGATCTTTAAATTTGTGTCTGTTGGGCTGGATCAGCCTCAGCTTCAGGATAGGGGAAGTTCCTTCTGTCCTGCTTGCTTGGATTACAAAACTCAGGAGCTCTGGCAGCTCTGCTGGTTTGTTTTAACTTACAGGTAGTTTGGGCTGGAGTTGGTGATGGAGAGAATGGTCCTGAGCTTCTCTCTGTGCCTGTCCCTCTGTTCTGTCCCTATCCCAGTCCTGACACCTGCCCAGACCTTTTGTTTTCTCCTTACCTGGCACGGGTGGAACTCCCAGCTCTGAATATCCAGGTGGGCTGGGGCCACCCTCATTGGAGGCCTCCTGCATGCCTTGTGCACTGACCCAGCTCTGCCCTCGGGCTCTCTGCAGCTGGTTTAGGAAGAAACATGCTCAGGCAGAGGCGCTGGTGCCCATCCCTCCCAGCCCTGAGACAAAGGACAGGTGGAGGAGCATGACGGCGGTGCCTTACCTGGAGGATCTGCATGGCTACAATGAGGAAGAGGATGATGACTTGTATGACATTGAAGATGATATCATCTACACTCAGGACTTCACAGTACCAGGTAGGGGAGAAGTGGTTGTGGGGGGTTTTTGGTGGGGTTTAAAGCTTTTTTTTAAGGAAAGGCCTTGAGGTCTGAATGATCCTTTCAGCAGAGGAGATTCTCGGTTGTGGAATGGTGTGAGTGAGCCATGATGCTCCAGATTCCTCAGTCCTTGATTTGATCAACCAGGATGCCCATCCCAGTTTTACCCCTGTGCCAGCTTCCTCCCATCTCCCACCAACAGCTGCTGCTGGGCTCTGCTGTTCAGCACAGTTAATTCTTTGGACCAATTTTGCTAGAATGAGTTATTTGTGAGCAGAGCCCTGAAATGACTCTGCCTTCAGGGTTTGTGGCACACCTGGGGGATCCCCTGGTCCCAGCCTGGTCCTTGCCTTCCCCAGCTCCATGTCCATCCCAGCTGAGCAGGGTGAGCCCCATGCAGGCAGGTATCTGAGGTTAGGGATCACACTGACACCAGGAATTTCACCCTCCTCATACAAACAGCAGCGTTTAAACCCGAATCAGAGCTGTCATGGCAGATGACAGGCAGATCTTCCATGTTCTCCATGTAACTTGTGCTGTTTCAGAGGAATTAGAGATCTAAAGGGCGAGAGGGGCTGCTGAGGTGGGATGTGCAGAGTTTGTGGTGGGCAGGAATCCCCTCAACACTCATGGGAGGAGCAGGGTGAGGAGGGTCCCAGCACAGACCCTCGGTGGGTTTGTGAGCCATTGCAGAGGTGGGGGCAGCTGCAGAGGGAATAAATGTGAATTTTTCCACCAAAGTCTTCCTGCAGCATCCCTTTGAACCTGCCCAGTGATCCCATATTAAAATATAAATGAAAAGCCCCCGTGTGCATGGGGGATGAGTTCAGCTGTGGCTCTGCTGGGCAGCCAGAGCAGGAGTGTGAGTGACTCATGGCTGGGGGTGGCTGTTGGGTTTGAGAGGGAGGGGGGAAAGAGGAAACCTCATTAAATCCTGTGTTCTTCAGAGGAAGAAGGGGCTTTGAGGAAGTGCTTTCATTTTTAAAGGGTTATTTAAAGATTCATGCAGCTCTGTGGGGAGATGTAAATGTTCCAAGCCCTTGGTTCAATCGGTGTTAAACATCCCATCCAGAGAGGGTGGAGGAGAGGATGGCTGTGGCCTGGAGGCACAATCCTCTCCCCATCTTGTGCAGTGAAGGGATGTGGTCATCCTGGTCTTGCTTGGTGCTTTTGTGCTGCCTCAGGTCTAGAAGCTGAGCTCTGCTCTTTCCTGTCCTACATTAACCCCTCCTCTGCTGCAGCCCCATCCTGCAGCACCTGCTCCTCCTGGGTTTTTCAGTCTGAGGCTGGAAAACACAGCCAGGACTGGAGCTTCTGAGCCAAGCCTGGTGCTCAGGAAAACTGCATTCCTGGCTGCTCACCGTGCCCGTGTGCTCAGTCTGACAAACAGCAATTCAAAGCCTCTTTGCTGTGTTATTTTGAAACCTTTTTTGGTGCCTGAATGAGCTGGATGCGGAGCCATTAAGAATGTGAGGGGTGGCAGGGATGAGCAGCCACGTTGCTGGTTCCTCTCTCAGCTCTGCCTTTATTTATATTATTTTTAGCCCTGCTGGTGGTTGAGGGTGAGGTGGGCAGGAGCTGCTCGGGCAGACACAGCGCTGGGTCAGCGGTTCCGCGGGGGCAGCAGTTGCCAAGACTTCAGCCCGTGCTGAATTTTTTATTTTCATTAATTTGAACGTCAGCAACTGTCATTGGTGAAGGAGGTAAAATTAGCTCACGATTCACCTCCCTCCTTGATATCCATAATAGACTCCCGGGACTGTGCTTTTGAAGCAGGGGAAGGAGGGGAGGAGGGAAGAGTCACACAAAAGACAAGTGAGCTGTTTGGATAGATTCTTTTTCCCTCCCCAGTCAGAAATGTTAATTGACTTGGCCCGAGTTCAGCCGAGGGAGGGGAAGGAGAAGTGCTCAGCTTTGCTCTGAATGGGGTTGTTTGAGGCTCTGCAGTTGTGCTGGTGGGATGGAGGGATGGCATGAAAAGCCTGGAGCTCTGGGGTGCTGCAGCCTGACCCATGGAGCTCCATGCCTGGAAGCTCTGGTCCCATGTTTCTCTTCTAAAACTTGGACTCCTGAGCCCTTTCCAGCCAACAGCTGGTTGCTGGTGGTTCCTCTGGGCTCCAGAGGGGTCAGGCACTGGGGGAATCCATGAGCTTTGTGCTCCTGATCCTCCTGCTGTGCCAGTCACTGCCTGAGTGCCAGAGGCATTGGGGGCCAGAGCACCTCCATCACTGCAATCCCTTGTGGTGAGCTGGGCTGGACCAGGAGCTGTGGTGCCACTGCAGGTGCCACCAGCTCCAGCAGTGCCAGGGCTGGCTGCCAGCACCCAGGAGCTGTCCCTGGTCAGTCAGTCCCTGTCTGTTCTCATGGCAGGAGTGCTCAGGTAAGCAGCCCCAAGCCAGTGCCTGGGAGCTGTGGCAACGCTGGGAGGGTACAGGGGGAGATCCAGCAGGAAATAATTGTATGTGTAACTCAGGATACACCCCTCCCTCCCCATCTCTGGCAGTGGCAAGGCTCAGGGGTCCGAGGTGGGACCCCCAGTGTGTTCCCCAGAGGAGCAGCAGCTCTCCCAGCAGCCCTGTGCCCCCCCAGGTGCCAGCAGTGGGGTGATGGTTGGCGCAAGCGGAGCTGACGTCCTGCCCAGCCTTGGCAGAGAAAGGATTGAGCATCCTTTAAAGAAAATTATACATAATCGTCTTAGAGCCTTTGCTTCCACTCAAACCTCTGAGTCATAACTGAAGGGCCCTGGAGCGTGACGTTCCTGCTGGAAGGAAATTGCCTCGGCTGGATCCGGTGGGGGGGAGCCAGGGACCTGACAAAGCCTCTCCTCAGCCTCTGCTGGGCTGGGGGCTGCTCCCTGCTCCTGTTCATCCCACCCTGGGATGCAGCCACATCCCTGTGTCGCTCCCTGAGTGAGGGGATGTGACCCAAACCCCGGCTGTGGCAGCAGGAGATGCCTCTGGAAATGGCTCTTCACCTGCTCTGCTGAGTCACACGGAGCTGAGGAGGGAGAAGGGCTGATGACACCCATGGGGTGTTCCCTCAGGGGACGGTGACACAGCTGAACCCCTGCCAGGAGAGGCTGCAAACACTGCCAGCCCCTGGGCACCCCCAGCTTGGTACCTGGGGCTGGGACCTGCACAGAAGGCAGGAGGAAAGAGGGGTGACCTCGTGCACTGCTGCCCCTCTACTCCCAGAGGAGCTGAGCTGCTGCCTGAGCTCTGGGGCAGGGCACAGGTGCAGTCTCAGGCTCCCAGCTCTGTAGGAGTGTTGGGGGTAGCACTGTCAGGATGGATGGAGATGAGAGATCTCTGCAGCCAGGTCCTGGAATTTGAGGTTTATTGCAAAGGGCCTGGGTGCAGGGCCCTGCTGGGAGCTGCCAGGCACAGCTCAGAGCAGGCTGAGAGAAGAGAAGGGGAGAGAGTAAAAGGGGTAAGAGAGCAAAAGGGGTAAGAGAGTGAGGTTCCCATTACAATACAATAAATCTTCTTCTGTATTGAATATTCTGATTCTCACTAACCAATCTAGTACAATATACAAATCCTATAGCATTTGCATACTGCCTATAAGAATCATTACATTACCATACTGTGCTACATTTTAAACCCTAAAAACTCCTCTTTGGGCTCCTTCTGCCAAACCAGTAGGGTCTGCTCTGACCCTTGGAGCTGTCAGCAAGCAGAGGATGTTCCATCAAAAGGGGGTTGCCTTCAGCCACGCCATTATTTTCCTGTTGTTCAGTAACTAAGGGATCTCAGAGCTTGCTTTCATTTCAATCTCACTTACAGTTTCCATATTCTCAAACTCTTTTCGCCAGGCAATCACATTTATAAGGCTTTCCTGTTTCATCTTCCCCAACACCTGGCTTTGCACATCCCGGGTTGGGGAGCAGGAACAGGAGCAGGATCCATGGCGGCTCTGCTGCCCCCTCTGACTGTGGCCGTTCCCTTGCAGGACAGGTGCCTGAGGAGGAGGAGGAGGCCGGGCAGAACGGGCAGAGCCGCGGCAGGGGGCTGCCCAAGGCCGTGTGCATGAACGGGACGGAGCCGGGGCAGCTGAGCAGCGCCAGGGCCAAGGGCGAGCGCCGCGCCAGCGCCTCCTCCAACCCCTCCCGCAAGGCCTGCTCTGCCAGCAGCAAGATCCGCAAGCTCTCCACCTGCAAGCAGCAGTGAGCTCTGCCCAGGTACTGCCGGGGCACTCTGGGCTCTGCCCGAGGGAGCTGGGGGGGTTCTGAGCTGTGGGCAGGGCGAGGGAGTTGAGGGTGTTTTGTAGTCTGGATCCTGAGCGTCCCTCTGCAGAGTTCCTGGTAGCCAGCGCTTGGATTTCCTGTGGTGCTGGGGGTGCAGAGCCCCTCTCAATGCCCTGCTGTGCCCACCTGGCTCTGCTCTAGTCTGCCCTGTCATGTGAGAGGTGCTGTAGTGATCTCTGTCCCCTCCTGGGCTGTGCTATGCCACCCCCTTTCCCTGGCACCTCTGCCATGCTCCCAGCCTCACCACCACCTACCTGGAGTTGGGGAGCATAAAGGGATGCTGAGCCCTTTTACTTGGCACCAGAGCCCCTCTGCTCTGCTCCCAACCTCACCAACACCTACCTGCACTTGGGGAGCACAGAAGGATGCTGAGTCCCTTTCCTTGGCACTAAGGCTCCTCTGCTCTGCTCCCAACCTCACCACCTACCTGAGTTGGGGAGCATAAAGGCATGCTGAGTCCCTTTCCTTGGCACTAAGGCTCCTCTGCCCTGCTCCCAGCCTCACCAACACACCTGGAGTTGGGGAGCATAAAGGCATGCTGAGTCCCTTTCCTTGGCACTAAGGCCCCTCTGCCCTGCTCCCAGCCTCACCACCACATATCTGGAGTTGGGGAGCATAAAGGGATGCTGAGTCCCTTTCCTTGGCACTAAGGCTCCTCTGCTCTGCTCCCAACCTCACCAACACACCTGGAGTTGGGGAGCACAGAGGGATGCTGAGCCCCAGGATGTCCCCATGGGACATACCCCTGGCCCTGTCACCCATGCCCAAGCCACTTCCAGGGGAAGCTGAGCCCTCTCCCTGCTTCCCCCCCCTCCTTGCAGCTCCTTCCTCCCCAGCTCCCAGCCCTGTCCCCTCCTTCCCACCCCTCATTCATAACGGAGCCAGCAGTGAGTCATGTTCAGCCTCATCCGCCCCCGGCCTCATGCTCGTCACGGCGCTGCTGGGGCTGAGCTCTGTTATCTCCTGGATCACGACCAGCTTTGTGGTGTGAAAAAAGCCCGAAATAAAAGCCGGATCCTCCCCCTGCAGCTGTCAGAGGCCCGTGGCAGCTCCATCTTTAATTCATGGGGGCAGTGAGTCACCTGCGGGGAGTCAGTGCAGCCTGAGCCTGGGATGGGGCTCCCCTGGACCTGCTCCTGCCCCAAGCCTGGCTGGGTCACTCCCCTCCTTAGCCTAGAAACCTTTGGAAGGAAGGGATTGCTCCTGTCCTTGGCATAAATTACATTCCTTGGCACCAATTCCTGGTCAGGGGTTTTGCTTTGCTGGGCTCACCTGGCTGAGGGACTCCCTAAAACCTTCCAGGGACAGCACAGGGATCCCAAACCCCTCGCTCCCATGCCAAGGTGCCAGAGGGAGCCCCAGTTTGGGGTGCAGGGCAGGAGCACAGCCAGCACCCCAAACTGGGCATCCCCTTCCATCCCTAACCCCCTTTTCTCTGTTCTCCCCACAGCATCCCTGGGCCCGGGCCAGCCTGTGTCCCCCTCCTTGCCCCAGCTCTGCCTCTCTCCTGGGACTGGACTGTGCTTGCAATCCAAAAGGAAACCAGAAGAAACCAACCAAGGAGCCCACCCCGTTCCTTCCCTGCCCGCACCCCCTGCTCCGGCCAGCGCCAGGACACGAAGCTGCAGTGGCCACACCCTCCTCCCTGCCCAGCCCATCCCATCGGACACCTGGGAGTTGAACTCTGCGGCTGCCGGGACGCTGCCCCCTTCCCCCCCGATCACTCTTTGCCAATCAAGACACTGATTCTGTTTTTAATTTTGCGATGGGAAGGGTGGGATGAGGGGTCAAGGGGCCCCCTGGCCGTGTAGAGTCGTGCAAAGCCATTGCCGTGCACTTTATGTTTTAGACTACTGTTATATATTATATATTTTCCTCTCTCCTTTTTTTTTTTTTTTTGTTTTAATTTTTTGTTTGTTTGTTTTTTTGTTTTTTGTTTATATTTGCGGTATATTTAGAGATTCCTACACATCGTGATGTGTTAAAATAAACCAGATGAGGAAAAAAAAAAAAAACCAAAAAAAAAACAGGTATTAAAACAAAGCAGAACTCTATTACACCTGCATGCTGCACGGGGGCTCGGAGGGGCTCAGAAGGGAACAGGGCCCGGGAAGGGCTCAGAGCTTAGGAGGAATCTGAGCTCCAAAGGGATCAGGGTGGTGGCAGCCACTTGGCTTTTTTTTTCTGCCTTTTTTTTTTCTTTTCTTCCCCCTTTTTTTTTTCTTTTTTTTTTTTTTTTTTTTTTTCCTTTTTTTAAAGAAAAATAAAGTGAAAACAGCAGGTGGGTTTCATGTCCTTCCTCCTGCAGCAGGCGGGGTCAGGGGTATGACCAGCCCCTCCTTTTCCTTTTCCTTTTGGAAGGGCACAGCCCCCCAGGCAAACCCTACATTTATGGGGCAATGCCAGGCCTGGAGCCCTCCCTACCCTCACCACCCCACCCCCAAAAGGTAAGAAAAGAGCTCAGAGATGTCACGGTTGGTTTTGGTTTTTCTCCTTTGTTTATAGACTTAAAAACGCAGAGGTGATGGAGGGAGAGCTTTGGGCAGAGCCTGCACAGAGGGAAGGGGCAACCCGGCCTCTACTCGCATGCAATGGGGGTTTGGGGGGGCCCTGCCTGTCCCCCCCCCTGCTGCCGAGTCCCAGGTGCCACAGCCAGGGCTGGGCTGGGGCAGTTTCTTTATTTTCCTCTTTTTTTTTTTTTCACCCGTCCTTTGAAACACAAATAAAAACCCAATAAAAAGTGAACACCCCGCCCCGCCTCCCCCACCACGGAGCAGCAGCAGCCGCCTCTGTAAAAATCAATAAATATCCTTGAGCTCCTGGGGGGCACGGGGGGTCACCCACAGCCCATGCTGGGGATGCCCCTCTCTACTCTCACCCTGTCCCCTGGCCCGGGGGGCAGCACCAGGGGCAGCACCGGGCACCCTCACCCCTCCTGGGGGTATTTTTGGGGTCCCCAGGGCCGATCCTTCCCCCCCCAAACCCTTGGGCTGCCATTCTGGGGTCCCCCAGGAGGAGTTTGAGCCCCTGTAGAATCCCCCTGCTTCCAGTTTAGATCCCAGGCTCCCTGCAGACCTTGTGGGGAGGGGGTTTGGGATTGAGGAGGTGACTGCCCCCATCCCCAAACCGCCCCCTGGGCCAGGGTGGCACCACTGGGGACACCCAGCTCCGGCCCCTTTTCCTGGCTGCGGGGACATTCCCGGCCGGATGAGAGGCTTATTGCTTGTAAAACCTCGGAGAGAGGCGAGAGCCAAGGTCTAAGCTACGGGGGCTTCAGCAAAGTTCCCTCAGCGCTGACCCCCTCGGCTTCTCCACCGTGCCCCGACCCCCGGGGCTCCCCCAGCCCAGGCTCTCGCTATGGGAGCCGGGGGGCTCGGCCACCCCACGCTACCGGACCCCCGTGCTGGGGTCACAGCCAGGGGTCCCCATGTGCTCTCCTGGCCTGGGCACCCGGCAGCAGGAGGGGATGAAGCCCTGAACCTGCGCCGGGGTCTCTCCCCCTCATGCTGGGCCTAGACCGTGCTGTGGTCGGGGGAGGCATCGCTGGCAGCCACGGCCACGGCGCACTCGGGGGTCTCCCTCTCGGCCGCTCTCCTCAGGTGTCCATAGAGCCGCTCCTCCAGGCCGCCCGCGATCTTGTCCATCAGCTCCGAGCCGGAGCCCAGCCCCAAGCACCTCCCGGAGCCGGGGCAGTCATCGTCCTCAGGGGGCTCAGAGCCAGCCTTGGGCTCGGGGGCCGCCTCTCCGGGCTCCTCCACGATCACCTGGATCTCGGGGTCCGGCAGCGCCGGGGCAGGGGGGACCCCATCGGCCGCCTCCGCCGCCTCCTCATCGCCGGCGCTGACGATGCGGGGCAGGGGGCTGTGGAACCGCGAGTCCAGCGGGTAATTGGCGCTGTCGCCGCGGCGCAGGGGCGTCCGGTGCCGCTCCAGCGCCGGGTACCGCACGCCGGGGTCGCTGAACTGCTTCGTGTGCTGCCACTGCTTGCGCAGGTGGGTGCGGGAGCGGTGCTTGCCCCGCAGCGGGGACTCGTCGAACTGGGGGTCGTGGCGCACGAAGGCGTTGAAGAGCGCGTCCGTCTTCTCGTCGATGCTGTAATCCCGCCGGGGCAGCCCCTCCCGGCCCGGGAACATCTGCCCGTACGGGGACCAGGCCAGGGGGCTGTGGGGACGGAGGTGTCCCCCCCCACCCGCTGCGCCCAGGGTGCTGCTCCCGCCCTCCTCCTCTTCCTCCTCTTCCTCCTCCTCCTCCGGCTCCCGGCCCTCGAAGCTCTCGAAGATGGTTCCTTTCCGCCCGGCGCTGGTGAAGCAAATGCGCTTCTCGGAGGCTGTCTGGTCCTTGGGGGGACCCTCCTCGCCCCCCCGGCTGGGCGCCTCGATGGAGGCGTAGCCGCTGTCCATCTGCAGCAGCTTGCGTGTGCCGGGCTCCGACTCGTCCGCCTTGGGCCGAGCCCAGAACTTCTCCTCGGGGCCTTCGGGCTCATCCAGGGTAGGGGAAGGGCAGGGGGGCACTCCGCTGGCGGAGGACACGCTGTCTCCGCCGTCGCTGCGCACCGAGTCCTGGTCGTTGCTGCGCTCCGAGGCCGCGTACAGCTCCAGCGAGGCGCGCAGGCTCCAGATGTCGTGGTAGGCGCTGGGCTGCTCGGGCACGCTGGGCTCGCCGGGGCTGCCCGCGCCCCCCTCGCCTGGCTCTAGCCTGCGGGCGGCACCCCGGTGTCACGTCAGGGACAGACCCCGCAGGTGACGGGCAGGGATGTGCCAGCCCAGCCCCGGCAGGCTCCATCCACAGCAGCGCCACGGTGCCACCCGCTCCTCCATCCTGTTTCCATGCTGCTGCCACCACCGTGCCCGTGCCCCAACCCAACCTCCCCATCACCAGCGCCCCCCAGACCCCTCACCCCAGACCCCTCACCCCACCAGAGCCGCAGAGGTGGGAGCACCCCATGCCCAGGGCAGCGCGGGGTCCCTCGGTGCCTTCCCGGTGCTCACCCATCCCCGTCCCCTCTTATCTACTGAAAAATACCTGCCGAGAGAGGGTGGGGGGCTGGCGGGGGAGGGCAGGAAGGGGCCCCCCGCGGGGTGGAAGGACACGTCGTCCGTGTGGGCAATGTACTGGATGATGTCGGTCTGGTGCGGGTCCCGGTCCTCCTGGTCCATGCTCTCGCTGGCCGCCCGCTGCCTCTGGAACTGCCGACGCTTGGGGGATCCTGGGGGGCGCAGGGCAGGGCTGGGGGGCACAGCCCAAGCGGCAGCAGCATCCCCCTAACCCACACGTGTCCCCCCCACCCTGCACAGCCCCCTCGCTGACCCCCACCTCTGGTGTCCAGGCTGGACGCCCGCTGGGTGCTCTCCAGCTTCCACTTCTTGATCCTGAAGTAGGGGCTGGCCCCGTCCAGGCTGGCGTGGCGGCGCAGGCGGGTGAAGAACTGCAGGACGGTGCCCTGTGGGGGGGTCTGGGGGGGCTCCCCGGGGCCGGCACTGCCTCCCGCCGCCGCCTTCCCGCTCCTGGGTGCTGCTGTGAACTGGGGGGCCGGGGGGGCCCTGAGTGCCCGCTCGGACCCAATCGTGCCTCCCCAGCCCCCCCCCCGCATCCCGCTCGGCTCCTTTGTCAGAGCTGGGCTGCAGCAGATGCACAAATGTCCCCCGGGGCAGGGAGCAGAGCCTGTTTCTAGCTGGATGCCCACGACTCTTCCTGAGCCCTGGCACGGAGCGAGGGGGCAGGGATGGGATCCATGGAGCAGGGAGGGAGCAGGACAGAACCCTTGGGAGCCCCTTCCCCTGCCCGGTCCTGCCCCAGCACTCACCGAAGGCCCCTCCCCGGAGTCGGAGGAGGCGGATGGGCTGGCCTCTGTGAAGCTGGTGTCCACCGTGGAGTTGTAGGTGTCCCCGGGCAGGGCAGAGCTGGGGCCCACGGCATGGCTGGGCAGCACTGGCCGGGGCAGGGCTCCTGCAGGGGGCTGTAAAGCAGAGCACGCTCAGGGGGTTTGGGGACAATGGGGACCCCCTGCACCCCAGCATCTCCTGGCTCTGCTTCCAGCAATGCCCTGAGGCCCAGCGGTGCCTCCCTGGGGTGCTGCAGGATGTCCCATCTGTGCCTTGGGCACTGAAAGCTCACCTGGAAGATGGCAAGGCCAGGCTTGGGCGGGGGCAGGCGGGGGGTCATGGCCAGGCTGTTCTCGCTGGACTCACACTCGTGGATGGTGACAATCTTGAGGGCAGGCGGCGGCAGGTGCAGGTGAGTCAGGCGCGCGTTCTTCAGGTGGTGGAAATCCCCCTCTGTCAGCGTGTACCTGTGGGACAGCTGGGTCAGGAGGGGCAGCCACAACCCCCTGTCCCCCCCCCAGCCCAGAGCTTCACCTCCTGCCCTTCTCCTGGGTCTTCTTGCCCTGGTCAAAGAGCGCGGCCTCGTTGAAGGAGACGCGCCGGGCAGTGGAGGAGCTGGAGGACAGGAACCTCTCACTCTCTGCATCCCGGTAGCTGGAGGACGACAGGCACTCGGGGTCCTCTGCTTTGCCAGTGATATCTGCAGAGAAGGGGGTCAGCGACCAGCTCCCCCCACCGCGGTGTGCCCCAGCTGAGGCTTGGCAAACTTGTTGCACTCGTGGCCTCAATGCCAGCCTGGAATTCCCTGCTCACAGCCAGGGATGGCACAAGGGGTGTGTGGTGGTCGCTGCTCCCCTTGGGAGGGCCCAGGAGCTGCCTCACCCCCCTCCCCAAAACTCAAGATGCAATTTGGGGGGATCAGCACTGGGGTCACTCACCCTGCGCCTGCTGCGAGTCATCCAGGTAAGTGGTGTTGGTTTTCTCAGGATCATCGCTGGCTCTGCAGGGGGAGGAGGATCAGAGGCGCCCGTGCCAGTCCCCCCGACCCTCCCTGCAGTGCCACACACCCCGGGGACAGCGGCGTGCTCACCCCTGGCCCACCTGGAGTGCCGGCGATCGGCCTCGCAGCAGCGGCGGCAGATGATCAGGATGCCCGAGAGCAGCACCAGCGTGCCCCCGATGAAGATGGAGAGCAGGGCGAGGAGCAGCACGTACCCATCCTGCGGGGACACCTCGCCGGGCACCGCCTGCCCGGGGCCGAGGGGCTGAGCCGCGGGGATGCTCCGGGGGACCCCGAACCTGCCCCCGCCGCGCTGACGCCAGCGCTGCCCCCGGAGCCGCCGCCCCCCGCCGCCCCCGGGCCCTGCGTGCACCACGGCAACGGCAACCGGGGAGGCTGAGCCGCCCCAGCCCCCGCGCCGAGTGCGAGAGGGATGGGGATGGGGATGGGGATGGGGATGGGGATGGGGATGGGGATGGGGACGGCGATAGGACCCCCGAGCCTGCCCCACCCGGGGGAGAGGGGCTGATCCGGCAGCAGCGCCCAGGGCCCCGGACCCCCAGTACCCCCAGAGCATCCCAGCAGGGCACAGAGCACTGGGAACTGTCACCCACCCAGTGCTGGCAGAGCAGGGGGTGACAGCGGGGCCCCCACCCGAGCGAAGGCTCCAGCCCCACGGCAGCCGCGAGAATCCCACAGATCCGGACACAAATCCCCCTCCCATGAGAACCCCACAGCTCCAAACATGAATCCCCCTCCCATGATAACCCCACAGCTCCGGACATGAATCCCCCTCCCATGATAACCCCACAGCTCCGGACATGAATCCCCCTCCCATGAGAACCCCACAGCTCCGGACATGAATCCCCCTCTTATGAGAACCCCACAGCTCCGGACATGAATCCCCCCCGTCCCGCGGGACCCCCGGGCTGGCGGCTCGGGGAGGGGCGCCCGAGGCGGGCAGGGCAGGCAGGGACAGCAGCACTCACCGTGGCGCTCTCGGTCGCGTTGTCCCAGGGTGTTGGGTCATCGCTCATGGTCCGTCCCGGCCCGAGCGTGTCCTGGGGCGGGGGGAGACGGAGGGAGGCACCGGCCGGGACGGTGGGGCCGGGCCGGGGGCGGCGGCGGCGGCTCCTGCCCGGCCCCTGCCCGGCACCGCGGTGCGGAGCTGCCGGGAGGGACCGGGAGGGAGGGACCGGGATGGAGCGATGGAGGGAGGGACCGGGATGGAGGGATGAAGGGAGGGACCGGGATGGAGGGATGAAGGGAGGGTGTGCTCAGGGGAAGGATGAAGGGATGGAGGGTGTGGTCAGGAGCGAGGCAGGGATGGACGGATGGAGGGATGGGGAGGCGAGGGCAGAACCGCTGCCCCTCCCCAGGGACCCCCTGAGCCCCCGGACTCGCGTGGGCGCCACCCCCGGCCCCGCGAGGAGCGCCCACGGTCCCCACGCCCGGCTGGGACCGGAGCCCCCAAAGCGTGGCCGGTGCCGGTGGCCAGAGCCGGCCCGGGCGGTGAATCCCTGCCCCGGCTCCGGGGTGACACCGCGCTGCCGCCCCCAAGGGACAAACGCAGCCCCCTCGGGGGGGACCCCGGCCGGGGGAGCTCGGGGGGAGCCGCGCTGGGGCTCCCGGCAGGGACGGGGGGCAGCGGCCGCCCCACAGCTCGTGGCGTGGGTGTCGCCGGAGCGCGACGGGTGACGCTCGTGAGTCATCCCGAGAGCGGCTCCGTCACCGGGCTGTCCGCGGGGGGGGGGACACCGAGGGGCCGGGGGGGCCCTGAGCTCCTGAGCACCGAGAGCCGCCGCCATGGGGTCCCATTCCCCCACTGCGCGGCCTTTGGGTGCCTGGCGGGGACCTCATCACCCTCCCGCGTGTCTGTGCCCCCATTCCCGGGGACTTCCGAGCTCCAGCTCCCGCTGCCAGGCCGTGTGTCCCCTCTGTATGTCCCCCTCGTGTGTCCCCTCCGTGTGTGTCCCCTCCTTGTGTCTCTCCGTGTGTCCCTCCATGTGTCCCTGTCTGTGTGTCCCTCCTTGTGTCCCTGTCCATGTGTCCCTGTCTGTGTGTCCCTCCATGTCTCCCCTCCATGTGTCCCTCTGTCTGTCCCCTCCATGTGTCCCCCCGTGTGTCCCTCCATGTCTCCCCTCCATGTGTCCCTCTGTCTGTCCCCTCCATGTGTCCCCCCGTGTGTCCCTGTCCATGTGTCTCTCCGTGTGTCCCTGTCCGTGTGTCCCTCCGGGGCTGGGTGGGCGATGCTGTGTCGGGGACCCCCGGATTTGTCAGGGGTGGGCGCTTGGAAGCCGCTCAGAATTAGGTCAGTGAAAAATGTGAATGGAGCCCGTGAAGGGGTGGGGACTGTCACTCGTGGCCGTGTCGCAGCTGGCAGCGAGGGACAGTGATGGCTGAGGGCAGCCCTGTCACAGGTCGGGGTATCAACCCCTCGGAGGGACATCGGGGTGTTGGGGGGCTCCTGAGGCAGAGACCCCCCTGCCTGCATCGCCCCTCACGCCTCTCCAAGCTGGTGGGACGCAGCACGAGGTGAGGGGACCCACCCTGAGACCCCCGAGAAAGGGTTAGGGGGTGTGTGGGGGGGTCCTGCACATTGGGGGGGTCCCGGGCGAGGGGGCTGCGGCCCCACGGGCGGGATCCCTGCGGGGCAGCCTCGGGCCCGAGGCGGGGGGAGCGGGAAGAATGTCCCTGCTGTTCCCCATCATGGAGGAATCCCGTCTCCATGGCGACCCGACAGGAACAGGACGGCCATTGTCTGGAGGAGGGGGCCGCTCCCCGGGGCTGTCCCCCCCGGGGGGGACACGGGGCGGGACCCGCGGTGGCCGCCGGAGCCCGGGGCGGGGGCTCGGGGCCGGGGGATGCCGGTGCTGCCGCGCCTCCGCACGTGGGAAGGGGTGCGGGGGGCGGGCCGGGGCTGCGCCCCACGCGTGTGTGCGACACACGGGGCCGGGGCTGGGCTGGGGACGTGGGGGGAACCCGCTCTGCCTCAGCCCGGTGACGGGGATGCGGTCAGGGATGGAGGCAGGGATGCGGGATGCAGGCAGGGATGCGCGATGTTGGCAGGAATGTGGGGCATGGATGGAGATAGGGATGGAGGATGAGCGATGAGGGATGCGAGCAGGGATGTGGGACAGGAAGGAATAAGGGACGCAGGCAGAGCTGGTGACAGCGCTGTGACAGCGAGGCAGGAGCCCCCGGGACCTCTGCGCGCGATAGGGAGTGATGGTCTGGTCTCCCCTCGGCCGTGCCGGCTCCCTATGTCGCGATAGGCGCTGTCGCGAGGCGCCGGAACCAGACACTCACCTACAACCGAGACCGGGGCTCCATCGCCGCCGCTGCGCTCGGTGCGGCGGGGCGGCCCCGGGATTTATGAATGAACCGGAGCCGCCCCCGCGCGGCGCGGGCGTCACGTGGGGACAGGGGCTGCCCCAGCCCTGCCTGCCCCAGCCCTGCCCGTACCCCTGCCCGTACCCCCGGCTCCCCTGCCCGTACCCCCGGCTCCCCTGCCCGTACCCCCGGCTCCTCTGCCTGCCCCGCAGTCCTGTCTGTGAGCCCTGTCTGTGAGTCCTTCCCGCACCTCTGCCTGCACCGCTGTTTTTACCCCTGCCTGCCCCAGCCCTGACTACACCGCTGCCTGCTCCAGCCCTGGCATCACTCCTTCTTGCATCCCTGCCTGCACCAGCCTTGCCTACACCCGCCCTGCCTGCATCCCTGCCTGCATCACCACCTGCATCCCCGCCTGCATCCCTGCCTGCACCTCTCCTGCCTGCATCCCTGTCCCACCTCCCCGTGCCCACCGGTGCCCCGGAGCCCCCCGCGCCGCTGGGGCACGGCCGGACCGGGCCCGGGGCCGCGGCTGCCCCTCGGTGCGGAGGCGGAGCGGGCCCCCCCCGCCCAGCACCACGGCACTCGGCGAGAACGGAGAGACTACAACTCCCACAAGGCCATGCGGTGCAGCGTGCTTTTCCTCCGCCGGGTGGCGCGCGGGGCGCGTCGGGAGCTGTGGTCCGCTGCCGTCCCGGCCTCCCCCGCGCCGCCGCTGCTGCCGCCGCCGCCGCCGCCATGGCCGCGATGTTCTGCGCCCGCCGCTTCCTCCGCCTCGCCCGCCCCTCGCTGCCGCTGCCGCCCAGCCGCGGCTATGCCGATCCCGCCGCCGGCGGCCCCGCTGCCATGGCCTTCACCTTCGCCTCACCCACACAGGTATGCCCGCCGCGGCCCCGCTCCCGCTGCCCCCGCCCCCGCCTCGCCCGGTGTGTCCTGAGGGCTCGGGGCGGGCGGGCCGCGGGCGGTGCTGCCGCCCCCGCGGGGCTCTCCGCTCCCGGGGGCTCCGCGGCTCCCGGGGCACGGCCGGGCTGTCCCCGGGCTGTCCCCGGGCTGACCTTGGCCCTGACCTCGGGCCTTGCCCGCCCGCCCGGCCGCTCGGTCCCCGCCACAGCGCTCCCGGGGCCGCTCCAGCCCTTCCAGCCGCGCTACCGGACCCGCTGGGCCCGGCCTGGAGCGGGACGCGGCCGGTCCGCCCCCGCCGTGCCTGCCAGGCTGGCCCCGGGGCAGGGCGCTGGGGACGGGGACAGCCCGGCAGCGTGGGCCGCAGCGGGGACAGCGGCTCCGGGCTCCCCACGCGCTTCCCAGGCTGTGCCGGCGCCTCTCGCCCACTCCCGACTCGGTGTCTCCATGTGCCGCCTCCCCGCCGTGCCCCGGCAGCTGGGAACGCTTCCCCAGTGCCTCTGCCAGGAGCTGTGCTCTGGAGCCCGGCTCTGCTCCCACCCTGTGCGGGTGCAGCCTGTCCTGGGCACACCCTGAACCTGCCAGGAGCCGGGCTGCTCCCTTGGGATGGGCTCTCCATCCCCCCATCCCTGGTGACTGTGCTATTTTTTTTTGTCCTCTCCGTCCATGCAGGTGTTCTACAACGGTGCCAACGTGAAGCAGGTGGATGTGCCCACGCTGACGGGCTCCTTTGGCATCCTGGCATCCCACGTCCCCACGCTCCAGGTGCTCCGGCCGGGCGTTGTCACAGTCCACGCCGAGGATGGGACGGCCACCAAGTACTTTGGTGAGGGAGGCAGGAGGGGCTGGGGGAGGAAAGGTGTGCGTGGGGTTGGTGTTCTTGGCGCTTTCACAAGGCAGGCTCTGCCCATCCAGGTGTGGCCTGGTGCACTTCCAGGGATTTCTGCTTTCCCAGCCTGCTGGGAGCTGATCTGGGAGCCGTGGGCTGGCACCAGGTCTTGGTTCTGCTCAGGTTTTCTGGGTCCATCCCCTTCTCCAGCTTGCTATGGGGTGGGAGCTGAGTCCCTGAATGCTGGAAATGTGCCAGGAGGGCGCTGAGGGTTTGTTCTGGGGAAGGGTGGTGGGGATGGCAGGGCTGAGCCCCCTGGCTGAGCCACCTCCCATGTTGTTGTGTCTCACAGTGAGCAGCGGCTCTGTCACTGTCCACGCCGACTCCACGGTGCAGGTGCTGGCAGAGGAGGCAGTGACCATGGACATGCTGGACCTGGCTGTGAGTACGCAGAGATTTCACCCACCCTGGTGGGGAAATTGCTCTCCTTCTGTGCTCTGGGGTCCTTGTGCCCAGAACCCAGGGTTGTGTCAGCACCCACGCTATATTTTGGGATCAGAGGCTTGGGGCGCCTCCTTGGTGAGCTCTCTGGAGAGAGGGAGCTCTGCAGTCATAAATCTTACACCATTTCCCACCCCTTGGACAGACACTGACCTTGTCCTCACCTCCAGAACAGCTTTTCCCTGCTGATAAGGTGTCTGGGGCCAGCACAGCTGTGTCTGTAGCTCTGTGAGGCTCCCAAGTCACTGGGTCCTTGGCATCCACATGAAGGACCAGTGGCTGCAGGGGAGGGAAGGAGGGAGGGAAGGACAGTCCCCTCTCCTGCAGTGTCTCCCAATGACACACATTCTTTGTGCCCTCATGTCCAGACTGCAAAATCCAACCTGGAGAAAGCTGTGTCAGAGATGGCAGCAGCGTCTGATGAAGCTGCTAAAGCAGAAGCTCAGATTAAGGTAGAAGCTAACGAAGCCCTGGTGAAGGCTCTGGAGTAAATCCAGGTGAGGTTCAGCTTGGCTGAGCATCCAGCCCTGCTCTAGGGCCTGCTGGGCTGGGTGAGGGGATCTGCCTTGCTTTTGGGGAGCAGTGAACACAGCTGTCCCTTGCCAGGGTCAGGCCTCAGCTCTGGGGGGGCTCGTGGGGGTCCCCAGCCCAGAGCTGCCCTGGGGCTGTTGGTGGCAGTGGGGCCTGGGGTTGGGCTGTGGCACTGTGGGGTCCAGCCCAGCTGTGACACTGGAGTTCAGCCCTGATAAGGGTGGGTGGATACACCTGGGACAGACTGGGAGCTGTGGTCACTGCTGGGGCCTCACTGGTTCCCCTGGGCCCCACAGCATGTGATCCCTGCCACACACACTCCCACTAAAGCCAAACAGCTTCATTCTCAGGGGAGGTGAGGCCAGGCTCTTGCCTTGTGGCCTCTTTTTGCTCTGCCCTGCACGGACTGTGCCTCATCCCTTCCCTTCCCACATGCTGGCAGCCAGGAATTGCAGCAGTGTGTGCTGAGCAGGGCTGTGAGTCACTGGCAGCCTCCAACGGGCTCAGCCTGGAGCACAGGAGGGCAGCAGCTCCTGCTCTCTCCTGATCTCTGATCCAGGTGCTCTTTGGTCCTGCAGAGCTGCTGGCTCGTGTTTACTCACAGCAGTTGCACAGCTGGAGTGGGGCCAAGCCCTGGGGTTGGGACCTGCAGCCCAGCCAAGCTCACCCTACACTAACCTGACCCCACTTTGTGTTTTGCAGGAATCCCACTGTGGATGCAGAACTCCCAGCCTGTCCCTGTTCTACTCCCCAGCTGTACAGATGGAGCAGGACGAATGGAGGTGGAGAAATGGTTCTGATCAATTAAAAGGAAATGTGACCCCCTCTTGTGGCACATTGCCTTCTTCCCAGGCAGCAACTGCAGCTGCAGCCAGGAGCAGTTCCCAGCTCCTGCCCCGAGGCAGATTCACCCTGGGAAGGGGTCACCAGCACTGCCCTGGGGTTTGGCTGGGGAGATTCACCCTGGGGAGGTTCATCAGACAGATTTATATTCCCTTCCCCGTGCTCCAGCCACCTCCAGCAAGCACTTGGACTGCAGGATTTCAGCAGCACAGATCTGCTCCAGAGCCATCCTGTCCCAGCCTCAGCCTCAGGAATCCACACTGGCACACCAGGGAGCTTCCCACAGCTGGACAGCAGCTGCTGGGCTCTGCCCCATCCCCTGCTGCTGCCAGTGGCACTTCCCCTGCTCCTGGAGACGGGCTTGGCCTGGAGAGGGAAGCAGATGCTGTGCATGGTGGAAATCTTTCCTGCTTCTGTTCGTGCTGGGGATGGCTGGAGCTGCTCTGCTGAGCTTGGGGCTCGCTGGGTTCAGCCCTATCTGAGGAGGCCACCTGGGGTTCCTCAGGGCTCCTGACAGCCCAGAGAAGCAGGAAAGGCTCACTGGGCTGCAGCACTGCTGGCAAGGGGCAGCTATGGGCATGGGACAGCTCTGCCTGTGCCAGGGATGCGTGTCCTGCCGTGTGTCCTGCTGCACCAGCTGCTGCCGGGCCCCTCGCTCCATGCCACCCTCCCACGCCTTTCCAGAGGGATTTGGGGTTTCCACTGCTGTGCAGAGCTTCCGTCCCTCCCTCTGCGTGCCTCTAATCCCCTTTTCCCTGCGCTGTTCCAGCCTGGGGAGCTGTGTTGGCTGCCTGTGAGGTCAGTGCTTGCCACTCCAGCCTCCCGCTCCGCGCTCGGAGCAGGGCACGGCTATTTTGGGCACTGCCACCCAGGATGTAATCTTGGCTGCCTCCTCTTCTCACCACCACCTCCTCCCCCTCCTCTCGCTCACTCTGTCTTTCTCTCTCCCCCCCCTTCACAAGTGATCAAAAATAGAGCCTGTGGTGTTAAATTTCTCACTCTGTGGCTTATTAAAAGCCTCCGAGTGCCTGACGCGGAGCCTATTTGAAGCTCAGCCGACTTCCAGCTCCTGAGCTGCTCCAGTGCCTTTTCGCCTTCCCCTCTCATTCCCTTTCTTTTTTTTTTTTTTTTTTCCTTAAAGGTCAGACATTGCACTGAGCATAAGCAAAGCTTCCGAAGCCTCAGAGCTGTACTAATTAAAACATCTTGGGAATTACTGGGGCCGGGCAGCTCCCTTCCCTCTCCCGCTGCCCCTCTCTGTCCCCAGCTGCTATTTCGGCTGCGTGAGCCTCCCCCAGCACACGCAGCCGTGCTGACGGAAGGTGGCTGCCTCGGGTTTTTCATCTAATGGAAGAGCGTTGGCGAGGCCGGGAAGCTGGGGAAACGGCCAGCTGCTATTTTTAGGACTGGGAAAAAAAGTGTCTCCGTCAGCGTCCTCTCACCAGCTCTTCCCACTGCCTCCCGCCAGCGCCAGGGGAGCTGGGGGGGCCCAGGGATCCGGTCCTGCCCCCTCTCAGCTGCCCTTGGCTGGGTGCTCCACAGCCTGAGACCTGCTGGGACTTGTAGGCTGCATTTGAGGGGAGCAGGGGGGACCCTTCCATGTCCAGGCACCCATGGATGCAAGGACAAGGCTTTGTCCTGGGCAAGGGCTGTGGGTGCCTGGCTGGCAGCATCATCACCCTGCTGACCCTGAGCTGCACTTTTGGGGTGCAGGGTGTGTGTGGGTGGATGCCTGTGCACTTTTGGGGGTGCAGGGCCTGTGTGGGTGGATGCCTGTGCACTTTTGGGGGTGCAGGGCCTGTGTAGATGGATGCCTGTGCACTTTTGGGGGTGCAGGGCCTGTGTGGGTGGATGCCTGTGCACTTTTGGGGGTGCAGGGCCTGTGTGGGTGGATGCCTGCGCTCCTCCACACTCCCAGGCCAGCCTGCTCCCTGCAGCCTCAGCTCTGAGCCCCTCTGCCTCCAGCCCTTCCCCTCCCTGCTCATTATCTGGCTCTGCAGATAATTCTCCTCCTCCCCTGGCTCCCACTGCCCGTGCCAGAGCCACCATCGGTCACGTCCTGCTGGATGCCACAAAAATGGCCTGACTGGGTGCAGGGGATGTGCAGCTGCTGCAGAGGCAAAGCCCTTCCCTGCTCACTGTGCAGGTGCTGCAGGGCTGAGCCCAGCCTGGGGGACAGTCCTGGTGTGGATCACAGTGTGATTCAGCAGGTCACCCTCCTCTCCCCTGCCCCCACACCAGCCCGGATTGTGACACCAGTGTGGCATTTTCCTGTTCCTGGAGTGCTGGCACCTACCCAGGGGCACAGCAGCCTCCATCTGTGCTTTCTGCCTCTTTTTTGGGGTGATGGGTGCTGAGCTGCCCCTGCCTTGGGGTCCCTGCCCCTGCTGGGGCCATGCAGGACCGGCAGCACGGGCGATGTGCTGGAGTTGTCCCCGGGACCTGTTTGTCTCCGGCTTTGGGCTGGGGCGTGGTGGGTGTGAGAGGGAAGGGCTGCCCGGAACGCGGTGGGAGCGGGGGAGGAGGGCTGGCCTTGTCCCCCCTCCTCCCTTTCCACGCAGGGCTCTCTCTGCCATGACTCGCATCCTCTGCTGCCAGATGGAGGGTGGGGAGCGGGGCCGGCGGCGCTCGGAAAGTGAAGCATCACGGATTCTGCCGGCGGCGTCGCTTCTCCGGGGGATGATTTCCGAGACGGGCCGGGTTCTGCCAGGCCAAATCTCCCGGTGCTGGCGGCAATCCCTGCGTTTGGCCGCGTGGCATTTCCCCGTCCCACCCAGTCCCGAATGCAGGCGAAAGGTTCCAGCTCTCCTCTCTCTGCAGGAAAAACAAACCCCAAACCCCACCGCAGCCCCAGGAAGCCCCGCTCCCTCCGGGCTGACTCAGCTGGCAGAGCCGCCCCTTTCCCTGCCCAAACCTTGGGGATGGATCCTGCCTGTCTCCGTGCCCCATCGGTGCCCACCCTGGGGGTACTGAGGTTGCCCCCGTCCCTCTCAGGATGCACCAGCAGCTCCTTGGGGTTTGGGGACCCCCTTTGGGGTGCCGGGCAGCTCCCTGCTTGTCCCGGGGGCTCTGCAGACCTGGCCCCTTCCTGCCTACACGGATTCTGTGCTGCCGCTGGCCCCGGCGTGGGAAGGTCAGCGGAGGCTCCACACGCTGCGAGCGCAGCCCGGAGCGTCCTTGGGCCACGCCGCCCTTGGGCAGCTCGAAGGCCGAATCCTCTCACAGCTTCCTTGGGATGGGGAGGGGGGCAGCGGGTGCTGCTGCTGTATAATGATTAACCCGGCCGCGTTAATCATTCCGGACGGCAGCCTTTTTCCTCTGGGTTTCCAGCTCTGGAAAATGCTCCTTTTCCGATTCCCTCCCACGCACGTGGCCCCGCAGAGGGAGCGTGGCACGGCTCAGGGAAAACCCTGTGGGGAGGAGCAGGACCTGGCACCGGGATCTGTCCCGGTGGGGCCCCTCGGTCCCGGTTCTGGGGGTGCTTTGCCCGTGGGGAGCGTGGCCCCAGCGGCCTCACCCCCAAAATCCCGAGCGCCGTGGGGCGTTGAGGAGGGCGGGTGCTGCAGCCAGCACGACAGAGCTTGTCACGGTGCTCCGGGGCCAGCAGTGCCACACCGGCCACGCAGCAAACCTCGGCCCGGGGCGCGTTCTCTCGTGGGGAAACTGAGGCACCGGCAGGCTGGGCAGAGTGGGAACGGGACATGGGAATCTCAGATTGTGCTGCCGCTCTTGGCGATTCCACCCCTGCGAGCTGCCGGGGTCAGGCGGGGGGCGGTGGGGTCGGGCTTTGCCCTGCGGGTCCCAGGTGCCTTGGCCGGGGTTCGTTCCCCGGGGCCACGGGCACGGCCCTCGCTCAGGGCGGCCTTGGAGGCCTCACGGCTCTGCTGGAGGTGGCCCAAAGCCCGAGGGGGTGCGTGTTCTCCTGCTGGGGGTTCCAGCAGAGCCCCCTCCCAGCCAGGGCCGTGACCCGCGAGGGGCAGCGGGAGCCTGGGGAGGAAGGCGCTGCCAGCTGGGCTCGGTGCCGGCTACAAAGGCGGCCCAGAGAGCCCGGCGGAATGAGGTGGCATCCGTCCAGGTTCCCACAGTGGCCCTGGTGCAGAAAATACACCCGGAGCTGCTGGCGGTTGCCACAGCGATGGGCTGGGCGCCACGCCGCGGAGGGGGGCACGACCCCGGAGCCCGGTGCCCCCGGTGCGGGGCGGTGGGAGCTCCGCGGGGCGGCGGAACCGGGCGCTGGCAGCGACCAAAGGCTCCTGCCCCGGCTCCCGCCTTTGATGTGCTGGGACTTCGCCCTTGGTAAAGCTGGGAGGTTCCCAAGGAGCTCCCAGCTGGATCCTGGCATCCAGCACCCAGGTGCCCCCCGCGAGCCCTGCGGCTCCAAAGCCGCTCGGTTCCCTTTAGCTCGGCTGCAGCCGGGGGCTCGGAGCCCCTGCGGGCTCCCCAGTTCCTGGCGGGGCCGGGAGGAAGCGGCTGCAGCTGGTCCCGGCGCTGGGGCTCTTCCTGGCAGGGCTGGCGCCGGGCTGGGCCGTGGGGCGGGCAGGGAAAGCCGGGGGGCCGGGGGCGCTGCCCTCCGGGATGCCCTGGCATGGGGCAGGGAGGGGTTGGCAGCGCTCCCATCCCCGTGCCCTCCAAGGCCGCCCCTCCGCCGGGTATAAATAGCAGGATTGAGGCTGACACTGGAGTCACCTCTGCCGCCGCCACCTTGGGTGTTCCCCCCGCCCCGCGGGACCTCAATGGGCTCATTGTGCACCGCGGACCCGCAGGGCACGGCCCGAGCAGCTGCTGGGCCTGACCCCGGCTGCCTCCCCCACGCGTCAGGGGCATCCATGGGGCGCGGGGGTGCCCCCGCAGGGTGCCACGCACGGAGGGGAGGGCCCGGCTCGGATGGGCGATGCCTTCGCACCATCCTCATCCTCATCCTCATCCCCATCCCCAGCAGGCCGTGCCGGCCCTGCCGCCCCCTCCCTGCCCGGGCAGCGCCGGCAGCTGGGCTAATGACGGGGTGTGCCCGCCCGCCCGGGGCTGCGAGCGGCGCGGGAGGCTCCTGCCACCCAGCAAGACGGGGCCAGCCGGGCGCGGAGCTTCGCTGCTGCCGCAGCCGGCGCGGCCACGCCTGTGTGGGCTGAGCGGACCCCGCTCCCACCCGGCACCTGCCCGGCCCAACCAGCTCCTGCGCGTCTCGGACAGGCCGCTGCAGGCAGGGCAGGGCCCCCCGGGCCAGGCGGGTGCAGCAGGAGGGAGCACCAGGGGACCTGGAGGAGTCGGAGCTCCGGGGGCAGCTCTGGGGGCTGGAGGGGTTGTGAGCCCGCTTGTGCCGACGGGATGTCCCCATCCCTGCTGTCCCCTTCTCACTTCCCCACATTGTGTCCTCGTCGGGCCCCACATCCTGTCCCCGACCCCGGCTGGCTGCAGCCCCTGTGTCCCAGGTATGGCACCCCGAAGGTGCAGGGCTGCAAAATGCCTCCCCCCAGCTCCTGCGGGCTTCTGGGAGGGGCAGCATCTGCTGTGAGCAGGAACCCTCCGGCAGGGCCAGATGTGAGGTGCTGCAGCGCCTGCGGATGTGAGTGGGTGGGTTCTGGGCAGGGCCAGCACCGGCCCAGGTGGCCGCGGCCTGGGATGGAGCTGAAGGCTCTTCGGGGAGCCCGAGGTTTAATGAGAGGCTGCCGGGGCTCCCTGTGATCCTTCCGCCCATTATCTAATCGGAGCAGTGCATTTAGAGGCCACGGTGCAGGTGAGTCACTTCCCCAGCTGGTGCCTCAGTTTCCCCACAGGTCGGTCGGGCGCTGGGATGAGCTGAGCCCGGCTCCTCACAGCGCTGGGGAATGTGGCACAGTGGGTGCTGGATTCCTCCCTCGGCTCCCTGGGACACACCTGGAGCCTCCCTTGAGCCCCCAACCTGGGCATGATGCCCTGCTCCAGACACAGAGCGTGGCAGTGCCAGGCAGGGGCACCCACACTCCACACGCAGCAGATTTGTGGCTCTGCGATGCCACACGGGGTCCAGCTCTTTTCCCGGTCAGGATTTCCTGCCGCTGTTCCCAGAATGGTCTCCCATCCGCGGGGTGATCCCGCACAGCCGGGAACCCATCAGCGCCGGTGCCAGGCACGGGGAGGCGGCGGCACCGGCGGTGCCCCGGTAACTCCCCCCGCGGTGTCGGCAGGGCCGGGCAGGCGGCTCCATCACCGTAAACAGGAACTGCGGCCGCGGGGGAGCGCGGGGGGCCGGGAAGGGAGGAGGTACCGTGGGTGTGGAGGGCAGCGCCCACCGGGCCCGGCGAGCCCCGGCGGTGGGAGCGCACCCGGAGCTCCTGTGCCGGCTCTGGGCACAAGCGTGAGGAGCTGAACTCGTGTGCGAAGGGACGAGGCCAGGAGGAAATGCCTCCTCCCGTCCCCATCCCGCCCGAGCCGGGCTTTCCCGGGGCACATCCTGCCTGCATGGATCCTGTTCCTCCTTCCCGCTTTTGGGGGGTCAGTGGGGTGCCAGCCCTGCTGGAGGGCGGGGAGGGCACTGCGCCCGCACCAGGGCTGTGTCTGCCCCGTGCCGGGCTGGGCTGGGGGCTGCCAGGGCCGTGGAGGGTGGGGAGGTGCCCGCATCCCCGCCCGGGTGAGGTTCCCGCATTCCTGAGGCGGCTCCGAGGGGCGGGAATGCCGCGGTGCTGTGAGTGTGAACACACGGGGTGAGTGTGTCAGCACACGGGGGACACCCACCCCATGCCCCCCTTGCTCCCCTGCTGGCATCACCCCCAGCTCTGGATCCATCCCACACGGTTCTGCCACCCTGTGTGCGTTCCCAGGAGCGGGGATGACGCCTCACGGTGAGATCAGAGGGCTGGAGTGGGATGGGGATGGGTTGGGATGGGGTGGGATGGGATTGGATACGGTGGAATAGGGAGTTGCTTTCCCTCGGGTTTCCAAGGCTGGGTCACCCCAGGAACAAGGTTCAGTGTGTGTCCAAGGAGGCTCCCGAAATCCCGAGTCCTTCCCCTCCCCAAGGCTGGCAACTCGCTTGAGCATTTATAATAATAATAATAATGATAATAACAACAATAATAACACCACCAGCAGCAGCTGAGCTGTCGGCTGACTCCTGGAGCCGGGATTTAAAACAAACCAAGAGATGTGGCAGTGTCTGGGAAACAGCCTCTGGCACTGACACAGGGGTGTGGGGGGCACAGGGGACATGGGGGGCATGGGGATGTGGGGGATCAGGGCTCTGCTGCCTCTGGGTCTGTGCCCTGGGTGCCCCTTCTCACCCTGACAGTTTCCTACCTCTGTTTCCAGGGCTCCCCAGGCACAGCAGCTGAGTTCTGCCCTTTTGGGGGGTCTCAGGGCACTGTGAGGGCCATGCCCAGGGGAGTGTGGGCACAAGCTGACAGCGTGTGCCCATGGTGGAGGACCCCAGGACCTCTCCTAACCCAAATTCTGCCATTGCCAGAATTGCCACAGCAGCACAGGGCTGGGAGGCTGCAGAAGAACAGGGACGGAGGCAGAACTGGGGCATGAAGCAGGACAGGAGGTGGTCAGGGATGGGTTCCCCCTGCTCATCCCATCCCAACTCCAGGCTCAAGCAGGGCTGGGGCCCACAGCTCTGCCTGCCCCCAGCTGAGGGGGCCACGGGAAGGGAGGCATTGAGGCCGGGGCCTGGGAGCCACTGGGATGGGAGCAGGAACTGGAGTTCAGCGTCCTGAAGGGGCCCGTGAGCTCAAAGAGCCCAGAATAGCCAGGGCTGACCTCATGGCAGCGGGGCCACGGCCCAGCACGGCCAAGTATGGCTGCACACCTGGGTGCTGCTAAATGCAGAGGGATTCGCCATCCTTGCCGGGCCCAGGGCCAGGTGGGTGAGGGCTCTGCTGACTCCCCCCAGCCTCAGCTGAGTCACCCTGGGGTCTGCCCTGTGCTGGGCTCCCCTTGCTCAGTGCACGCTCACCCTGAGTCACCCCAGGGGTGATTTCACCCCAGGCCAGGGCGGGGGGCAGAGCCCTGCGAGTGTGGGGTGCCCCAGAGCCAGGGCACGGCGAGCGAGGCCAGGCAGGGCTCGGGCTGGCAGCTGGAGTGTCCCCAGGCTGTGACGCCCGGACACTCTGCCAAAGGCCACCAGGACACGTCCCCGAGAGCTGGGAACACACAGAGCCGGTTGTGTGTTTCTAAGGACACGCCTGGGTGTTTACAGCCCCGCCAGCGTCACCGGCACAGGCACCGCCGTCCTGCCCAAGGACACCCGCGCCCGCCCCGAGGCCACCCCGGGCCCGCAGGGTCGGGGGGCTCCGCCGGGGGCTGTGATGGGAGGGTGGAATGAGCAGCTCCTCACTCCCTGCAGCAGCGCTGCCTCACCTGAGCACGCCCGAGGCTGAGTGAGCGAGGCTGAGCCCCCCGGGACCCCCGGGACAGCCCCGCTCCCACCCTGCTGGGCCGGGCCGGGCCGGGCCGGGCCGGGCGGGTGGAGGTGCCGGGGTTGTGCTGCACCCTCCTGCCGGGTGTGCCCCGCATGATCCCGGCCCTGGCCCCGCGCCCTGGGAACGCTCCCAGCTCCCACAGCTCCGTGCGAGGCCCCAGCCGGGCACCTTGGAAGCCGCGGGATCGCTCCCCTCCCCTCTCCAGGCGGAGGAAAAGGATCCCCGTCCCACCTGGGTCCCCCCCCCAGGCTGCAGCCCAGCTTCTCCTGCAGCCGCAAGAGTGAGGAACGCCTCCTCTCCGCCCTCCTCTCCCCTCCTGTGGCTGCTCCGGAGCCGGAGTCAGCTCTGCCCTAATCCCATGACCCCGCGCCTGCGAGTGGAATGCAGAGAGCTGCGATAAAAATCCCCCGTTTGCCAAAGCTGTGGAATCAGCCAAGAATCCAGCCCAAAAAGGTTGAGGGGGGGGGGGGGGGGGTGTGGTGTGGAAACAGAGAGAGAAAAGAGAAAAGCTGCTGCCCGGGGGCTGGTGGGGGATTTTCCCGAAGAAAAGAGGGCTGGGAATTCCCTTCCTTCGAGGGAGAAAACTTCCAAGAACCAAGCTCGAAAAGATCCGGGGCTCCCAGCTGGAGCTGGGGCCGGCAGGACACAAAGGATCCGACACCACCGCGGTGCTGCCCTGGCTCTGCCGTGCCACCAGGCCCGTGGGAAGCGTCCCTGTCCCGGCGGGACCCGGGTAAGCCCCTCTGGTCCAGCCCGTGGCCGCGCCGCCCTCCCGGCTGATCCCAGCGCCCAGGTTAGCTAAGAGGATTGCGGGAGCTGCGTGTGGCCGGCCTGCAGCGGGATTTGTGTAGGTATTTGCTCGTCGGATCGTCTCTCCCCGAGCTGCTCAGCCGTGCGGGGTTTGGAGAACGCTCCCTCTGGAGACGCGGGAGCCTGCGATGCCGTGCAGCAATTATGCCCGAGTCTGCCTGTAATCTTTAACGATTTATTCCCAGGGCAACACAATAAACTAAACACACAAAATCCAGGCTGCTGGGAATCCTGGGATCTCCCAGCTTGTGTCTCTGGAGGCTCCTCCAGATACCTTCAACCGTGCCGAAATGTGCACACACTTCCTAAAGCACCGGCTCCTGGAGTCATGGGATTGCCGGAGGAGATGGAGCTTCCTCCCAGGAAGGAGCTGGAGCCGTGTGAGGAGGGAAAGGGGCTCTTCAGGGCTGCCAGGATGTGGGGAGATGCTCTGCCCTTGGGCTGCTTTGCCAAAGAAGCCAAGCAGGCCGCACTCCCAGCCATGGCCACAATGTCCCCTTGTCCTTCCCCATGGATCAGGGCTGGGAGCAGACCCTGCTCTCTGCAGGAGAGGCTCTGCTGTGTCACCTTGTCCTTCCCCATGGATCAGGGCTGGGAGCAGACCCTGCTCTCTGCAGGAGAGCCTCTGCTGTGTCACCTTGTCCTTCCCCATGGATCAGGGCTGGCGTAGACCATGATCCCTGCAGGAGAGGCTCTGCTGTGTCACCTTGTCCCCACCACGGCCCCTCCTGAGCTGTGGCACGGCCAAACCTGTGGCCCTGGCTGTCCCCTCGCTGCTCCAGGGCCAGCTGGGGATGTGGCCCCCCTAGGGGCGGCTTCGCAGGCCCGGGGCTCCGCAGCTCCCGGGGAGAACAATGGCGCATCCCTGCCCCGGCCCCTCTCCCAGGGACAACAATGGCAGGAGCCGGAGTCGGAGCCGCCTGAGCTCATCTCCCCCCCGAGAGCCTGGAGGGGGCTGGGGCGGGCGGGGGGCCGTGGGCTGTGCCACAAAAGCTCCCTCCCAGCCCGGTCTCTGCCTTGCACGAGTGGCCTCGCTCCCTCCCAGCCATCCGCACACACACACCCCAGGGGATGCCGGGCGGGAGGGACACGGCAGCAGAATTTTGGGGGTTCGGAGAGTTCCCCTTTAGCTCCTGCGGCCTCACGGGTCGGGTCTCCCCACTGCGCACTGCCCGCCAGATCCCCCCCATCTCCAGCTGCTTTGTGTCTTGGTGTGCCAGGGCATTGTCTGCGAAGGAGAGACCCGGCGAGGCAGCCTGAGGTCACAGCAGCATTTCCCCAGCACCCTCCCTGTGTGCGCGGGGTGGCGCTGGCCCGGGAGGAAGCGGCTTGTGCCCCTTGGCAGCCCGGAACCGGTGCCCACCGGCCCGTTTGTCCCTTGCTTTAAAGCCCTGTGTCCTAACTCTGTGTCCCTGCTGGGAATCCCTGGGGGAGGAATGGTCCAGCCTTGTTATCAGACATCAGAGAAGTCTCCACGGGCAGCAGCAGCTTGGACGCTTGGCTCCCAAGGAGAGCTCAGCCCATCCATTCCCTGCCCACGGACTGACTTTGACCCACGGGGCACGCACAGGGGGAGAAATGTCCGGTCTGTCCCCTCCTCACGGTCCCGCAGAACCGAGACCCCGGCATGGGCTGAGACGCCCCCGGTGCCCGCGCTGATACCGAGATTAGAGCACGGCGAGTCGGGATCCCTGAGCGGGACCCGAAATGAGGGGGTTCAGGCTGGGACCCCCGTTCAGAACCGAGACCCTGGGGCCAAGAGCGGGACCCCCCGCGGGAGCAGGTGCGGCTCCGGCCGGGGCAGGGCCGTGGCCGTTGCCGGGGCCGTTGCCGAGGCCAGACCGGTCCCTGCCCCCGCCAGGCTCCACCCCGGGCGGTGCGGGATAAAACTTCGGGCACCTCCCCGGCAGCTCCGCGTCAGGGCTGCGCTCGGACCGGCTGCAGCGCTCGGGAGGTGACACCGCACCCACCGCCACCTCCCCCCGGGACGTTTCTGGGGTCTCTCTCCCTCTTCCTGCCACCGGAGGCAGCTGAGCTCCCGCCGCGCCGGGATCCGCGGGGCCGTGCTCGGTGAGTAAAGCCGCGCCGGGCCGGTGGGGGTCCGGGTCGGGATGAGGGGGGGATCAGCGGACCGGGACCGCGATCTCTCGGTTGTTTCCCCAGAGCGGGCGGGGTGGCCCCACTTCCCTGGGGCTCCCGAGGGGACGCACGGCAGAGCCCCTCTCCGGTTGTTCGGGAGCTCTGCTCACCCTCAGGGACCCTCCGTGTCCTCGGTCACCTGGAGCTTTGCCTCCCTCGGGGGAGCGGAACCGGGACCGGCATCGGTTCTCCCCGCTCCAGCTGCCGGAGCCCCGGTTCTCCCGCCGCGTCCCGGGGAGCGGCTCCTCGCTACCGAGACCCGGTATTCTGTGAGGGGGGGGCTCCCGGGGCAGGGGCTCTCCATCCCGGTGGGCGAGCAGCGGCTTTGGGGCGCACCCCGCCCGGTGGCTCGGTAAGGGCCAGCCGGTGTGTCGGTAAGGGCTCCCCGGCGCGCCGCCGGTGCGGCCCCCGCGGCCCCCCCGGGCTCCGGAGGCGCGGCGGGACCGGCAGAGGGCGCCCGCGCTTTGCTGACTCATAGCACGCCCCCCCCAACCCCCCCGTGGGTGCCGGGACGGGGCCCCGGGGCTGCGGGGTGTCCGTTCCGCTCCCCGGGAGCCGCCAGGCGGGGCTGGGGCCGCTGGGGTGGAGGTTGCAGCTGCAGGATTCGGGGGGCAAGAGCGTGCTGGGGGGGTAGAGGGGGCTTAACCCCTCACCGGGACAGTTCCCCGTAGCTGTAACGGCGTCACCGTGAGGGTGACCGGGCGGGTGCGTGCGACCGGGCGGGTGTGACCGGCCGCGGGTGACTGTGCGTGTTCCCCCCCCCATCCCCCCCGCCCTTTCCGCCTCTGTGTCCCGGCGTCACTCGGCTCCGGGGGCTCCAGCTCCCGCCCGGCCCCGCGGGCAGTCACCTCCCGCCGCGGCCTCCTCCGGTGCGGGGGCCGCTCACCGCCCCCGCCGCGGCGCTCCGGGCCGGCGCCTGCCCGTGTCCCGCGTCCACCCCTCCGTGGCGCCTCGCACGCCAGGCCCACAGGCTCCCCAGCGAGGGGCGGCCCGGTATTACCGGAACCGAGCCAGACCGGACCCCCGAGCCCCCCGCGCCCCTTTGTTGTGCGCCGGGATTATGAATGGCTCCAGGCGCGGCGCGAGGGCGCGCGGGGGGCGGGGCCGGGGCGGGGCCAGCGCGGCCGCGTGGGCGGGAGGAATCCGGCCCGACCGCCCCGCCCACCGGGCCACGTGGGGAAGCTGCGCCCGCCTCCCATTGGCCGCCAGCGCGGATGTCTGGGCGCTCCGCGAGCTCCCATTGGCCCGCGGCCGCCGGAGGAGCCGGAGTGAATGAGGGCGAGGCCCCGCCCCCCGGGACGTTGCTACATTGTAACTTCCCTCCCCCCCCCCCGGTGCTCCCACGGCAGCGCGAGCGGCGGCCGGTTCGGCGGGTCCGGCCCCAGAGAAGGGGGAGCGAGGCGGCCTCCCCGCCCCTCGCCGCGGCCTCGGGCCTCACCCCGCCCCCAGACACCCCGCACCGTGAGCACACAGCGGCGGCGAGCAGAAAGAAAGGAGGCGGCAGGCAGGAGCAGGCAGCGCCGCTTTCCACCACCCCCCCTTCCCACGGCAGCCACCGGAGCGGGGCGAGAACGGGAGATTTTATATTTTTTTTTATTTTTATATATATATATATATATATTATTTTCTCCGCCTGGGCTGTGGAGGGCACGGCCGGTGCAGCCCTGCTTGGGGACCCCCCTCCTATAGCCGCCCGCCGCCTCCTCCCGGCCCCCGCCCGAGGCCTCAGCGCGTAGCCGGAGCTCCCGTAGGTCCCGCCGGGCGTGCGGCGGAGCGGGCCCGGCTCCCTCCTTTGTCCGATCCCCCCGCCGCCCCCCGACACCGACCGCCGCTGCCCCCGCAGGTCGGCGGATGGACCCGCAGCCCGGCGCCAGGAGCTGCAGCCGCGGGGCTCCCGCCTGCGAGGTGGGGCCACCCGAGCCCCCCATGAACCTCTACATCCACACCACCACCGGCACCCGCTATGAGCTCTCGGTGCCCGCCGAGGAGACGGTGGAGGGGCTGAAGCGGCGGCTGTCCCAGCGCCTCAAGGTGCCCAAGGAGCGTCTGGCGCTGCTGCACAAAGAGAGGTACGGCTCGGCTCGGCGCGGCGCGGCTCGGGAGGCCCGGGGTCCCCAGCCCTCCACAGCGGGGCTGGGCGCGGGGGCGGCCCCCTCGCACCGGGCTCGGCACCGCACAAAGGCTCCCGCCCCCTCCCCCTTCCCGGCCCCATTCCTGTGCGGGGCGGGGGGGGCGGCAGCCCGGGGGGCCGCGGCGGGGGCGAGCGGGGGCCGGGCCGGAGGGAGGGAAGGAGGGAGGGAGGGGGAGCTCCGGGGCGGAGGGAAGGAGGGAGGGGGGCTCCGGGCCGGGCCGGGAGCGCGGCCGCCGCCCCCTCGCCCGGCCCTGCCGGGGCTCCTTTGTGGGCGGCGGGGCCCGGCCGTGCCCCGGCCCTTTGTTCTGGGCTCAGCCCCGGCGGCGGCGCGGCCCGGCCCCCCCAGCCCGAGCCCCCAGCGCCGGGGGCGGCGGGGGAGCCTTTGTCTGCCGGGGGCCCGGGCCGAGGGGCTGCGCCCCCCCCGCGTGGAGCGGGGCCCGCGTGGGGTCGGGCCGGGAGGAACTTGGAGAGTCTTTCCCGGATCAGGGAGGAAGGGGGGGGGACACATGGGGACACCGCATCCGTCTGCGGGGCTGGGGGAGCAATTTCCCAGCGCTGCCTCCCCCACCTACACCGGTCCCAACTTCTCTCCAAGCGCCCCCCCGGTGGGCAGATTTCCTGTGCTATGACCCCTGTGCTCCCACCGCCCTCCCTGCCCACAGCTCAGCTCCTCTCTGACCCCTCAGCACCGCCCCGTGCCCAGGGCAGGGGTGCCCCACACCGTGAGCTCCCCCGGGAGCAGTGGGGTGCCAGGGTTCCCTTCCCCCTGTGAAAGCTGGGAATTTATTGAGGTAGGGGCGCTTTGAGGGGCTGTTGGTCCCCCAGACTTGCAGCTGGTGTCCCCCTCTGGTGTCCCCCCCTGGGGGAGCTGCCCGACCTGCACTGACCCTGCTTTTGGCATCTCCTCCCACAGCCGCCTCAGCTCTGGCAAGCTGCAGGACCTGGGGGTCGTGGAAGGCAGCAAGCTGACACTGGTGCCCACCGTGGAGGCCGGCTTGATGGTGAGTGGCCTTTTCCTGCTGCTCCCTCCATCCCTCCCACTCGTCCCTGTCTATTATTAAAGCCCCGGGCGAGGATGAGGATGTGATGTGCTGGCAGCCCCGCGGCTCTGCTGCCCCAGCTCTTGCTGAGGAGGCAGCGCTGGGTTGGGCACGGCAGCAGGTTTAGTATTTCACTCCTTTCTCAGGGCTTGTGTAGAAATAGTGGAAGTGACATGTCATCCCTCCCTCCTGCTGCGGACGCCCCCTCCTTTGCTGCATTTGTAACGTTAATCCCCCCCCTCCTCCTTTTCTTTTTTTTTTTTCCAGTCCCAGGCGTCCAGGCCAGAACAGTCGGTGATGCAAGCTCTGGAAAGCTTAACTGAAACTCAGGTGAGGGGCTGGATGCCGGGGCAGGATGGAGACAAAGGCAGAGAGGGTGGGTGGGTGGGTGGGGAGGAAGGACAGACAGCTGCGGCCTCGCTTTGCTTCCCCTCCCAAAAGCTTTGGCGTTGGTTCCTCGCTGAGGTTTCGCAGAGTGCTGAGGGTGGTGCCCGGGGCGGGCACCGTCACCCAGGGCAGCAGCGCCGGGCTCGGGGAGGTCCCACGCCGGCAGCCCAAACAAGCCGGGAGGGAGCCGGGGAGGTGAAGTGACTCACTCAAGGTCACGCCGCAGGTTGGTTGCTTGGTTGGTTGGTTGGTGGTGGCAGAGCCGGGCGGCTCAGGGCCCTGCCCGGGGGTGTTGGGGCTGCAGCTCCCCCCAAATGCCCACGTTGGGGGGCAGGGAGCGGGCTGCCATGTGCCCCACAGCTGTGGTGGGTGTAAAAGAGGCTGCCTGGGGGGGCTCATGGGGCTGCACAGCCTGGCCCAGCGCCCAGAGATGTCCCTGCTTTCCTTGGAGCCGTCCTTGGGGTGCAGATTGGCCGTGCTGGGGCGTTCTGACCCTCTCCTTGTGGCCGGGGCATGCAAGGGGCCGAGTGGGCGGCGTTGGTAGGGCCGTGGCTGAGCCGCTGTGGAGTTGTTGGAGGGGGTGGGATGTCCTCGCTGCTGGGGGGTCTCTGCGGTGGGCTGGGAGCGTTCCCAGGGTGGGAGAGCCGTGGGAGAGCCGTGGGTGCGTGCGCAGCTCCTGCCGCCAAGGTGGAATTTACCCCCAGCCGTGCAGGCCCCGCTCCTTTGTTTTCCGTCTCTGTTGCTGCTCTGTGAAACTCTTTCCTTCCTTTTTCTGGCCGCTCTGTTTTTTTTGAAGGGTTGGGGGTTTTTTTGAGCGTTTTTATCGCCTGAATTCTGGGAAGGGGCTGAGCCCCGTGTGGTGCCAGGGCTCAGAGAAGGGGCTGGTGGGGCACTGCTGTGCCCCCCCCGTGTGGGGATGTGCCAAGGGCTAGGCTGCAGTGCCCGCAGTGCCCTTGGCTGCCCGGGGTGACCTTGACTTTTGGGAGCTGCTTTAACCCCTTGTGGGGGCTCCAGGGGTAAGCTTAGACTGGAGCTTTAAGTGGATCCCCAGTGCCGGACGCTGCTGTGGGGGTCCCATGGAGGGGTTGCCCCATCCCAGAGCTGTGGGAGGGGGCTGGTTCTGCCAGCCTGGCCTGGCAGGTCACACATCCTGCCCTCAGGGCTGCAGATATTTCTGCTGGGGCTGCACAGTTCTGCCGTGGGCAGCGAGGTGGGAGCCAGGAGCCTGTGGAGCTCAGTGTACCCCCTTTGTACAGGGCTGTGGCCCCCCCCCCAGAGCAAGCAGAGCGAGGAAGAGGAGGGCGGGTGGGTGGGCTACGCTCTGGCAGCGGCTGCGGGAAGCGGCTCCGCAGCTCCCTGCCCACCGCAGGTTCCTCCGGCTGGTGATTCAGGAAGCCAGGGCTGAGCAGGAGGAACCGCCAGCACCTGGGGGGCGGCGAGGGGGGGGCAGGAAACCACTCCTCCCATTCATGCTTTGCTGGGCTCTGCCTGCGTCACGCAGCCTCCGGAGCACGGGGAGAGCTGAGCCGCTTCCTCTGGGGGCGGTGAGGGGGGGCCGGGGCGCTGCCACCCCCTCCCCAGCCTTTGGGGAAGTGACTGCCGGGCACGGGGGCTTCCTGGAAATGCTCCTGCACTTCCTTCCTCCCTCCTCTCCCCTCACACACACGGCTGCCCCCGCTTTCCAGCGATGGCAGGCAGGCGTTGGGTCCCGCTGCCGGCTCTGCCTTCCTTCCCCCGGTCCCTCTGCCCGGGAGTGCTGAGGGGGAGGAAGAACAGAGGATGGGGATGACACATCCTGATCTTCCAGGGCTGGGGGAGCGCGGCCAGGGGGGCTCTGTCCCTCTGCCCCCACCCTTGGCACAGACACAACACAGGTGGCTGCATGGGGGAGGCCCAGCTGTGCCCAGCTGGGGCTTTGGGGGGCAATTCCTGCAGGAGCTTGGGAGGGCAATTTCTGCAAGAGCTTGGGGGGGCAATTCCTGCTCCCCCTCCTCATCCTGGCCTTGCCTTTGCCAATCTGCATCTCTTAGGACGGTTTCCTTGTGCCAGTTTGGGGGTGCTGCCCTGCCCATGGGGGCAGCTCCAGAGTTGGGGGTGCGCGGTGCTGCGGGCCGGGGTGACGCGGGGCCAGGCGTCGGAGCGAGGCGGGAATGCGGCGTTCTCTGACTCATCGGCGTTTCTCAGAAGCAGCTGGGAGACACTTTTGCCCCATCCCCGCAGGGCCCCGAGCCCGGTACCGTGCAGCTGAGCCCCGCAGGGCTTGGCAGAATCACAGGGGACCCCTAAATGCGGGATTTGGGGGGGCTTGATGGTTCCAGCCCCCTCGGCGAGGCTGTCCCGGCCCCCGCGGCGGAGCCGGCTGGGAGGGACGCGGGGTCCTCCCGGCGTGGGCGGCCGAGCGGGCGGCTGGGTGGGACGTGTTTGCATTGGAGCGGGCTGGTTTCGCCAGGGGGGGAAGAGAGAGGCTGGCAGCGGCGTGGGGGCGGCTGCTGGGAGCCCCGGGGCTGGGGCGCCACGGGGACCGGGCAGGCTCCGTGCCACGGGCAGGGGGGCCGTGGGACCCCCGTGTGTGAGGATGGATGGATGGATGGATGGATGGATGGAGGGGTGTTGGTGGTGCTGCTGCTGCTGGGAAGTGTCGGCAGAGCGGGCCTGGCGGCGTTGGGGTGCTCTGGTTTCTGCTGGCAGAGAAGGGTCAGGCAGGGCAGGGGTGAGTCAGAGGGAGCGGGAGGAGGCCGCGGGGCCGGCTGACGTCAAGGGGCCCCGGGGAGGTGCATGGGGCTCCCCCGGGCACACCTGGGTGCAGAGCTGGGGCTGTGAAAGAGCCCACTCAGGGAGCTCAGCGGGAGCAGAACCCGGCTGGGACCCCTTCCCACAGTTTGGTGAATGGTGCTTGGAGTCCAACCTGGTGTTGGAATGTACCCCTAGAGTGGCTCAGAGAGCAGCAGCAGGGCTGGGGTGGCCCAGCAGCCTCCATGCACGGGCCAGAGCTGGGATGGGACCAAGCAGTGAGGATGGGGCTGCCAGCCTGGCATGAGGCCATCCAGGCCGCTATGGGAAGGGAAACTGAGGCAGGACGGGGCCAGGTGCTCTCAGTGCACGCACACGCGTGTGCACACGTGTGCCCCTGTGCACGCCCGCCCGCCGTCCCCTCCCGCCCCCTTGCCCCGTAACCTCCGTGTCCAGAGCTGCAGCGTCTCCTTCCCGCCCACCCCTTCCTCTGCAGCCTCCGCCTGACACGCTCGGGGCTTTGCTGCTGGTATTTTTAAAGCTGCTTTTCCCACGGCTTCTCAGAAGCGGCCTCCGCGCCAGCGGGGCGTGGGGGAGCAGGGCTGGGGCTGGGGGGGCCCTGCTCTGCAGTGCTGGCGACAGGGGGGGCCCAGCACCCCCACTGGGGACCCCAAAGGTGCCGCGGGGTGTGGGTGGGTGATAGCAGGAGCTGCACGTGACAGGCTGGGAAAGCTGGAATAGCGAGGGGGTGTGTGGTGGAAAGGGGGGGCATTGTCCCCATTAACCCGTCTGGGCTGGCAGGGTGAGAGGCGCAGCCCCCCTGCAGCACACATGAGGGCAAGGGGGGGGCTCGTGGCTGTTGCAGCCCCCCCTAGAATGTGGGGCAGTGCTCAGGGGGCTCCCCTGTTCCCTGGCACAGCTGCCGAGTGATTTATGCGCCTGGGGGGAGGCTGAGGGGTGTGAGCTGGGGGGTGGCAGGTGCTGGGCACTGGGGGCCCCCCACAGCTGCGGCCTGGGGAGGGTCAGGCCCTGGCTCTTGTCTCCAGGCTGCAGCTGCTCCATCACCTGCCAGGGCTGGAGCCTCCGGGCTGGGCAGGGCCTGTCCCCCACCCCAGCTGCCTTCAGGGGGGGAGGGAGGAGGGCAGGTGGGCTCTGAATCACAATGGTGGGCACGCAGGGACCGGGCATGTCCTCACCTGCCCCCTGCTCGTCTCCCTGTGCCAGTCCCTCGAGCTGGGGAGGGGGGACACCCCTCCCTTGGCTGGGTGTGCAGCTCTGGGCAGTGCCAGCTGCGGCCCCTGCCCGTCCCTGCCCGCCGGGGAGGGCAGCCAGGCAGGCAGGCACGGCCACTCCGTGGTGGGGAATAAAGGGCAGGAAGGGCAGAAGGAAGAAAAACACCCTCCAGCACCATCAGCTGACGGAGCTGGCACCGGGCTGGGGTCGCGTGGGGACGGCAGCTGGGCTCGTGTGCCAGCCTGGCACGGGTGAGGGCCTGGGAAGGGCTGTCAAAGGGGGTCACCCCTTCTGTGCCCCAGTGACCCATCCCTGTAGCCAAGGGAAACCCGTAGGGGCAACTACATCACCACGGGGGCAACCACCACCCCACTGCTTGTGCCGCAACCGATGAGGATCCCTTCTCTCTTATCTCTCCCCAGGTCAACGACTTCTTGTCGGGCCGGTCCCCGCTGACCCTGGCGCTGCGTGTGGGTGACCACATGATGTTCGTGCAGCTGCAGCTGGCGGCCCAGCAGAGCACGGGGCAGCTCCAGCACCGACACCTCATCGCCAGCCGGGGCGAGGCGGGCGCCGGCGCCAGCCCCCACTGCCGGACGCTGCACGGTGCCGGCGGCTCCGGCTTCGCCCGCATCCCCGTGGTGCCCTCGTGCCAGCAGAGCCCGGCCCCCAGCCCCACGCCCGCCCCGCCAGCCCCTCCCGTGTACTGTAACGCCCCTCACGCCGCTCCCGTCACCGCCGGCATGTTCCGGTCGCACGGGGCCAGCGCGCAGACGGTGAACAGCAGCGTGATCTCCTCCTGCTCAGAGGTGAGGCTGGGGGATGTCCCGGGAGCTTTGGGGGTGAAGCTGTGGCTTTTCCAGCTCAGCCTGGCCCTTCCTTGGTTTCATCATGTGTGGGAATGGGTTGTCCCCAGGCTGGCCTCCAGGATGTCCCCAGGTCCCAGGGAGGGGCTCAAGGACAGGGTGTAACCCAAGCTAGCTCTTAACCCTGCCTGTCCTCACACCTTGCCTGTCCCCATGGGTGGACAGGAGCTGCTGCTGTTGCTTCCCTTTCCCCTTTGCACAGCACAGCAGGGTAGGGGGCCTGTCGGGACCCCCAGGCTGGTTCCTTGCATGCCAGGGGTGCCTGTTCCCTATCTGGGCTCTCCTGACCTGGCTTTTTTGCGGGGTGGCAGAAGGTCAGGAGGAGGAGCAGGGTTGTGTGCCCCAGCAGACCCCTACCCCGAGGCTGATCCCGTGTTTTTCCCCTGGCAGGTGGACTGTGGCTCCCGCAGCAGCAGCTCCCCGGGCAGCAGCCCGGCCCCCTCGGCCCGGTCGCGCAAGCCCGGGGCGGTCATCGAGAGCTTTGTCAACCACGCTCCTGGGGTCTTCTCAGGGACCTTCTCCGGTACGTGCTGCCCCCCTGAACTGCCAGGGGGCTCTGGGGGGGGGATATTGGGGGGCAATGGAGCTGTGGATCTGGGCCGGCTGCTTGTCTCACACTCGCTTCTCCCCCGCCTGCAGGCACTTTGCACCCCAACTGCCAGGACAGCAGCGGGCGGCCGCGGCGGGACATCGGCACCATCCTGCAGATCCTCAACGACCTCCTCAGCGCCACGAGACACTACCAGGGCATGCCCCAGTCCCTGACACAGCTCCGCTGCCAGACGCAGTTCTCCTCCTCCTCCTCCTCTTCCTCCTCCTCGCCGCCTGCCTCTCCAGACCTCGCCAGCAAAACTACCTCAGAGCCGCTGCCGGCGGCCGCCGCCCCCACCCTGCACCCCGTCGTCCAGTGCCAAAGCCAGATCCGGATGTGCAAGCCCAGTGGTGAGTCTGGCTGCCCTCGCTTGGGGTGTGAGCTTGGCACCTCTTGGGGGGTCCCTGGTGCATGGCTGGGATGAGCAGAGAGGGATTAGGAGCTGGATGATTGGCAGGTGTCAGTCAGGAGGGTTGTGTGTTCAGTGGCGTCCAGCACCCCTGCGGACTCAGGGAGGTCCCCCCACCCACCCTGCGTTGTCATCTCTGCCAAGCCCTGTGGGGACAGCGCGTCCCTGTGTGGGTGGGGGTGTGGAGGAGTGGCAGGTGGTTGTGGTGTCCGTGCTGCCCCAGAGCTCAGGGCCTGTCCCTCTGTGTGGGCAGAGGTTTTGGGGTCACGCAGGCTGTGGCTCCTTCTTTCCAACCCCATCTCCCCACACTGGGGGTGAAGGTGGGCCTGGCCAGAGCGTGGCAGCGGCTCCCCCAGCATTTTTGGGTGCACACCTGTGAGCCCTGGGGCTGGAGTGTGTCGCAGGCACCCACACCAGACCCCCTGTGATTTGCTTAGAGGAAAGAAGTGAAACCACCAGCGCTGGCTCAGCCCCCTCAGGGTTTGCTGTTCCTTCTTTCCTAGCCAGGGGTGGTCCAGGTCCCCACAGGGGGTGGCTCCAACCCCTGCTGGTGTGACCAGGTCTTCCAGGGCTGCCCTCCACCCATCCAGGGGGATAGAGGGGGTGTTGTGGTGGGAATGCTGCACCCCAAAAAATGGCTGTAGGCCACTGGGGATCTGGTGCTCTAGGACCTGGTGCTGTGGTGGGCACACTATTTTTGGGATATCCAAGGGACTGTGCCATGAAGGGCTCTGTGATCCCCCCAGTATGTGGGTTAGGCCACCCTCACCCCTTTACTTTTGGAGGGCACCTGCTCTAGGGGTGTGTGCTGTTGGGGGCTACCTGCTGGGCTGTGGGTCAGGGCGCCCCACCATCACCCATCCTCCTCCATTATGGGGGACACCTGGCTGTTGCAGGGACATCCACATGTCCATGCCATGTGGAGCTGGCATGTCCCCCCATGTCAGCCCCCCATGACCCCCTTTCCCCTTTTGGAGGGCACCTGCTCTAGGGGTGTCCATTTACCTATGCCATTGGGACTTACCTGCTGGGCTGTGGATCAGGGCACCCCACCATCACCCATCCTCCTCCATTCCTGCTACAGGGACACCCACATGTCTGTGCCACACAGGGCTAGCTGGAGGCTGGCATATCCCCCCATGGCAGCCCCCCGTGACCTCATTTCCCCTTTTGAAGGGCTCCTGCTCTAGAGGTGTGTACCATTGGGTGCTACATGTATCAGGGCACCCCACCATCACCCATCCTCCTCCATTGCTGCTACAGTGATGCCCACATGTCCGTGCCACACGGGGCTAGCTGGGGGTTGGCATGTCCCCCCATAGAAGCCCCCCATGGCCCCCTTTCCCCTTGGGTGCTACATGCTGGGCTGTGGATCAGGGCACCCCACCATGACCCATCCTCCTCCATTCCTGCTACAGTGATGCCCACATGTCCGTGCCACACAGGGCTAGCTGGGGGCTGGCATAACTCCCCATGGCAGCCCCTCGTGACCTCCTTTCCCCTTTTGGAGGGCACCTGCTTTAGGGGATATGTGCCATTGGGTGCTACATGCATCAGGGCACCCCACCATCACCCATCCTCCTCCATTCCTGCTACAGGGACACCCACATGTCCGTGCCACGCGGGGCTAGCTGGAGGCTGGCATATCCCCCCATGGCACCCCTTGTGATCCCCTTTCCCGTTTTCCCTCGCAGGGGACCGGCTGCGGCAGACGGAGAACCGTGCCACGCGCTGCAAGGTGGAGCGGCTGCAGCTGCTGCTGCAGCAGAAGCGGCTGCGGCGGAAGGCGCGGCGGGACGCCCGGGCTCCGTACCACTGGGTGCCCAACCGCAAGGCCGGCCGCACCAACAGCAACAGCAGCGTCTCCAGCAGCGAGGGCAGCCTGGACCTGGACTTCGAGGACTCGGTCTGGAAGCCGGAGGTCAAGGCCGAGATGAAATCCGAGTTTGTCGTAGCATAGAGGAGAGCCAGGGCCCCGGGGGACTGTGCCGGGGGGTCCCGCTGGCTGGCCCCGCTCTGGGGAGGCAGCGCCGGCGTCGCGGGCTGGGGCTCCTCCAGATTTGCTGCCAGCGGACGCGTTGGGCCGACCCGCGTGTTAGGGGGAGCCCCCCCATCCGTCCCCCTGCTCGTTTGGGTTTGGGGAGATGGGGACGAGCAGCAGGAGCCGCCCCCTCCTTGCAGCCTCCCCAGCCGGGGTGTATGGAAGCTGCTGCTTTGCTGTGAAAGGGGCACAGCCGGGTGGGCTCCGGCCCCACCTCGTGCCACCCCAGCCCGGCGCAGGCAGGAGGAGATGAAGTCTCTCTCGGAGGTGCTGGAGCCCCCCCCCGATTTGGGGGCCGTTTGTTTTCCTTCCCTTCTATATGTAGCATTGCTCGGCTGCGGGGCTGGGCCCCCCCACAAAAGGGGGGACGTGTGTGCCTGGGCCCCACCGCCGCAGCCTGGGGAGGGGGGACGGGGGTGGGGAGGGCTTTGTTTTTTGGGGGGGTGTTCAATTTTGTTTGGGGAGGGAGAAGCCAAGGCGCCTTCCCTCCGCGGCCGAGCCCAACTTCCGAGTCCCTGGACTCCTTCCCACCCTCCGCTTGGGTGGTTGGAATTTTTTTTTTTTCTTTTTTAACTTAAAAAAAAAAAATAAAAAAACAACAAAAAAAAAAAGAAGAAAAAAAAAAAGAAAAAAACCCTGAATAAATAACCCCAAACTCGGTCCCGGCTGCAGGGCCGGTATTTATAGACATTAATGACCCGACTGAGCCAATACTGACATAGTCTTCGTAGGCCGTAGGATCCTTTTTCTCGTCCGACTTGGATTTTTTTCCGTCAGGATCTGTGCAAATAGAGCCCCCATGTGATGTGTTTTTTGTCTGTAAAAGTCTTTTTTTTTTTTTTTTTTTTTTGGTGTGTGTGTGTTTTGGGGAAAGGGGGGCGGGGGGGCAAGAGCAAGGCTGTTTCGGTCTTTAATATTTTATTTTTTATTTTTGAAATAAATTTGGGCAGTCTGGATGCAATCGTGTCTGGTGTCAGTGTGGGGGTGACAGGAGCTGCTTGGGTCACCCCAGCAGTGTCAGAGGGTGCCATATCTGTGCACATACCTGCTCAGCACCCACATTTGTACCTGCAGGAGGAAGGAGGGCAGTGATGCCCCATCCTTCCCTTTCAGAACAGTTCTGGGGGTTCTTTGAGGTGTTTTCAGCACTCTCTGGGTGCCAGCCCCCAACCCGTGGGTGCTCTCAGACTCGGTGCTCCCAGTCTCATCCCACTGGCCACTGCCTGGAGGAGCTGGGCCGGTTGCACCAGCCGGGCTGGCCGTGAGTGCCAGCTGCCTGCCAGCTCCCTCCCTCCCTCCTGCGTCACACCCCGGTGGCTGCGGGCCGGGGCGGGGGGTTGGTGGCCATAAATGTGGCCGTGCCTCAGTTTCCCCACCTGCCCTTGCCCCGGGGAAGGAGATGGGGTGGGGTGGCTCTGGGGATGTGTGTCAGCACCATGTCACCCATGCAGCCCTGTTCCTGCAGCCCCCAGGAAGCTGGAGGCTTTGGGGGTGTCAGATGCTCTGGGGGGACACTGTGGGCTGGGACACCCCCAGAGCTGTGCTGTGACACCAACACGGTGACACTGTCACCGCCAGGCACACCTGGGGTGGGGTGAATCCTGACTGGGCACAGAGCTGTTATGTGGGGAGGGGTCAGGAGTGGCTGCCCACGTCCCCTCTCTGCCACGTCCCAGCTGTGTCCCCAGGGCTGGGGACAGAGAACAACCCAGAGCTCCAGGGACCCTCAGCACCTCACAGACAGGCTGGGAAGCGAGTGGCTCATCCCATGGGGGGCTCAATGTGAGCTGGGCAGGGGGGGCTTGTCCAGACCCTGAGCTCCAGGAGCAGCGAGTGCCGGAGGAGGCCGGGAGGGAGCGGAAGCCGCTCAGGTTCCTGCGGTGGCTTTGTGCCGCACCGGGCACCCTGCGCCCCGGCCTTGACGTCATTTCGGGTAGAGCAGACCTCGGGCTCCCCCCCCTGCAGCCCCTGCACCCCCCCGCACCCCCGGCCCGGCCAAATTTGGCAACGGGAAGAGGCTCCGACCGCGGCAGGAGCAGCAGCACGGCCCTTGTAAGGCAATGGCTGCCGGGAGGGTACGCGGGGGACACGCACACGCGTGTGCACACGGGGACAATGCCAGCAGCCACGCACGGGAAGCGGGGGGGACACACAAACAATCCCGCCCTGGGGAGCCCCGCAGTCCATCCCAACAGCTGCTGCCTCCCTTGGGCTCAGCTCAGGGTTTGGGGGGTCACAGGGGTGCTGCAGGGACAGGCCTGGCCCCGCAGCCGTGGCGTGGCTCGATGGCACGGGACGGAGCTGGCACCCGCAGGAGGTGTCTGTGGCACAGAGAGACGAGGCAGGGCACAGGGCGCTGCCTTGTGCCACACCACAGGGTGACATCACCGCACCACAGGGTGACATCACCACGCCCAGGGCCCCCAGACGCTGCTGATAACAGGGGGGGTCACTGCCCAGCCCAGGTGACACCCCCTGCACCCCATCCTGGCTCCTCTCCCCATGCCCCCAGCCCTGCACTGCTGCCAGGCCGCGCTCATCCCAGTGCTCCCAGTACGGAGCAACCCACAGCACCAGCACCGTGCCCGCGGTGGGGGCAGCGCGGGTGTCACCTGCCAGGTGCGCCCGTCACCCACAGCCAGTGGGTGGGGACAGCCGGACCGGGTGCCCCTCTTGTCCCTGCGCCCAGCCCTTGCCGCAGAGGGCGTGCCAGGAAACACCCACGGCTCCCAGCGCTCCCGGCACACCCGTGGGCTCCGCGCACGCCCACGGTGCCGGCCCTGCCGCGGCCCCGCCGTGCCGGGCACACCCCGGCACAGGCAGGCACGCCAAGCCTTGCACGCCCAGCCCTTACACACCCCACACGCTGTACCCCCAGCCTGCAAACACGCGTGGGAACCCCACGGCCGTGGCACCCCCGTGACCGCCGCCAGCCCCTCACGGTGGGGGGAACATGGCGCACCCCCAGCCCCCCGGAATCTCTGCGGCTGCACCCGGCGCTGGCTGCGGGCGAGAGACGGGGCTGGCGCGGCGGTGCCAGACGCCGGGTGGGCGACGCTGCTGCTGCTGCCGCGTGTCCCTGGCACGGCTTGGGAACACGGCGTCTGCCGCAGCGGGGTCCCGCGTGGGGGCGAGCCCGATCCCCCGCGTGGGGCTGCAGACGGTGCGCCCATCACCCGGCTGTGGGGCACCCGCCGAGGATGGGGCACCCATGGGTGCCCTCTGCGTATCCCTGAGGGTGCAGGAGGTTCCTGAAGGGCTGAGCCCCCACGCCAGTTCGCGGTGCTGCCGTGGGGCCGGCAGTGCTGGTGTGGGGTGGAGAAGAGGCCGCGGGGAGGGCCCGGGAGCTGCCGGGCGCAGGGATGGATCCTGGAATTAAAAACATTCCAGGAACTGACTTTGAACCAGATAAAATAACAAGCGCCGTGAGGAATGTCTCACCCCGCCCACCAGCCGCGGCCCCACGGCGCTCCCCACAGCCTCCCACTGCCCCACACGTGTCCGCGGGCTCTTGCACACGCGTGTGCACGCACGGCTGCGTGGGGCAGGGGATCCCGGCGTGCCCAAGCTACTGGGGGTTCTGGGGATCTCCGGGGGGTGCTGAACACCCCCGGCTGCTGCGAGGGGCTGCAGCACACCTGGCTGGGCTGTGGGGATGCACGCATGGCCGGTGTGCAGCGCACACGCGTGGAACACAGCGGGACACGCGTGTCTGTTGTGTGCACGGCAGCCCCTCGTGGGGCAGAGGGTGCCTCGGTGTCCTCGCCGCCCCCGGGGCCTCCCCGGCTCCCCCAGGCTGGCCGGCAGCCGCGGCCCGAGGAGCCCGGCGTGCATGGGCGGTGACATCACGGGGGCGGCGGGCCCGGGGGCGCCGAGCCAGCCCAGCCCCGCCGGGCCCGAGGTCGCAGCGGGGCCGGAGCAGCAGCAGGAGCCGCGCTGGGGACCGGGAATGGTCGCACTGCGCGTCCCAGCCTGGCTGCCTGCCCTCGACAGCGACAAAACCCCCAAATCTCCCTTTTGGAGAACACCCCAAAAGCATCTCTCAGCTGAGGTGTTTTGGGAGGGGGCACCGGCTTAGCTCCCCCTTTTGCCCCCATTCACATCCACTGTTTAAATGGCCCTGGTGACACCGGGATGGGGACACACATTTGAGGGGTCACTCCTGTGTCACCCAGACCCCACAGCCTGTGCCGTGGGGGTCCCGTCCCCGCACCGTGGCCCCGGGCAAACACGGGGCTGGTGGGGACACGGGGCCAGAGGGCATCGCCGGTGCGTCACCGTGTTTACGAGGACCTCGAGGAGCTCTCGTGACGTCCGTGCTGCTCCTGCCAGCCCAGGCCCTGCCAGGTGGCTCAGTGCCACCACCGCCACGCTACCCTCCGGCCACCGCTCGGATTTTCGGGGCTGGCACGGCGCCACCTGTCCCCTGAGCCCCGGTGGCGCTGGGGGCACGGAGCGGGGTGTCCCCCCCCCCCCATTCACAATGTCACAATGTCACGGTGCGAGCGGCAGATGGGGCGTGCGCGGGGCTATTTATAGCAGCGGGACCCACAGGTAGCGACGGTGCGTCAGAGCGGTGACGCAGCCCCGGCGACGCTCGGCCGAACGCCCCCGCAACCGGCTCCGGGCCCCCCCCCCGAACCCCCGAGGAACGGGGGAGGTCCCCACGTGCGCTGGGCACAGCTGGAGGATGCGGGGAGGGAGGGTGAGAGTGGCATGTGGCTGCACCGCCCCCGAATCTGTATGTGCGTGTGCATGTGTGTGCACATCTGTGCGCACATGGTCGCTGAGAGTGCGTGTGCGTGTGTCCCAAGCTGTGTCACTGCGTGTTCCCACGCGTGTCACCGCGTGTGCCCAGGTTGATCTGCACGCTCAGCTCGCTGCGTGTGCCACACGCGCGTGGTTCCGCTCCTCCGTGCACACGCGCTGCGTGTGTGGCCGTGGCGCGTCCCTGCGTGTGCGCGTGGCCGCGGTGGCCGGGGCTGACTCAGCCCCCAGGCAGCCCAGGAATGCCCCCTCCCCACCCTCTCCCCGCCCCTGGCCTGTGCTGGGAACGGACTGTCCTGGGGGACGGTGACACCCAGGGCTGACCCAGACCCTGCTGGGAAGATGAGGCGGTGCCCCCCCCGCCCCGCTCCCCCCATCCTGCCCCCCCCTCCGCCTCCATCCTGCCCCCCCTCCCATCCTGCCTTCTGGGAACCGCTTACAGGGGCGGAGGTGAGGGGTCAGGGCAGGCTGGGCAGGGCTGGGGCCCTGCGGCTGGCAGGGAGGGGGCCCGGAGGAGCCGAGGCTTCCCCAGGGACCCCTCCCCGCTCTGCCATGGGTACTCCAGAGCCCGGAAGGACATCCCAGAGCTGGGGTCCCCTTGGTAGTGCCGGCAGCAGCCCCCACCATGATCAGCCCTTGGGGTGGCTAGGACAGGGGTGCACGAAGTGGGGTGCAGCTTTTGAGCCCCTCGGCCACCGGGGCATCAAGGTCTGGGGCTGTCCTGGCTGGGGGCACAGCCGGGTCCTGCTCCGTTCCCCTCCGCTCGGGAAATCCGGGCCGGGTGTTTCCCCCAGCCCGCCGGACCCCTGCCCGCCGCGCCGGCAAAGCCCGGCCCGGATCCGCAGGCAAAGAGCGGGACAGCACACGTGGGTACCCCGCGAGTTCCGGCCCCGGTTCCCGGCACAGCTCCGCTCGCAGCTCGGAGGGGCTCGGAGCGGCCGGGGCCTCTGGGGGATCGGCGGTCCCGGCCGGGAGGCGGAGCCGGTGCCCAGGCTCCGCTCCGTGCTCCGCGATCCGTGCCGGGCTTTCCGCGCTCCCGGCCCGGCTCGTTCATTCATAGATCGCGCGCGCGCTCCCGGCCCATTCATCCCGGCGCGCGGGGAGTTCCGTTACCGTGGCAACCGTCCCCCCCCCCCCCCTCGCTTCCACGGCACAGCCGGAGCGCTGGAGGGGCCGGGGGCGCACAGGGGTCCGGGTGCCCCTCTGTGTGTATTGGGGGGGATCCTGGCGACAGGAGCCCGGGGGGCTGCGCCTGGGGGTCCCCCCGTTGGTACGGCTGCAGCCGGGGGCGTTCAGCCCCGCCGAGGCTCGGGCAGCGGCTGCCACGTCGGCGGGGGCGGCCCCCCTTCGCTCCCCCGGGCTGGGGCAGCAGCCCGGCCCCGGCGGTTTCCATCGTGGGCCGGGCTTGGCGCAGCATAACCTTGACGATCCCTCCCCCCACCCCCCAATTCCCACTCCACCCCCTCCCGTCTCTGTGGTTGTGGCACTGAGTTCCGGCTCTGCAGAGTGCAATTTCCCCACCCCCCCAAAGTGATGGGGACCCCCCCAGAAGGGCGGGCTACAGCGGGTGTGAGAGCTGTGGGTGCGAGCTGCCAGGTGGCAAATGCGGGTGTCCCAGCACTGCGTGTGAGGGTGGCTGCAGGTCACACGTGTGCACCCACGGCTGAGTGCGTGTGTGTGTGTGTGGGGTTGTGCAGACCCTGCTGCCCTCCTTCCGTGCACCCCAAGTTCAATTGTGGGGAGGACAAATGCGGTGCTGCGGGCACCTATTGCACAGGGCTCTGCGTGGGTGGCTGCAGAAAGCTCTGGCATGCATGCAGCAGGGGCACAGCAGGGATCTGCAGCTGGACAAAGTTTCCCAACATCCTCTTCTTCCTCTCCAGGTCCCAGAGTGAGGAGCCGCAGCCTCAGGTGCAGGAGAAAGTGCTGCTGCAACCCCACAGGTGAGCCCCAGCCCCCGGCCCGATGTACAAATTTGACAGGGCTGTGCTGCAGGTCGGCGTGGGGCTGAGCGTGGATCCTCGCACTGCTCCACTCGTGTGTGCTTTGCACAGACGCGTTCTTGTGCATGTGGAGGACGCGGGCATTCCAGACCCCGGCTGCGTGCACACGTGTCGGTGCTCGTGCCCTCGGGCACGGCTCTGTGTGCGTTCACACCGATCCCACGGACGGGGCGGGCGTGCGGGGCCCCCCAACACGCGGGGGTTGCCCTCACATGCAGCCGTGTGCGCGTCGCGGGCTCCGCACGCCGGAGCCGAGCCTGGCGCTGCCGGGATGAGTCACGGGCTCGCAGAGGAAGCCGTGACTCAGTGCTGGATTCCTGCCGCTCCCCACCCCCCGGCCGCTCCGGCCAGCGCGGCCACGTGGAGCCCGCGGCGCCCGCGGCCGGCCCGGTGATGCTGCCGGGGCCGCGCTGGGTGCTCGTGTCCCTCGTCTGGGCTGTAGGGACGGAGGGTCCCTGCAAGCGGTGCCCTCGGGATGCCCCAGGCTCGGGGTGGCACCGTGCCCGCCCCAGCTGGGTGTGGGGTTCCGGACCGGGCGCGTTTCCCGGGTGTCTGGGCGGATCCGGCTGTGCAGCGGTGCCAGGCAGTGCCCTGAGCTCCAGCCCGGGGCTGCTCTCTGCCTGGGGAGCCGGGGCTGCTCCACCTGCCCTGGGCTTGCCGTGGGTCTGGGCTGTGGCTGCAGCTCCACCTGCCCCTGGCACTCGGCCACAGCTGGCACCGGCTCCACAGCTGCTCTGGCTGGCAGCCCAGCACCGGGCAAGGGTCTGGGGTGCCACAGTGTCATGCAGGCAGGACTGTGGACCTGAGCGGGGACGGGTGGCTGCAGAGGGAGGTGATCAGTGGTGCCATGTGATGCCCAGAGTGTTGTGCCAGGAGCCAGGGGTCAGTGGCACCGTGCAGTGCCCAGGGTGCCATGCAGTACCCAGGGCTCAGTGCCATGGCATGGGCAGGGCAGCCTCTGTGAGTCACAGCAAGGTGCAGCAGCTGCCCCCTCCCCGCCTGCCCGTTCCCAGGCCCTGCTCACCAGATTCACTTTTGCAGTGACTCCTGCAGCCACCCCAGCTCTGCCGAGCTCTCCCTGACCCCCTGTGCCCACTGCCTGTGGCCTTCTGCCCCCACATCCCCACCTGGGACCTGGCACGGTGTTCCTGCCTTGGCCAAACCCCCTTAACCTTGGCCAAACCCCCTTAACCTTGGTCCTCACCAGCTCCCACCCCAGGAGCTGCTGAGCTCTGCCTTCCTGAGCGGATCTCGTGGTTCCTGAGGGGCTGCAGCCCCCTCGGTGGGTGACGGTGAGGGGGACATGGCCAGCAGTGAGTCAGCACAGGCAGGTGTGGACAGGGACTGGGTTGGGGACGCCTTGACTTGGGGACACCGTGATCGGGGGGTGAGTCATGTGCTAAACAAACAAACAGGCGAGTCCCTGTGAAGCTGGGCTGTGCTGGCAGCTTCCTCCGTGTCCCAGCACCAGGGAGCTGCTGGTGCACCCCCGTCATTGATCTCCCACAGCGGTCACAGCATTGGGAGCAGTCTGGGAGCTGCTGCTGTGTGTGGTGTCACACACAGGTGCACAGGGCAGCCCTGCAGGACAGGACAGACCTGAGGGGCCTGAGTGCAGGGCAGGGCTGATGGGCACTGCTGATCCAGGGGATCTCCAAACACCTGCCTTCGAGACAGCCACAGTGCCCAGGGCCAGGCGGGCACCTGGGGATTTCCAAGCTCACCTGGGCTGAGGCAGGTGTAAAACCCAACCGTAGGAAACTGCCCAGCTCATGGCATGGCCGGCCTGCCCGGGCATCCTGCAGCTTGGGCACATGCCCACTGGGCTGAGAGTGAGCTCTGGGCTGGCAGCTGAGTGCCCAGCTCTGGCTTGTCCTGGTGCTGCAGCCCTGACCTGGAGGTGCCATGGCTGAGCCAGTTCTGTCTGTTCTCAGGTGAAAAGTGCTGCAGCCGGCGTGTGGCTGTGAGTGATGCTGTGCCCCAGCACGGGGTCCATCATGTCCCCAATCCACCACCAGCACTGTGTGATTTGGGACCTTGTGCGCTCAGAACGTCGGGAATGTTTTGTGTTGAGGCTGTTGAGGCCGGTCAGTCGCTCACTGGATTTTTTTTTCCACCCTTTCTGCTGTGGGTTTGGCCAGGTGCCCGGGGCAGGCGCAGGGGGTGGGTGTGAGCAGGCATGTGATGAGCCGGGTGTGACGGGGCTGCTGAGAGCCGGGAAAGTGCTGAGCTGGTGTGAACCTGCTGCTGCCGTCCCGTCCCCATCTCCTCCTCTCCTCCAGCCCTTCCTGGAGCAGCTGCAGGGAAGGTCCCTGCTGTGTGTGTGGTGTGGGCAGCCGTGCCCATCCCCATCTGGGTGCCTCGTGCGGGAGGAAGAGCCCGTGAGGCTGAAGGCTGCAGGGCTGGGGGTCAGTGCAGGTGCTCTGGGTGGCTCCTGCCTCGCTGTGGGGGGACAGGGTGAGGAGCCCACACTGCTCTGAGGGTTCCTGAGCTGCTTCCTCTTCCCCGTGGTGGCTGTGTGGGGCTGGTGAGAGCGTGTCCTGCCTGGAGCCACACGCTGAGTCAGGGACAGAACAGGAATAGAGCCGGGTGCCTGAGTCACAGACAGCGTGTGAAACCAGCAGCACTTCCCCAGGAAGGGGGAACCCCGCAGCTCTGACAGCCCCTTGCTACACGCTGGCCATCCTGGATGAGCCCTAGGCTCTTTTGGAGCTGAGAGCGGCTGGCTCTGTTCCTCACAGCCACAAGGATGGGACATCAGGCAGGGAATGACTGCCTCACCTCAGGACCCCTCCATGCACCCACATGGGGCACAGAGCTCACTGCCAGCCCCCAGGGCTTTGCCAAGCGCTGGGAAAACCCTGGGGAAGAGCCAGAGTTCTCAGCCACCCTCCTTTGCAGTTCCCCTTGCACACGTGCGTGCACAGCGCGCCCCCACACGTGTGTGTGCGAGTGTGACAGCCCGTCCTGCACCCCCCCCCCCCAGCCATCCATCTGTCCGTCTGTCCGTCTGTGTCCCCCGCCAGCTCCCACAGAACATCCTTCCCTCCCTCATTCCCTCCCTCCCTCCCACCTCCCCCGGAGCGTTTCCGCAGCGTCTCCATTGATAAATCTGGAGCGTTGCCACGGTGATGCTGCGAGGGGTGCGGGGCTGCCCAGGGGCCCAGGGTGAGGATGAGGAGGGCTGGCTGGGTCCACGTGTGATATTGCACACGTGTGAGTCCCCAGCTGTGTGGTTGCACACGTGTGGGATTTCCCAGCTGTGTGTGCACACATGCTAGAACCGATGTGTGCTTTGCATGTGCAGGGCTGAGGGGGCTCAGGGACCCAACTCTGGGGGTGCCCAGGGGCCCAGGCCCACAGCAGGGTGAAGGTGAGGGTGAGGATGAGGAGGGCTGGCTGGGTCCACATGTGACATTGTACATGTGTGAGTTCCCAGCTGTGTTGTTGCACACGTGTGGGATTTCCCAGCGGTGTGTGCAAGGTCCTGGGTGTGCACACATGCTAGAACCGATGTGTGCTTTGCATGTGCAGGGCTGAGGGGGCTCAGGGACCCAACTCTGGGGGTGCCCAGGAGCCCAGGCCCACAGCAGGGTGAAGGTGAGGGTGAGGGTGAGGAGGGCTGGCTGGGTCCACGTGTGACATTGTACATGTGTGAGTTCCCAGCTGTGTGGTTGCACACGTGTGGGATTTCCCAGCTGTGTGTGCAAGGTCCTGGCGCTGATCGTGAGTCTGGGTGTGCACACATGAAATAGCTGAACCCCAGCATGTGCAGGGCTGTGGGGGCTCAGGGACCCCACTCTGGGGGTGCCCAGGGGCCCAGGCCCATGGTGAGGGTGAGGGTGAGGAGGGCTGGCTGGGTCCATGTGTGACATTGCACACGTGTTACTCCCCAGCTGTGTGGTTGCACACGTGTGGGATTTCCCAGCTGTGTGTGCACACATGCAAGAACTGATGTGTGCTTTGCATGTGCAGGGCTGTGGGGGCTCAGAGACCCCACTCTGGGGCCCTTGGCACCGTCTGGTTCTCCCCGCAGCAGTGCCAGGAGGGAAACTGAGGCACTGGCAGCGTGGGGTTCACCCTGTCACAGTCACTTGGGCTGCTTGGGGACAGGGGGACCTCACAGTGCCACCACCTCTGACCCTTCCTGCACTGTCATTGTCACAGGCCAGCATTGTCACACCCTGCTTGTGGTCTCCCACACGGGCAGGTGACCCCACACACACCCAGAGCAGGGATGGGGGTGCAGGTCCCTGTGTGAACACGTGTGTTCTGTGCATGTGTGTCCACATGGGACACATGTGTGTCCAGTGGGACCCTCTGGGGGGGGGGTGCAGGAGGTTTGGTGTGAGGAGGGGGCTCTGGTGCATGAAGGGGGTGCAGGGTGGGGACCACGCACCTGGGAAACCCTGGGAATGCTCCCCCAAAAGACCCCCAGCACCCATTGGGATGAGCTGGAGGGGAGTGGGGGCTCCTCACTGCCACATCCCCCGGGAAGCCCTGGGACCCCCCAGCACATCCAGCACACTCAGGGATGAGCTCTGTGTGAGGCCAGGGGGGCTCGGGCAGGCAGTGCCTGTCCCCAGCAGCTCCTGCTGTGCCCTGCGCCCTCTGCCAGCCCACCCATGCCCGCTGCACTTGGGGCTCCACGTGGGCAGCCCACCCTGTGGATGTAGGAGCACATCCTGACGATTGTGGGGTGCTGATGGGGTGCTGGGCGCCAGGACCAGCCCCGTTTGCAGGACCCTGAGGCTCAGGGTGACACGGGGGTGCCGTGGCCGTGTCACACGCGTGGGCCGGGCCGTGCCGTGCCGTGTGGGCAGGATCGGTGCATGCAGCGTGGCTGCCCTCTGCTGCCACGGCCTCGGCAGCGCTCGGCACCCCCGGGATGCTGCAGCAGGGAACCCCGGGGGGGTGCTGAGCAATGGCAGCTCTCCGTGCCAGCCCCCGGCCCACAGCAGAACCCCCCAGCAGGGGAGTGGGCTCTGGGATGCTCCACCCCGTGCCCCCCCCCCCCATATCTGGGATGGGGTCATGCAGCAGCCAGCGGGTAATGGAGCTTTTTCTGGGCTTTCCGAGCCGTGGGGAAGGGGCTCGGCGTGGTGTCAGCTCTCGGTGGCTCTCGGGGTGTGGGGCTGGCACGGATCCCGCCGCTCCATCCCTCCCATCCTCCATCCCGCTGCTGCGTTGGGAAGCAGGTCACGTCCAGCTCCCTGCACGGCAGCGCTGCCGGGGGAGCTCGGCTTTCTGGGGCAGCTCTGGGCTGCTGGGAGCTGCTTTTGGGGAGCTCGGCTCTCTGGGGCAGCTGCTTGGAGCTGCTTTTGGGGAGCTCGGCTCTCTGGGGCAGCTGCTTGGAGCTGCTTTTGGGGAGCTCGGCTTTCTGGGGCATCTCTGGGCTCCTTGGAGCTGCTTTTGGGGAGCTCGGCTTTCTGGGGCAGCTCCGAGTTGCTGGAGCTGATTTTGGGGAGCTCGGCTGTCTGGAGCAGCTCTGGGCTGCTTTTGGGGAGCTCGGCTTTCTGGGGCATCTGCTTGGAGCTGCTTTTGGGGAGCTCGGCTCTCTGGGGGCATCTGCTTGGAGCTGCTTTTGGGGAGCTCGGCTCTCTGGGGCATCTGCTTGGAGCTGCTTTTGGGGAGCTCGGCTCTCTGGGGCAGCTGGAAACTGCTGGGAGCTGCTTTTGGGGATGGTGGGAGGAGGATTTCCAGCTGTGCAGGTCCACGTGGCGCTGCCACCCCGGGGATGTGGGCAGTGAGGAGCCTCCACTCCCTTTCAGCTCATCCCAATGGGTGCTGGGGGGGTCTTTTGGGGGGCTTTGCCCAACTCCCCCCCCAAAAAAAAGCTGATTGCTCCAGGAGTCACAGGGCAGCTGTGCTGGGTGGCACCAGGCTGTGCAGTGCCAGGATCCCGGCCTTGCCCTGTGGAACGCCCGGCTCCCAGGGCAGGTGTGGTGCTGCTGCTGCTGGAGGCACGGGCGCTGCCTGTACCTGCCTCCATCCGGATCCACGCCAAGGGGGGAGAGAGCGGGGGAACTTTCCCGACTCGTTCCCCCACATCGAGGGGGGGAGAAAAAAGAGAAAAGAAAAAAAAAAAAAAAAAAAAAAAAAAGAAGGAGTCGCATGACTTGGAGCTCTCCCGAGAGGCAGAGAGTGACCCAGAGAGCCAAGAATCTGCTGGGCTGTGGTGTCTCATTCCTGTCTCATTCCTGCTCCGCAGCGGGGCTGGGAGAGGTTGGGTTACGGGAGGCGCGGAAAGGGGACGGTGCAGGATGAGCTCATGCGAGGAGGGCGCGGGAACCTTCTGGGCAGGGGAAAAACGTCGATGCTGCAGTTCAGGGATTTCTGCAAGCGCGGCTGTTCCCGGCTCGTTCCGCCGGCCAGCCCCCCGTGCCCGTGGCAGTGAAGTGATTCGGGGATGGATGTGGGCTCGAGGTGATTCGTGTGCCCTTGCAGGGAAACAGCAGCACACAGCGACCTGCTGAAGGGCACAGAGGGCACGCTGGGGTCCTGGGAGGATATCAGGGGAGCCCTGAGACAGCTGGATGATCCCACCCTGCGTGGTATTGTAAGGATGCGAGACCACCGTCCCTACCACAAATCAAGGCAGCGAACTGCAGTGTGAGCACTTGAGGGAGTGAATGGAGGAGCCCAAGGGGCCTGGAAAAGCTCCAGCTTCCCTCAACACCTGGGCTGGCCCCCCTCGGTGTGTACTTTACCTCTTGCTGGGCAGGGATACGACGTTCCCAGTTCTTGGCAGCTTTTCCCCTGCAGGCTGTGATAAACCAAACCCTTCCTGCGTCCCCAGCCCTCTGTCCCTCAAGGTCGCCCGGTGTCAGGCGGTCAGAGGCTGTTTGTCCTGTCCTTGGGTAGCATCTCCTGCCCTTAAGGACTCAACGCTGCAAATACTCTTAGATGATGATTAATGAGCGCTTATATAACTGAACTGAGTCCTTAATGCAGACGGGAGGGTGACAGGAGGGAAGGTGGGAGCAATAAACAGCACAGAGCTGCTGCTGCTGCTGCTGCTTTTCCCACACCAGAACAGCTGCGTTCTGTGCAGGGGGACCCTGGCAGATGTGGGAGAGAGGCCACCCATGGGGAAGCAGCTTGGGCAGCTCCCACCTGGGTTTTCCAGGCAGTTTTGGATCCTGGGAGTGAACCACGTTGACCATGGCATGGCTGGGCTCTCCAGCGTGGCAGAGCTGGGAGGTGAAGGGTTGATGTTGGAAAAGCATTCATGTGTGACAGTGGCTGGAATGTTGTGCTGGCGAGCTGGGAGTGCTGGAGGAAAAGGGCAAAAATCCCACAGCAACACCTTAGCGTGAGCTGTGGGGGCGATGAGGCCGCTGCTGGAGATGCTGTGTGCAGTTGTTTCTAAATTTGGCCGTGTTTGGGCAGGTAGGGACAGTCTGACACACAAGATTTGCTTTTCCATAATCTGGCTGGGAAGCACCAGCCCCGATAAAGCTGCTGCTCAGCGCCAAGGCAGCTACACGGTTGCCATGGTTTCCACATGCTTATTTTCACCATCTTCCTCACCTCAGCCGGGGGTGCCCCGGCATTCCCAGCCCTGGATCCCCCCTGACCTCAATCGGGGTGCACTGGCATTCCCAGCTCTGAATTTCCCCGGATTCCAGCTGAGTGCACCAATATCTCCAGTTCTGAATCCCCCCCGGACCTCAGCTCATTTCCCAATATTCCAGTTTGGATTTCCTGATGCTGCCCAAGGGCAACTTGAGCCCTGATCTCTTGCACCTTTTTTTTTGCTGTGGATCCCATCCCGTTTTTCCCTGTGGATTCAATCATTCTGCTCTCTGTGGATCCGATCCTCCTGCTCCCCGTGGATCCAATCCTTCTGCTCTCCGTGGATCTGATCCCCGCGGATCCTGTCCCCCCTTGCTCCCGGTGCCTTTGTCCTCCAGCCCGGTAAATCCCGGTCACAGGGAAGCGCTCCTCACCATGGAAACAGCGGCATTGCGTCAGGGCTTTTCTTTCAGCGAAAGATGAGCAACTCCCTCGGGGACAGAAGTAAGGGAGAAGGGAATATTCTTTTCCCTGGGGCGCTTTGGGACTGCCAGTTCCCTAATCCAGCCCTGGTTTGGTGTTTGCTCGAGGGTCCAAGGCTGCCATGGGCAAAGCACGGTGGGGACAGCGAGGGTTCCCATGGCAGGGACAACGAGGGGACACTGAGGACTCCGTGTCCCTTCTCTGCTCCTGGTATAAGATGATCTTGCAGGGAAAACCAGGAAGGAGCCTTGGTGTTGGATGGGGTGGAGGCTCAGCCATGAGCTCTGCTCCAGCCCGACCTCACATTCCCTCCTTTCCTGCAATCCCAGCAAAAACAAAGGCAGGGGAGGCGGCTCTTGCGCCCTGCAGGATGTGCTGGGGCGTGCCGAGCTGTGCCTGGAGCAGGGGGGACGCTCCCAGGGGCTTTGCCAGGCTCTGGAGCAGGAATGCAGGGGGAAGGGGGGGTGCCTGAGGGGCTTTGTTGGCTCCCAGCCCCGGGTAAGGCACAGCAGCAGAGGAAGAGGAGGAGATGTGGCACCCACTGTCTCAGGTAAGGCACAGCACCACAAGAGGAGGAGATGTGACACCCACTGCCCAGGGTAAGGCACAGCACCAGAGGAAGAGGAGATGTGGCACCCACTGCCCTGGGTAAGACACAGCACCAGAGGAAGAAGAGATGTGGCACCCACTGCCCTGGGTAAGACACAGCACCAGAGGAAGAGGAGATGTGGCACCCACTGCCCTGGGTAAGACACAGCACCAGAGGAAGAAGAGATGTGGCACCCACTGCCCCGGGTAAGGACACAGCACCACAAGAGGAGGAGATGTGGCACCCACTGCCCTGGGTAAGGCACAGCACCACAAGAGGAGGAGATGTGGCACCCACTGCCTCAGGTAAGGCACAGCAGCAGAGGAAGAGGAGATGTGGCACCCACTGCCCCAGTAAGACACAGCACCACAGCACCACAAGAGGAGGAGATGTGGCACCCACTGCCCCGTCCTCCCCTCCTCTGAGCACTCCCATCCCCAGCCCTGGCCCGGAGCAGCTGCTCGGTGATTTGGGCACCTCATCAGAGCAGTGCCCGGGGCGGGGGCTGCCCTTGGCTCCCCCACAAGGTGCCGGGGCTGCCGAGCAGGTTTGGGCTCAGCTGCTGGGCGGCTCTGGGCAATTCCGTGTGTGCCATGAGTGCAGGGATTGGGAAAGGTCCCCACAAACAGCACAGCAAGGTGGGCACCCCCAGAGAAGGCCGAGCTGGGCGGGTGTGGGATGTGCTGGAGGCAGGAGAGAGGCTCATGCTGATGTGGGAATGGCACGGGATGAAGGCAGGACTCCTCCTGTCGCTTTCCATGTTCTGCTGGACAGGCAGAACTTCCAGGAAATCATTAACAGGATGTTCAGTCCTACAACCTCTGCCCTTGGAAGCTGTAAAAAATAAGTGATAAAAACATCAGTCATGTGTGAGGGGATTGCTTGAATGAGCTCCAGGTGATCCCTGAGCTCCCTCCAGCCTCTGGTGAGTCACCATTTCCCATGGCAGCACCTGTGCACACAAACAGCTCCGCTCCAGAGCGGATATTTGCACTCCCTGAGGAAGTGCTGGCACTTTTGCCAAATTGGGTCACTCAGCCCTGCTCACAGCCATATCCAGCTGACCGAAATTACGGCTCAGCCAGGGAAAACACCCATGGGTGCTCAGTCTGGAACTCACACAGGAGTGAATTCTGCATCTCCTACGTGGTGTTGCCTGTTTGGGACCCCTGGCCAGGTTCCTTGTGCTGCAGGAGATTAATCTTGGGCTGTTTAGTGCTTAATTAACTGCCCTAATGAGTGGTGCAAGCTGCCTGCCTGGCTGCTTCCAGCCTGTGGGACATGCAGGGATGTCCCTGAGCCCCTTGGGCTGGTGACAGAGGAGCAGCCCCTGTGTGCAGCCTGATGGTGGAATATCCACGAGGATTGTCAAATCCACAGCTGATGCCTGCCCTGAGTGATCTGGAGCATGTTCACCACCTCAGGCTGGAAAATGGCTCTCTGTGCATCAAGGTCACTTTATCCACCCTCATCACAGACCAGAAACGCTCACGTTAATGGGTCTCTAATTTAATCAAAATGCTGTGCCTGTGATTGCAGGGCTGGAATCTTTTCCTCTCTTGAAGGGCAAAAATCAATTTGCACTAACAGCAGACGGGTCTGCTCCCTCCTCCAGGCCTAGGAAAGTGAGTAAAATTTTTTCATAGTAGGAAAATAATAAAATTGGCCTGGTGTGTCATCAATATTGGGTGTTTTTATGTGCTTTTGAGCACTTTGGTGGCAGCATTCTGTCCCTGTGGCCCTGTGAGCTCAGAAAAACCACAGATGTGGTGCCCCTGGGTTTCGTAATTACTGTATTACCTATGTACAAACTGCCCTTTTCCTGCAAATCCCAAAGGGATCACAACAAACCAGGGAGGAAAAGCCTGATTTCCACACTCTGGGAGGCAGGGAATGGGTGATCACTGCTCAAATGAGCAGTTGTGGGCAGGTTTCTTTGCATCTCCCTGTGGTTTGTTTTTCCTCAGACTCAGTGCCTGGTTTGGAAATTGGTCACCAAATAGTGGTGATTTCTGCACTCCAGTGATTTTGTTCTGTGCAGCCTGGCTCAGACTGGAAATACTGGGAAGGAAGGACAGAAGGAAGGATGGAGGCTGGTGGCTGCAAACTCCATCTGTGAACTGCAACGTGAATTGCAAGGAGTTTCTGAAGGCACAGCAAAGGTGTCTGGGACAGGGATACACAGAGTGAGCCCTGATGTGTCCAGTCCTGTCCTTGGTCACAGGACACACACAGTGACAGCCTCGCTGTGTTTCCTTCCCTTGCCGCGTTTCCTTCCCATTTCCTGCTCACTGCTATTCCCTCCCATCCATCTCCTCCTCTCCAATCTATTTATTCACGTGCATCTCTTCTCCTCCAATGCTTCTAAACACTTTTCTACATGAGATTGTAGTTATTGTATGAAACACTGACCATTTTTATTTTGCGGCCTTTCAAAGCTGCGTAGCCTCTCGCTGACACACGTCTTTGGCTTTGGCAGTTTTCTCTTTCAACACAAAGTTTTTAGCGCTGAAGACATTCTCACCTTTGTCAAACCTCAGGATGTGCTTTTAAAGATGTCAATCTTTGGGAAAAGAGGTTGATGAAAGACTTTTATTTTTAAAGAAAACTTTATTGCTTTGACTACTTCTCACCATCATCTCCCAAGTGCGTGTCGGACAACACTGCAAAGAGGGATCATTCCCCATGGGATAGAGAGGAGGGCGGCCAGTTCGCGGGGCCAGGACGGGTTTCCCGAGCGGGGCGGTGACCGGCCGGGCCGCAGCGGGAGGAGCCGCCGCAGCCCGGCCGGGGGCAGCGCTCGGTGCCCAAGATGGCGGCAGCCCCTGAGGGGGCCCTTTGTCTGCGGCCGCCGCCGCAGTGCGAGAAGGGCGCGAAACTGGGCCAGCCCGGACACGCCCACTTAGCCAGAGGGGCGGGGCGACCGCGCCCCCCGCCCAATCAGCGCCCTCCACTTCCTTCCCTCTCACAGGGGCGCCCCCGCCCGCCTCCGCGCGCGCAGCCAATGGGAGCAGTTCCTTGCGCCCCGCCCCCGCGAGGGTGGAGGGGGCGGGGCCACGCTGTGGTTTTGTTTGCGCGCCCCTACTATCGCCCCCGCCGTGGTTCATTAATATTAATGAAATCCCGCCCAATCAGGTGGGGCAGCGGCGGCAGCGCTTTGGTGACGTGTCGCCCCTCCTTGCGGCGGGGTTCATCTGCATATTCATAAGATAGGCGGGATGAGGCGCGGGCGTTTATAAGGCGCCGCCCCGCCAGGCTCGCCGTACATTTCGCTGAAGCTTTGAAGTGTTGTGTGGACCTCGCACCGCCCGGCTATCGGTGAGCGCAGTCGCGCGGGGCGGCCGCGACCGCACCGGGCCGGGTGGTCCGCAGTGAGCGGAGCCGTGTCCCAGGGGCACAGGGTCGGGTCCCGCGGGAGGCTAGGCCGCGGCTCCGGACCCACCGATCGGTGCCTTCTGCAGGAACGGGGGACACGGCGGATCGGGCCGGTCTGGGCCGAGTGGGGGACGGGGCCGCGGCGGGCGGAAAGGCGTGCGCGGAAACAAAATGGCGACGGGCCTCGGCCGTGCAAAATGGCGGGCGGGAGGGAGGGGGCGGCGGACGGCGCTGCCCAGGCCAGGCCGGTAGGGGGCGATGCGGGCGCGCATGCGCGCTGGGCACGGAGGGGCCGGTACCGGGGGTCCTCCCGGGGGTTGGCGGGACCCGACCCGGCCGCGGGTTCTACCGGGGCCCCGTCCCAATGCTGCTCACCTGCCCTTGGCCCTGAGCCTTGCGGAGCCCCAGCTGGGCCCTCGATCCCGCTCTCCCTGAGGGAGACCCCTTGTAAGACTGGAGGACCACATCAGGCGTCCGGGAGTGTGAGATCACATCAGTGTTGTTATAGGTGGTGTTAAAAGGATTTATTGTTTCAGACCTCGTGGGGATTGGGTGAGTTTTTTGAGTCGCTGACTCGGTTCTGTTGGTTTGGCAGGTCAGAATGGCGTCAGATGAGGGAAAACTCTTTGTCGGCGGGCTCAGTTTCGACACCAATGAGCAGTCATTGGAGCAAGTCTTCTCTAAATACGGACAGATTTCTGAAGGTGAGGCTGCAGAGCCCCGATGGGAGATAGTTTCCCTAAGTCTTTTAAATTTCCCTGGTGCTGATGGGTTTTTATTTCCTGTCTTTCCTTTCCACAGTTGTGGTGGTGAAAGACAGAGAGACTCAGAGATCCAGAGGTTTTGGCTTTGTTACTTTTGAAAATATCGATGATGCAAAAGATGCGATGATGGCCATGAACGGAAAGGTGAGAAGGCCTTGGAGTTGATTCTTTATTTCCCATAGTGCAGGAAGAGAATCAGAGCTGTGTGCTCCTGTTCAGGCTGTGTGAAAAAATAGATTAATGCTAGTATCTTACATGAGATTATATGGGTGTATATGGGAAAAATTTGGCTATATGAGTTAATATGTAAAAGAGCATACATATATGTATATGTACTAGGAATAAAACTAAAAAGTTCCATTGTGGGGTCTGGATGACTGAGATATGACTATAAGCATTCCTGTATATAATATATAATATTGTAATAAAATATAGAAAATTATAATAATATTCCCTAATATATCCGGTTTTTTGCCTACTTGATTTAATTGTGGCATGGAATAGATACTTATTTATTTCACAAGCAGCGAGTCGTGGCACCGTTCAGCCAACTTAGAAGGCATGCAACTTGTTCTACGTGTGCTTTCTATTTAATTATTTCAGTCTGGCTAACTGTGGTTGTGTTTTAGTCTGTAGATGGGCGTCAGATCCGAGTTGACCAGGCTGGGAAGTCCTCAGAGAACAGATCCCGTGGCTACAGAGGGGGGTCCTCGGGGGGCCGGGGCTTCTTCCGCGGGGGCCGAGGCCGGGGCCGTGGCTTCTCCAGAGGTGAGTGCATGGGGGTCACTCATAATGTCTGCATGGGGGGTGTCATTTGTCAGAACGGTTAAAAAACCTAATTTCCATGTATTTCTAAGGAGGTGGAGACAGAGGCTATGGCGGCAGCAGATTTGATTCCAGAAGTGGAGGCTATAACGGCTCCAGAGACTACTATAATAGCAGGTAAGGGCTCTGCCAGCACCAGGGGTGGTGGGCAAGCTGTGGTGGGGCTCAAAGCAGCAGAGGAGGATTTGAGCAGCTGTGAAGCAAGTTGTGTTTGTCCTGCAGGAGTCAAGGTGGCTATGGAGACAGGAACTCAGGAGGCTCCTACAGAGACAGCTACGACAGTTACGGTAAGTCGTGCTTCGAGCGGGAGCGCTGAGTGTAGGAGCTCTGAACCTGCTGAGCCCGAGCCTGCAGCTGGGGCAGGCTCAGGCTGTGGACGTGTGGTGGTGCCGGGAGATTTCTAATTTAATGCATGTGCAGGAGTTGCTCGGATCTAAGGCAAAGCAAGTGTTAACAAAAAAAAAAAAAAAAAAAAAAAGAAAAGGTGTTCCTGGAGCCCAAACTCGGCTGCCCTAACGCACTGACCCGCGGGTGGGGGATCTCAGTAGCCAAGTAGCCGTAGCCTTGGAATAATGCAAAGGGAGTAAAATGCTGGAACTTGTCTTTGCTTCAGTGCCTTTACAATTGTGCCTGCTTCTTGTCCTCAGCTACACACAACGAGTAAAAATCCTTCCTGACTCAAGATCGTCCTTCCAATGGCTGTATTTATAAAGATTTTTGGAGCTTCGCTGAAATGGTTATTGTGTAGTACATCTACTTGTATTTTCACTTTTGTAGTATTATCAGTTCTGATCTTGTCATACACAGCCTGGCAGCTTCTGAGACAAGACTGTCTGATTAGACTGTCTTGGAGAAAGCTCTGCTTTCAAGTGGTTTTAATCTTTTTTGAAAGCACTTCAGATTTTATTTTATCCTCCATGAATGAGCCAAGGTGTTCGTTTTTGGTTGTTTTTTTTAAGTTGGGGCCCCAATTCAGTTTCTTTTGAGCTAGCAAGGACCTTGTACCAATGTTCACTAGAAGCTGAACAAGCTGTGGACTTTTTTTTCTTCCTTTTTTTTTTTTTTTCAAGTGCATTACCTTCGTCTTTTGTAACATTCCTTTAGTGTAGCAAGGTAGGAATGCAGCTTGGGTTCCGTTGGAAGGCAAACCACCTTGATATATCTAAAGAGAAACATGCTTGTATGTTCAACCCGCATAACGGTATTTTTACTGTTGTAATGATGTAAATGACCCAGAACTAGACTTGCAAACCATAAAGAGGTTCTTGAAAATGTTTATTTATATTGTCCTTTTTTACTGGAAGAAATATGCATATTCCATTGCTGTTGTATTTGAAGTGGTAAAGGATTCCTGTATACAGTTTTCTTTGGCTTTACGAAGCCTATTAAAAGACCGTCTGAAATGAACTCTGCTCCTGACATTTACATTTCATTGCACAACACAACCCTTGGAGATGAAGAACAGTCTTGGGAGCGAGAGGAGGAGATTAGGGACAGTGGCAGAGCTGGCCGGACGATTGCCCGGACGTGCTGGAATTTTAATCCTAAAATCGGTCTTGACATCTGAATTGGCCAAGAAATTTCACATAAAGTAGTCAAACCTTGTCTGTAGAGGCTGGAAGTACAAACTGAGGGCGTGCTAGGAGCGAAGTGCAGTTGGAATGTTAGGAAGGATGATGGATGTGTCCTGCAAAGCTGCTGTAGGTTACACTGGGAAGCTGTAGAGAAGAGCCAAGTGCTGTAGTCCCTGGGCTGTTCCCTGCGTGCCGAGCGCGTGTGCGATGTAGGGGAATGCCGGGCTTAGCTTAGCTGTGTCATTGCTTACAAGTTCTAAGAATTCTTTGCTAGCAAATGGAAACTGCAGTGTCCTTGGAGAAAAGAAGTGTTGTGCCTCCAACAGAAACCTCTGAGACGAGAGCTGCTCTCTTGGCTAGTTCATATGTGGAAATAGTCCTGTAATTCGAGGTAACTCCTTTTGCTCATGTCCGCATCCTTCCTCTTGTTGAGAGCTCATTTGAAAGTCTAATGTACCTGTGAAATATTCCTTTTGACAATTTTGGTCAGCTGCTGGAAAAACGTTAACCCATGCCGTATGCAACCTTTGGCTTGTGGCACACCTTGAGTTCCACAGATCAGAGTTGGGCATGCAGCCGTGTCTTGCTGTAGGTACGGAAGCAAGATTGGAACGAACTCCCTGACTCGATATGTGTTCATCTATTGAGACTCTTCCTAGACTTCATTAAGTTGCTCACTTTAATTGTAGCTTTCTTTGCCATCCTACTTGTTGCCATTAACTTTTTCCCATGGCCCACACTTCCTAAGCAGCCATGTCCAAGTGTTAACTCTCTGCTTAGGGGGATCCAATCCATGGGCTGGCTGAGCACGGGCAGCAGCCGGCCCGGAACAGTTTTTCCCAGACTGTGCTTTGTGGTGTGATGGGTTCAGCGATGGCTTGTGAGACCCTCGTGCGCTGTGAGCTGTGTGGGGAGGTTTGGGGGCAAGAGCAGCCTCTGCCCTGGGCTCTTTGTTAATGCCTCTCTGCTTTAGCAGGCTGAAGGGACCCGGCACACGCCTCGGAGGCCCAGTGGATCCTGAGCGACCAGAGCTGCGTTCCAGGGATGCTGCAGCAAGTTTGCCAACCAGGTAACATCCCTCTCCTGAGTTGTTTTTTTTTTGTCTGTTTCCCTCTTCCATATCCCTCTTCCATTCCTTTATCCACCTTCTAATTCTCTTGTGTCCGTTTTGTTTCAGCACTGAGACACGTCAGAGAAGACAGAAGGATAGACACTGGAGTGAGGAGATGAAGAGCTCAAAGCAGTGGTGTTGCTCATTTTTACATGAACCAGATCAGTCAAGACAGAATAAAACACTGAAATGTGGAAAAACAAATCTCTGTGGCACTTTTTGTGGGAAACAGAATGTTTTTGGCTAAAGTATTTGTCCTGGTGCACAGAGCAAACCACCACTATGGTGCTTGGAGGTAGACACATTCTGCTCCAAGCAGATTGATGTGTGATCCTCACGGGCAATGAGGTCTTGTTGCAAATTAAATCCCAAAAATGTGGCAGCGCAGTGATGAGGAGGATTAATACAATAATGCTGGGAGAGGCTGACACTCTGAATGTGTTTCTGGCAGGAGATTGCAGGGTAAGAGTTTTTGATCTCAGCTGCTCCTTCCCTTTTTATTTTGTGTTAGAGAAGAGCTGATTGCTTCATCCTGCCCTTTTCTCCCTGTTTTTTTAACTGATAAACTCAGAATTTGGTGATGGGCTCAGTCAGGAGCCCTGAGGACTTGCTGCCCAAGAGCCATCAGTTCCCCATTTTCCACTGATAGGAGTCTCCAGACATTCCTGCCTGCAGGAGGGGATTACAGAGCTCACTTCACAAAACCTACTTTTCCTCCTCTAACCTCTTTCAATTTATCTAAGTGAACAGCATTTAAAAAAAGCAATCAGCCATGACACACTTCTTCTGGGGGTTGTATTGAGCAATTCACCAGTGAGGATTTTTTGCATGTTAATGCAGGAGGGTATTAAATACAATGAAAGCTGAGGAGTGTGTGAAGTCTTTGCTGATAAAAATGCAGTCAGGTGAGGCTGAAATGAATTCAGGCTGAAAATACTTAAAAATAATGCTTTGTAAGACCTTCCTAAATAGGATGCTTAGACGCAGGCAGAAATAATGAACAGGTGCAAAAATAGCCTGGTTGAAGGTGCTATTTTTAGCATTACTAATTATGGCATTGAGTTAATGATGTCTTGTTGGGATGGGTGAGGGAATCGCTGGAGCCAGGGGCTGGATATGGAACCCAGTGGCGTCATTGGGAAGGTGTCTGGGTGCCAAGGGTCTGACGTGAGCTTGGGTGACCCAGTTTTAACCAAAATGCCCTTTTTTTAAAGTAAGCCCTATGTGTCCAGGCAGCTTGAGCCATTCCTTGAGGAAAAATGGGGAAGTGGAGCAGGACTGAAGGGCGGTGACTGAGCCCTGCTCAGCTTGAAGTGTCTGCAGAGGGAAAAATGGGGGATAGAAATTCTTGGAATGCTCAAAATGCTCCTGTTCCCATCTGTGTTCACCATAGGGCAGGAATGGCCACCCTGAATGGAGAAGGAGAACCCTGAGGGGGAAATGGCGGCTCTCGGGGAGAAGGTTCTGCTATGAGGGGAAAGTGGGGATACTGAGGGAGAAATGATGACCCTGGGGGAAAAGATCCTGCTATGAGGGGGGAAATGGCGACACTGAGAGAGAAATTATGACCCTCGGGGAAAAATGGTGGCCTTGAAGGAGGAGGGCCAAGCCTGAGGGGGAAATGGCGGCTCTGGGGGAGAAGGTCCTGTTATGAGGGGGAAATGGTGACCCTCGGGGAAAAGATGCTGTTATGAGGGGGAAGTGGCCACACTGAGGGAGAAATGATGACCCTCAGGGAAAAATGGTGGCCTTGAAGGAGGAGGGACAACCCTAAGGGGGAAATGGCGGCTCTGAGGGAGGAATGAGAGCCCTGAAAGAGCAATGGCAGCCCTGAGAGAGGAAGGATGACCCTGAGCGGAAAATGGCGTCTGTGACGGACGGGGTGTTGCAGTGAGGGAGAAATGGCGGCCCCGCCGAGGGGCACGCAGCTCCCGAGGGCAAACAATAACAACCCCGAGGGCAAAATGTCGGAGGCCCGCGGCGGCTCCGTGAGCGGATCACGGCCGGCCCGGAACGGCGCAGCCCCGGAACCCGCGAGCGGTTCCGCGGGGGCCGGGCGGGGCCTGAGCCGCGCGCACCGTCCCGGCGCCTTCCTGCGGCCGCCGCTCCCGCTCCGCCGCCCCGGCCCGGCCATGCCGCGCCTCCTCCTCCTCCTCATCTTCCTCCTCCTCGTCCCGCGCCTCGGCCGCGCCACCGCCCCCAGCCCGGGGAACAGCACGGAGCCGCCGCGGGCGGTCACACGGAACGAGACGCAGTCGGGAACGGAGCACAAATCCGGGCCGAGGCTGTCGGTGGGGTCGGGGCTGCCGGTGCTGAGGCGCGCCGTGTATGTGCTGAGCGCTCTGTCGGCGCTGGCCGCCTTCTACTTCATGCTGCGGGCGTTCCGGTGAGTGCAAGGCGGGGACGGGTCTGTATCCGTGTTCTGCTGCTCCTGCTCTTGTCCCCATCCTGGTGTCCCCTGACCCGGGGCTGCGTCCCCGCTGGTTCCCGTTCCCGTTATCCCGGGCTGTGTCCCAGCTTGTCCCGGTTCTGAGGTTCTCTACCCTGCTAGTCCTGGTTCACCGTGGTCGGGGATGTCACCCTGATTGTCCTGGTCCTGGACAGTCCCCCTTGCTTGTGGCACCGTCCTTGCTTGTCCCGGTTTCCCTGCCGGTCCCGGTCTTGCTCTGGGTCCCCCGAAGCCTATCACGGTGTCCCTGTCCCTTGCCTGTCCCAATTATGCTCCTAATCCCTGGGTTTGTGCCCATTTTCCCTGAATCCCCCTCTCTCCCTCCCTCTGCCAGCCAGAGCTCTTCTTCCCCAGCGCATCCCTTTGGCAGCGAGTCCAAAACACGCTGTAAATCCCTCACACTGTTAATTACCCGAGGTAATTAGCGCTAAACCATCTCCGCTAAAGCCACCCGCTGGGTGGGGACAGCGGCTCACTCACTGCGCTCTCCGTGTCGCTCAGCCCCAGGTCCGAGGGCCCCAGAAACGAGCCCAAAACTCATTTCAGGTTGAAGAAGCCCCAGAGGAAGAAGTACGGGCTGCTGTCGAGCCAGGACGAGAATATCGAGCTGGGCTCCCTCGACAGCGACGAGGACACCGTGTTTGAAAGCCGGAACCTGAGGCGGTGAGGGAGCATTTTGTGTGATTTTTTTTTTTTTTTTTGTGTTGCTCTTTTCCTCACAAGGGGCTGAGGCTCCTTTCCCAAAGCCGTGGGAGCTCTGGCACAGCTCCTACAACCAGATCTGCATAAATTAAAGCGCCTGTGTGTGGTCTCTGTGTTGGCACACGGATTTATCTCACTTTTCCTCGTTTTCTGGCCCAGGGAAGTCTCACTGACGGGGTTATTTGTGGGGTTATGGAGCTGTTGGGAGAGCCCCTGTGCCCAGTCTGGGCCTCCCTGTGTTAGACAGAGAAACAAAAATTCCTGTTTCTTTTTTCCCTTCAGCTTAGGAATTGCTTCCAACTCATATCACAGTTCAAACTCTCACAGGGATATCCATTCCTGTTTTCCCAGCAAAATTCCTGGTTTGTTTTGGTTTTCTTTTTTCATTTTTGGGAATTGCTTCCAGGTCTCATCACAGTTCAAACTCCCAGTCCCATCAGGATAGCATTCCCGTTTTACCAGCAAAATTCCTGGTTTGTTTTGGTTTTCTTTTTTCATTTTTGGGAATTGCTTCCAGGTCTCATCACAGTTCAAACTCCCAGTCCCATCAGGATATGCATTCCTGCTTTCCCAGCAAAATTCCTGGTTTGTTTTGGGTTTTCTTTTTTTCATTTTGGGAATTGCTTCCAACTCATATCACAGTTCAAACTCTCAGTTTCACAGGGATATCCATTCCTGTTTTCCCAGCAAAATTCCTGGTTTGTTTTGGTTTTCTTTTTTCATTTTTGGGAATTGCTTCCATGTCTCATCACAGTTCAAACTCCCAGTCTCACAGGGATATCCATTCCTGCTTTCCCATCATTGTGTTCACATCCCAAAGTTTGATTTCTGGGGAGGTTGTTTTAAGCTGAGGAGGATTGTCACCTCATGGAATGTCACCTCAGGGAATGTCACCTCAGCGCTCCCTAATTTTGGGTGTCTCCTTTTTTTTTTTTCCAGATGATTCAGGACCAGTGGCACTGACTGAATGATGGAGGGTCCAATCCCAGTGGAATCTTTAGTGCTCAAGTTTTCTATCTGCTTACAGTGACTTCACTAACAGTCTGAGCCCTTCCATAGCTGGGGCAGGGGAGAGGGGACCAAACCTGTTTTCTTCACATGCATTTTTTTGGGGACATTTGTGGGTAAAGATGGGAGCTGTTCACTGCATGGGGAAAGGCTTGAGGTAAAGGAGATGCTCTTGGAGGATTTTAAGCACCTGAAATCTGAGCTCCAGAGCTGCCCCTGTGCCTCATACCCTTCTCTCCATGCCCTGGAAGCATCAGATCCCTTCTCCAGGCTGATCCTCTTTCCTTCATGCAATATCAGGTTACTTCTTTGGGAAGTGTCTCTGTAATCAGCTTCTGGGAGGAGCTGTGAGAGCTCTGGCTCTGTTACAGGAACGGGGGTGGGAGGGTGATAGCTCAGACAGAGCAGCTTTGGGAAGGAGTTAAACGAGTTACATTTTGCACGATTGGCAATTCCTGGGACAATCCAGGTCATTCACGGGTTTACAGAAATGAAAGGGGCCAAAACCCAAAGGAATCTTTCTCCAAAAGGGCTGGGAATGCCTGGACGCTGCCCAGCCCCAGCTGTGAGCTCACCAGGGACACGTGTGACATCTGCCAAGCTCTGGATACCTGAGGAAGAGCCAGATGTGAGCCAGGGAGTGTCTTGGAGCAGCTGATGACTGGAAAAGGGGGACCCCAACCCCTCCTGACTGTGATTCAGGGCAGCCCTGGATGAGCTCTCTCCTCCCAAGGACCCTGGAGTTTCATTCCCTTGGCTGGTACTCAGCTGGCATCTCTCCTGCAGCCCATTTTTACGTGGATATTTGGGATGTGATTGTGTAGGACCAAAGGTGAATGTGTCAGGAGGTGTTTTTTGGGTGGATTTGCTGCTAAATCGGTGAAAACTGCTCACCAGTGCTTCTGTCTGTGGCCTTTCCTTGAAAACTGGCAGCACATCCTTCAATCCCACTTCCCCCCAAGCTGGTAGAGTGCCTTTGGAGAACCAGAGGGATTCACCCTGCGGGCAGGGAGGGTCCCCGTGGCACATTTAGGGTGAAAAATGAGGATATTCACCTTTAGGGTGAGTCTTTGGGATGTCTGGCTCCTTTCCTTTGGCTTGCAAACCCCCTGTGGATCAGGGGCACCCATGGCTCTTGGAGAAGGGACAGGGATGTGCTGATCCTGATCAGGGGGAGGCTGGGGGCTGCCAGATGCTGCAGGATCTGCTGAGGGAGTGCTGTGATGCTGTGCAAGCAGCAGTTTGTCTGTCAGGACAGGTGAGGTTTCCTGGAGAAATCCCACCCTCGTGGCAGCCCTGTCTCACGTGTGCACAAAGGATTTTAAAATACACACATGTACTTTTTTAATAACGTTGCCATGTGCACACAGCTCTTGCATGTGCCCCATTTTCCTGTTGTTTTTGATCGTTTCACACCTATTTTAGGTGTTCCCTGCCTTGTGGGAGCAGGCAGAGGTTCCATGTGGGGATTGCTGGGATGGCTCCACCTGGATCAGCTTCTCTGGGGATGATTTGAGCTCTGTGAAGATCTTTCTTCATCCTGCAGGGCTGCATGTGCTGGTAAAATTCCCTGGCTGTTTTAATCTCTCTGAAAAGTTGTTCCTTGTGCTGCTGGAGCCTGACTGTCCCACTGGCATGCTCAGTGTTTGACCCACACATTCCTCATCCCTCCTTCACCTGGAGCATTCCTTAAGCTCCCCTCTTGTTGGGCAGCTGGGGTTTGCAATTCTCAACTTTCCTCACCTCCCACGAGTGGAGCATTTGTTTAATGTTAAATTATTCAGATCAGAGGGAACCTCAAGCAGTAGGTCTTGCCTTGAAAATAATTCTGCTGCAATTAATTTTGGCTGGAACAGATGTTTGTGTTTGAGCAGGGAAAGGCGTGGAGCAGGTGATGAGGTGCCTGGGAAAGAAATTGATGTGCCAACCTGGAATTTCTACACCACTTCCACGTTTTCAGAGTCCTCCTGGCCACCTTTAAGGGGTGCAGGGTACAAAGGTGCTTGTGGGGCTGTCACTTGTCCAGACAGGTTGGAGCTGCAATCAGGGACCCTGTGAAGCTGTTTCCACTTCCATCCTGCCCCTCAGCAGCAGCTGGCATCTGGGTTTGCCCTTTGCAGGCTGTGACATTCCATCCCTGCTGTGCTCTGAGCCCTTGGAGACCTTTTCTAGGAGGAGAAAACCCAAGTGACAGATCTGAGACTCCTTGGGATGCTCAGCATGATCCATTTCTCTGGCAAGAATCAGCTGGATCTGGCACTTCTGCAGTGTGAGCAGTGCCAGGGGGCTTTGGGGTGAATCCTGCAAATAACAGCAGCTTTGAACACCTCATGTGACATTTCCACAAAGGAGCAGTTCAGGTGTTCCTTCCATGACTCTTTCAGTTCCTCCATGTGTATTTGATACCCTTGTTTTAGGTCTCTTTGCCCCAGCTGGATCTTCAGATTTCCAGTTGTTTTTCATGCTAAACACAGGAATGCAAACAGACCCACCTGTGCCTGGTCCTGGGCAGGCTGAGGCTTCACCAGGCACTGCTGCACTTTTATTTCTCCTGGGTGCCTCAGGGTGTTGGTGGAGGTTCCACGAGCCTGTTGGGCTGCAGGATTCCTGCTCATCCCACCAAAAAGAGCCAATGGATCACAACTTGCAACAGTCACCACCTGTGTGCATCGTGGCTACGACAGTCTGCTCTGAATTAAACCAAATTTTCCAAAGTTTACGTAATCCCTCTGTTATCTTGGAGGCTTTCTGGGCTGCCCAAACTGGCTGGGGTTTCATCTGCAGGGTTAATGGCATCAATGGGAGAAGGGTGAGATCAGCTCTGCTGGTTTTGTTCTGTGCCTGGGATGGGACCTGCAGCCCTGCCAGGGTCTGTGCCTGTGGTGGGAGTCAATAAACAGCATTTGAGTAGGTTGTTGTGTGAACTCCCCAAGGAGCAGCTCGTGTTTCGCCCTCCTGGAAATGCTGCTCTGTCTTTAAACAGCCATGGTATTGATCCATGGTTTTCTTGTCATTGCAGCGTCCCCTCCCTTGTACCTGGAAGCACTGGAATAAAGAATTCCAGCCCACCCATCCCTCCCTGCTGTGTGCATGGGCTGCTGAGCCTGTGGGATGAGGCTGCTCTGGTGAACTCGTGGATTTATGGGGTCCTTGGGGTTTCCCCCTGCTCACAGGGCAGTGACACTGAGCTCCCAGGGCTGCTCCTCACCCTGTGTCCTGTCCAGGCTGGATTGAGCTTGGAGCCATCTGGTCTATGGAAGGTGTGGAATGAGGTGAGCTTTAAAGTCCCTTTCAAACCATTCAGTGACTCTCTGATTCCCCAGTCATCTCTGGGTTGGTTTCAGTTTTCTGAAGTCTCCTTTCTCCCCGTTCTCACATTAATCCCTTTTATTGTACAGAGGACCCAATAAAGTCGCTGTGAGGCCAATTCCAGCCTCTGCACAGCAGCAAAACCAAGTTCCATTTTGATTATTTGGAGGTGAGGAAGGAGATGCTCTTCCCTGGATCACAGAATCATGGAATCTCCTGAGTCAGAAGGGACCCACAGGGATCATCAAGTCCAACTCGATGGGATGCACAGACACCCCAACAACCCCAATCTGTCCATCCCTGAGAGCAGTGTCCATACTGGAGTTCTTCCAAAGTGCTCCTGGAGTTTTGGCAGCTTTGGGGCTGGGACCATTCCCTGGGGAGCATCTTTTCCTAAAATCCAACCCTAAACCTGCCCTGACTCAGCTCCAGCCCTTCCCTCAGCTCCTGCTCCTTGTCCCAGAGAGCAGAGATGGGAGCTGCCCCTTGGGAGCCTCCCCTGAGTCTCCTCCAGGCTGAAATGGGAATGTCCCAGCTCCTCCCTGCCAGGAATTCATTCCAGAACAAACCCAAGGGCGTTCCCTGACTCACACCTGCTTCTCATCAGTGGCACTGAGAAAACAGAAGCCACTTTCTCTCTGTCCCCCTCTGGCCACCCTGTCCTGGAGGAGCTGGGAGGGTTTTGTTTGCTCCAGGATTTCCCCTCGTCACTGGTGGGGTTCTGGGGCGCAGCGGGGTCAGGGCACACCAGGAGCTGGGGCACAGGGGATCCCTGTAGGTGGCACTCACAGACCAGACTTGCAGCTGCCAGGGCACTGCAGGCACCTGGGGAAGCTGCAAATAAATCCTGGTGCCTTGAAAGGCAAATCTGCTTCTCCCAGCAGCTGAGATGAGCTGGCAGTGCCCTTTGGGGGTTTTGTCTCTTTTGGCATCAGGGTGGGGGAACAGCAGGTTTTGGGGTGGCTCCTGGGGAGCTGTTGGGGTTTCTGTCTCAGGGGAGTGTCTTGCCCCAGCTCCACTTGAACCAGGTTCCACCTGGCCCTGTCAGGACTTGTTTGGGAAAGTGTTTTATGATTCTGGCCTTGCAGGGTTCCAGGATGCCCTGGTTTGATGGAGTGATGCCACCAGCTCCAGCCCAGACATGAACAGCATCACCCTGGGGGCACCCCAGCTTCCCTGGGCCAAATTAACTGCAGTGCTAATGAACTAACAGAGAGCATTCCCTGTGCAGCAGCATGGGCAGGACACCATCACCATGTCCAGTTGGATTGGATATGAGGGAAAATTCCTTCCCCAAAAGGAAGGGATCCAGCCTGGCTCAGTAGTGGTGTCACCATCCCTGGAAGTGTTCAGAAGACTCCTGGGGACGTGGTTTAATGGTGCCCTTGGCAGTGCTGGGGGGAATAGTTAGACTTCATGATCTCAGGGGTCTTTTCCAAAAAAATTCCATCATTTTGTGCTTCCAAGCTCCGTCTGTGTGCGGTGCTGGGAGCTGCCGCAGGATGTGAACCGCGTGCTTGTTCCTTTTCAGGCTCAGGGGGCTGTTACCCCAATTAGCACTAATTGCTGTGGCCCTTGGTGCTGGACCAGCTGCAGCTGTGCTGTCCCCTTCTCATCCCTGTTCCCTGCTCTGTGCCATCCCCTCTTCCCCAGCTCTCAACGGGGCCAGGCTCCGGCTGGCGCTGGCTGGGATTCCAGTCACAAACGCAAGCTGGCGGCATGGATCTGCTCGGAATTTATTTTAAACTCGAGGTAAAGTGCTCTTGATGCTTTGGATGCAAATTTCCTTTGCCTGGAACGGGAGCTGCGGGGCCGGTGGAGTGCCAGGGAGCTCTTTTGATTCCAGAGCCTGTTTGCTGCTGCTGCTGCGGCTCCTCACGCCGCGCTCCGTGGAGTGCGAAATCACCTCTGCGGCACAGCCCGGGGAGGGAGCACTGCTGAGCTCTTCTCTCTCTTCTCTCACTCACTGTCCCCTGCTTTTAATGAGGGTTTGTGTCTAAAGTTGGGGGTTTTTTAGATTTTGGTGGGTTTTTGTTTTGTTTTGGGGTTTTTTTTTTGTTTTTTTTTGGGGTGTTTTTATGTGTTACAGCAGTCTGTGTGTTATTTTTCTGGTCACTCTCTGGGAGAAGAGATGGTTCAAATCCCTCCAGCACCCCAAGGATGAAAAAGAGAAAACTATAGAATATTTTAGAATATAGAAAGGACATTGTAGAAATTTAGAATATAGAAAGGATACTCCATTCATGGATTTTGGACTTCTTTGTCATCGCATTTCTCCAGTACCAAATGAACCTTAGGGTTTTTTAGGTGGCATTAACCAAGGCCAGGTTTGGATGGGGTTTGGAAGAACCTGATCTGGTGGAAGGTGTCCCTGCCCATGACAGGAGGTGGAAATGAATGAGCTTTAAGGTCCTTCCAACCCAAACTGGAAATATCTCCAGGGCAGCTCTTGGTCATGGTTTGTCCCCATGGACACGCCAGGCTTTCACTGGGGCCAAGCCCTGGATGGGTGAGCAGATGAGTGTGGTCAGGGGAAGGTGTCACAAATTTTGTCCCATTTATTGCTCACACACTCACTGGGTGGCTCTTGGTGTGGCTTTGGATGGTTTTGGAATTTCCCCATAAACGTTTTCAGCTGCACTCACAATTCTCCTCGGGCTCTGTCCCCCTCATTGTGGGCAGGGGCTGGGTGGTCTTCCTCACCTTCATCCCATGGACACTGGCATTCCAAAATGTGTCTCTGGGTTGGCACATTGGGAAGGAAGCTGGGGATGTTCGAAAACCTGCTGCAGAGTCTCTGATGTCTCTTCTGTTCCCCTCAACAAAGCACCTCCACACAACAAGCAGATTTTCCTGTATCAGAAATTACCTTTACTTAGTTGGCTTTTTGTCTAAATCCTCCTTCTGATCTTTATTTTTTCCCTTCCATCATGGAAAGGTGAATGGAAGTGGCACTTCAGCCACCAAAGCCTTTCCTTTAGAATTGCTGCTTGTTTTTTGTTTTAAAAATTTTCCAAGGGGGGCTTTGCAGGGGAGGAGGAAGGAGCGTCCGCTTTTCAAGTGACTCTGGGGAATAAAAGTATAAAGGACAGGAATGATCAGAACTGTGCTGGCAACAGAACAATATTTTATTTTTGAGTACCAGAGCTAATTGGAGAAGGAATTCACATGACAATTTTTGCAATCTAAGGATAAGTAAACATGAAAGGGGCTCTGCAATTGCAGTGGGAAGGGGGGGAACAGCCCAAAAATTAAATTGGAGACAATATCTTAGATGTTACAATCTCATGTTTGCTTCTCACAGTGCTGGATCAAAGTCACAAGCTGGGGTACCTGTTGTGGGGGATGGAACTTCCATGCACCCATGGGCTGGAATTGCCAGAAAAAGAGGATTTTAGGTCTGTTTTGCTGGAAGCACTTCCATGGGTTGTGGGATTGCTGTGGATCTGAACAGATCCTGTCTCAGCAGGGCTTGGAGAACCTCTGCCCATGGAGAGGTGTTTGAAAACAATTTTTGTAGACAATTATCAGCTGCTTTACTTAACATGGGGAATGTGGGGGTGATGGGTCACATCCAGTGCTGGGAAATGGAAATGAAATGGAACTGAAATGGCACTGAAATGGCACTGAACTGGTGTGTGGGCACTCTCCTCATTCCCTCTCCCATTTGAAGCATCTCCCAATGCCAGTGTGATTCCCTCCTGCCACGCTGGAATCCCCAGGAATTGCTGTTGGGAGCACCTGGATATTCTCAAAGTGCTTCCATGTGCCACACAGTTCAGAGCTTGGAAATGGGGGTGTTGAGATTTCAGCTCTGCAGACAGAAGAGTCCATTCCAGGGTTATGCTCAGCCCCTGCAGAGCACCAGGAGGTTTGTCCTGCTCCCTGTGAGGTGAAGGCAAAAGGTTTCCCTGGAGAGGCTCCAGCCCCTCCCTGGAGCATTCACTCTGCCCCACTACTGCTGCTGTTACGTTCAGGTGGTTAATTACTCCTGCTCTTTAAAAGAATAAAACCTCATGTACTTAAAATAATCCCAATTATTTCATTGTTCAGCCCGAGCTGAGCCCAGCCACCCCCGCTCCTGCAGAGCTGCTGGAAAGGCTGTTCCTGACAGGGAAAAACTGATGGGCATTAACTCTGTGAGCAGCACTGAGGGGATTGAGGATCTGGGGGAGCCATGGTGCTGATCTACCTGTAACCCCCACGTGCCTCTCCAGGACCTCCCAAGTCCAATTGCAGTTGATGTATGGCAGGGCCTGTTGCAGTAGGAAAAGGAGTGATGGTTTTAAACCAAAAATGCTGAATTAGAGTGGATAAAAGGAGGACATGAGGTGGGGAGGCTCTGGTACAGAGAAGCTGTGGCTGCCCCATCCCTGAAAATCTTCAAGGCTGGGCTTGGAGCAACCTGGGATAGTGAAAGGTGTCCCTGCCCATGGCAGAGGGTAAAACTGGATGCTTTTTAAGGTGCCTTCCCACCCAAACCATCCCGGTGCTCCTGGCAATGCAGGCTGGCAATGCAGGGCTGGCTCTGCTGCTGAGGACACCCTGGAGGAGCAGCTCCTGATGGAGGGATATCTGGGGGGTTCTCATCTCACAAAGGGGACCCTCAAAGCAGCCGAGCAGGATCGTGGCAGTGCTTCCATCTCTGTGTGTGCCAGAGGCTCAGCGGGACCTCGGGCTCGCTCGTGCCGGGGTGTATCGGTGCATTTTGATCCTTTTTTCTTGCCAGTGTTATTTTAATCCGCTTTTCTCTCACATCAAACCCCTCTTCCTGCAGAACACACAGAGGCATCGGGTTTGTGCCCTTTGTGATTGGTAGCAGAGGGCTGTGATAGCGTTTTTTCCTTTAGAACTGGAGGTTTTATCCCTGTGATAACTTTAGCTGCGCCACAGTCGTCGTTGGGGCTTCTTGGCTGGCTCAGATGAGAGCAGGGAAAAAGCTTCCCACATTTAATAGAGGAAGAGAGGGCTGAGAGTTCTGAGGAAGATTCCCACCCCTGTCACCCAGGAGTTACCTGCTGGCTCAGGTGGGTTTGGAAAGCAGCTGAGTTCAGCCAAGATCACCTCCTGCCTCCATCTCAGGTGGGTTTTATCAGAATTCAGATCAAGGTGTTGGTTGGCACCACTTCCAGGTGGATGATGGCCAGGAGCAGCCTGCTTTTGCTGGGAGCTGCACAGTCAGAGGGAGCCCTTTCCCTCCAGAGCCTGTGTTTCCCACATAGAAAATAACATGTAGGGAATGTTTTTGGTTTTTTTTTTTTTTTTCAAATGAAGGAAGGATTAAGGCACAGCAAGAGCTGATTTGCCAAAGGGCACCCGGGGAAGTGGTGATGGATCAGAGATGGAAGTGGAATCCTCTGCTCAGCCTTCACCTGCCCCACCACCCTTTTCCTTCCCTGCTCCCTGGCTGCCCAGGTCTTATGGGATAACCAGGACTTGGATTTCCATCCTCTTAAAAGAGGCAATTTAAGGAGCTTTCCAGGGGAGCAGAGCTGCAGGTCACCTCCTCGCCGCTGAAGATGTTTTCCTCCCGCTTTCTCCATCCTCGTGCTCCTTCAGAGCCTCTTTGCTCTCCTCCTTTCCCAGCGCTCAGAGCCATTTTCCCAGCTTCAAAAGGTTTCCTAATTACCCTAATGAGGTCAGGAGAGACCAAACGCTTCTGTGACTTAAAGCAGGGGTAGGAAGGGCTTGGGAGGGGGGGAAATATCCCGACTGGTGCCTGAAGGAGGTGTCGTGGGAAGGCAGCGTCTCCCCCTCTGCACATTCCCCCCATCTTCCCATCTCCAGCAGAAGGAAAAAAAAAAAAAAAAAGAAGAAAAAGGGAAATGTGGACAGAAGGTCTCAAATGTATCAAACAGCTTTTAAAAAGAAATTCCTTTTGCCTGTCAAAAGAACAAACAGATACACCAAAAACTGTCAGAATTAGTGTTGGAGTAATTGCAGCAGCTCTCCAAGGTTAATGCTCCATTAACGAGCAGCTCTCACGCAGCTAAAAGCCAGGACGAGACAGGTTGTCAAAGGCTTCCAGGAGATTAAAGCGCTGCGTTCCCAGCCAAACTCTCCCGTGGATGTTGTTCGGGAGGGAGGGAAGGGGGCTGTTTGTGGGCTGGGAGCATCACCAGCCCCGGCGTTGGCGGGGGAGCGCGACCCCGAGCCCAGGGATGGTTTCCAGGCCTCGCTGAGGTCGCTGCCCCTGGGGCCTCGCTCGGTTTTAAACACTCCAGGAATCTTTCAGCACCTTTGGGCTGGGGTTTAAATGTGTCCTGAGGGCGGCCTCGGGTCTGTGGGATCTGCTCTGATTGCCGAGAAGAGTGGGGTCGGGGTGAGTGGGATGCTGGGGGCTCTGACACCTCAGGAATTGATCCTGCCTGGGCTTTAACCAGCCAAGGTGATGCCAGCATAATTTGGTATGGGATTGGGGTCTGATTTCATCTTCAGGCCAGAGCAAACCTCATTTAAATAGAACTGACCTTGATAACTTTTTTTGTAGAAAAAAGGAAAACCATTCCAAACTTCCAGTGAGGAAGCATCACCCGGGGGAGTGTGATCCAGTGATCCAGCAGTGACAGACCCAGCATCAGCTTTGGGATCATCTTCCCAGGGGGATCTGGGTGTTCAGCACCTTCCAGCACAGCCCTGGCTGCTCATGGTGGATGTGGCTCTGAGCTCAGCGTTTTGCAAAGGTGGGATTTGGGGATTGTCCTGTGGAGGGCTGGGATTGGACATTGTGATCCCTGTGGATCCCTTCCAATTCAGGATCTTCTGTGATCCTGTGATTCTAAGGTGGGTTTTGAGTGGGAAGAGGCAATTACATTCCACAACCCTGGAACTGTGGTGCTGAGGGCCACCCTGAGCCATTTCCATCCCAACTTCTCCATATGTGAATAAATCCCCCCTCAAAAGGTGCCGGTGGCTTCTTGCTGCTCCTCGTGACCCCATGTCCTGTGTCCAGGCTGTGGCTGGTCACAACTTCACTGTGGGGCATTGGAGACCCCTGCCAGGACCAGGAATTTGTTCCATGGGGATGTGGGAGCCATTCCCACGCCCCAGAGGGAATAAAAAGCGAGAGGAAAATAATCCAAGTGGTGAGGCTGAGCCTTGCGAAGGGGCTGGTGCAGAGCAGGGGGGTCCCACAGTGCCAGCCCCATCTGGGGTGACACTTTGGAGATGTGGCTCCAGCAGCAAGGACACAACATCCCCTCAGACCCCTGGAAGCAGCTGCACCCCCATAATGTGGGACTGGCACCCACCGTGGGATCTGCAGGAGGGTGGGTCAGTTTTGGGTGGTGAATTGGCTCAGGGGAGGTGTGAGAGGCCTTTGGAAGGAGCAGCCATGAGCAGGGGAGATGAACAATGCCATGATGAGGGAATTAAACCTTTCCTGTGCTTCTCTTTCCCCACCCTGATGAAATTTGTAGCGATCAGACCTGGGGTGCAGCAGGACCAGACGGGGGTGAGTCGTCTCTACAAGAGCAAAACAAGCTCCTGCCCAGCCCCTGCCTCTTCATTAAGTCGATTTGCATTCCTAATCTCCATTTTCCGTTATTATTTTCCCCCTTGTGCGGAGTGAGGGAGATTTGCATAAAGTTCCTTTTTTCTTGTTTTTGTTCACGCTCAAGGTCAGAGACTCGGTGAGACACTGACGAAAACAATCCCCTCCTCACCCTCCTTTAATTCTTTGCAGAAACATGTCCTGGGGATTTTAACATAACAATTGCTGGCGAAGGAAAGGGGGGACCCTGCACGGAGCCCTTGGTGGGGGGAACCTAAATGGAACCCTTGGAGGGAGGAGACCCCAACAGAGCCTTTTCTCCCTTTCTGTGCTGGAAAGGAGCTGCCCAAAGGAGAGATGCAAATCCACGACAAGGGAAGGGGGAGATAGATTCAGGAGCAGCACCAGCTGTGCCTCATCCTGCTGGAATGGGAGAGCTGGTCCAGCTCTCTCGGAGCAGAGCCTGTGCCAAACCCTCTCCGAGCTTGGAGCACCAAGCAGCACACCCAGGGCACCTGCTTGGTTCCTCCAGCTCCATGTGCTCACAGGGAACGCTGCTTCCCTGGGACAGTTCTCCAGTTCTATCCCATTTCTTATCTGGAATCCTTGGAGTTGAGGGATGCCCCATTTGGGGGATGCTTGGGACGCCCTCGCCCCTTGCAGTAGTGGGAGTGGGATTGATTTCTGAGCTTGGGAAGGGATGGGGGTCTCTCAGAAGGAGCCCCAAATCCTCTTGTTCCTGCTTCACAATGTTCCCCATGGTTGCCACAGGGAGCAGGGCTGGTGATGGGATTTAGGCATTGCTCCCACCTCCAGGTGTTGGGACAAGGACAGCAGCCCCACCCAAAGAATCCAATTTCCCTGTGGCTGCTTAAAGGAAGAAGGAAAAACTCTCAGCCAGCTGCTGAGGGGCTCATGTGGAACAGTCCTTTCCCCTCCTTGGAACAGTCAGGTTTCTGGTTTCCAGATTTTTCCTGATTTTCCTGGATCTGGTGCTGCATTCAGAGCCTGGGATGGGGCACAGGAGACACCTGAGCTCTGCATGTGCCCGATGGGTTCTGAACCCCTTAAAAGGGGGAAAATCCCTTTTTAGCCTTGGGGTGTTTGCAGGTTTCTGCTGGATATGGGGAGGAGGGAGTGAGGAATTGGCTCCTTTTCACGTGCTCAAGCTGTGATGGTTTAAACGTGTCTAAATCATGCAAATCCCAGGGTTTGGGCATGTCTGAGGAATCCTGGGGGGCTGCTGAGTGACTGGATGGTGGCAGATGGTGGCTGGGGAGGGTGGTGGCCCAAGTGGATGGGAATGGGGAGGGATTGACTTTAGGAGCAGAGGAATGTCAGGGATTGACTTTAGGAGCAGAGGAATGTCAGATAGCCGGGCCAGGGCTGGCAAGAGCAGGGAGATGGGTTTTGTCTGGTGCCGTGAGCACAGAAATATGTCTTATTTCCCAGCACTGGGAGGTGCTTTTTTTTCCTGAGGATGCTCCAGGGCTCTCGGCTCCCGTGATGTGAGTGTTTTCATGCCCCTTTAATGCTTCACTAAACAGTTTGAGCTGCCGCCTCTTAATGCCCCAGCAAAGCACTGAACGCTCCGGAGCGGAAAGAGCAGCGAGGAAGGAGGGTGATGGAAAAGAGAGGAAAAGAAGCTGTGAGTAGACAAAAAATCAGGGAAAAGTCACCTTTTCCCTTTCATATTCCTGGTCCTGGCTGTTGTGAAGGCAGCTGGATGGACACTGAGGGTCCCCCCAGCTTCTGCTGCTCCTCCTGGGCTTTGCTCACCCTCTCCATGCCTTTCCTGGGCTCTGTCCCACACCAATGAGCACATGAGGGGGATGAAGATGGTCCCTGGGACACTGAGGGGCAGATATTTGGAGCCTGTCAGGATTCTCCTGACCTCTGGCTCCCCTGGTGAGCACAACATCCATCAGACTGATGCCCCGCATCCCACGCTGGTGATCCCAGCTGTCCTCACCCGATGCGTGCTTCCCAAAGCTTGGGAGATGCCAAGAACAGGGGGGGAAAAATAAAAAAAAAAAAAATCGAGTTTTAACCCACCCAGGGGAAGTTTGGCCTCCGGGGCGGGGTGGAGCTGCCAGCTCTCCTGCTCGTAATTCAAGTCATTGCATTCCCTGCACTCCGCGTCCCCTCCCCGGCACCGCTTGCCCTGCGGTTTGATCGGCGAGTACCAAAGGCACCGCCTCGGGCTGCCACACCGGCATCCTCGGTCGCCATAGGAACGGGAGCTGGGGGTCCCCGGGGCCTCTGAAGCTGCTCCAGGCCGGGGGGAGCGGGAGGAACCCCGGAGCACAAAGACAGAGGTTATTGGTGTCAAAGAACTCGCAGCTCCCGAGGCTGAGCCGCGGCTACAGCTGCTCTGAGAGAGGGGAGTGAAAGCCGGGAGGAGGGAAAGGGAGAGCTGGGAGCTGGAGCAAATGATTGCCAGGGGGTGGGAGGAAGAGGAGGAAGGTGATGGAGATGTCAGCGGTGGGGAGGATGAGGCTCAGGGCTGGGTTCAATACTGATCATTGAATGTCCCGGGGGAAGGATCCACAAGGATCATTGAGGCCGGGTCGTGGGGATGTGTTGTAGGGCTGGGGTGGTGGTTTTAAACTAAAATAGGGTGGATTTAGACAAGGTTTAAGGAAGAAATCTGTCCCTGTGAGGGTGTCCCTGGCACAGGTGTGGCTGCCTCATCCCTGGAAGTGTCCAAGGCCAGGTTGGACACCGGGGCTTGGAGCAACCTGGGATGGTGGAAAGTGTCCCACCCATGGCAGGGGGTGGGAGTGGGTGATCTTTAAGTTCCTTCCATCCCAAACCATCCTGAGATTTCGTGACTCATGGAATCATTTAGGCTGGGAAAGACCCTTAGGATCCGTGCCACTCTCCACAACGTTTGGCAATTCAAGCAGGCCTGGGGGGTTGAGCCTGGGCTGTGGCTAAGCTGGGGGCAAAGGCAGCTCCTCCCTGAGGGGACACAGCCCCAGGGCCTGTGGTCCCCACTGCCCACCCCTGGTGAGTGACACACGGAGCCGCCCCGACTCCCTGGAACCACCTCCACTTCCTAATTGCTGACAGTTATTTACTGCAAAGACAGGAGCACACGCACCACCGCCTCTGACAACTCGTGTCAAAGCCCCGCCAGAAACTATCGCTTTACAGCTTCATTTCTTGCCCCTTTTTTTTTTTTTTTTTTTAAATTTTTTTTTCTCCCCAAACAGATCTATTCCCTCTCCCCTCCGGGCTGCTCCGTGGGGCTCCCTGCCCGGAGCCATGCCAGGATCATCCCCCCCCTTTTCCCGGTGCATGCCTGGCTGGGCGCTGACAGACGGGTGCAAACGGAGCCCCCCGCACGCCGCCGTGTTTATTTGCTGTCTCTCAGCCCCTCGATGTTCAAACATAATTGGTTCTGCTCGGCGCAGTAAACACCGATGTGTCGCATCAGCGAGCCGGAAGGGCACCTACACGCAATTAAAATAATTGGGCGCATACCTGGCTCTGATCCTCCCCCCCTCCCCAACGCTGTTCTCCCTTCATCTCCATCCTTTGTTCAGTCCTCTCAGCCCATCCCACTGCTCTGTGCCCCACGGAGCGGGAGGTGTCCCATGGAGAGGGGGCATCCAGCACTGCTGGCCTTGGCCTTGGCACGAGTGCAGGATGAGTTCTGCGAGGAGGGAGATGATATTCCAGCCCAGACCCATGAAATATAATGAAGGCCCAAGGGACTGTAGCAGCTCCTCAGTTAAAAATGATGCTGTTATATTTAGACAAGGTAACTGGAGGCCCCTCCGGACAGCGCCGAGTACAATTTTTTGTTTAATGATTCCATAATCTGATATAATATCGGGCCTGTAAGACATAATGAAGACCTGGGGGAGTTTACATCTTTGCAGCTTTAAAGGGTCCCAGCTCGGGGACGCGGCCAGGTGGAGGTTTGAACTTTGATGCAGTCAAACGTGTTTTTCTCTGGGTTTGTTTGACATGATTGAGGGAATCTAGCAGCCACAGGGAGAGGGAGTGTGGAGCAAGTGCAGCCATGCTCACACCAACCCTGCAGCTGCTGCTTGTGCTGAGAGGGGGCATTGGAGGAGTTTGGGGGGGCCCAGCAGGGCTGTGCTGGGATCTGCACGGAGGTGGTCACGGTGGTGGGGGCTTCAGGAGATTGTGGTGGTCTTTGGGAGGTTGTGGTGGTCTTTGGGAGGAGGTTGTGATGGCCTTTAGAGGTAGTGATGCCTCCAGAGTGGAGCGGCCAAGCCCTGCTGTGGGCAGGGCAGAGTGAGGGTGCTTCCACCCCAACTCAACCTCTGCTTTTGCCAGCCCCTGAGATGGAGTTTTTGCTGTTTTAAGCTGTTTTGGCCCAGTCTGAGGATTCCTGCTCCTGCAGCAGCTCATGGTGGGTCCTCCTGGGAGCGTCACCAGCAGTGCCAGGCTGGGCACTTGGATGCTCCCTCTGGCTTCTCCCACCTTTCCCAGGGTGAAACCCAGCTCAGCCCCACTCCCTGTGCCATGATGCAGAACTGACAGTGGCATCAGGGCTGCTGGCACCAAAACTGGGAGAACAGGGCTGGCAGAGCCTGTGCCACACTTTGCTGAGTGGTTGATCGCAGGATTAGAGTCAGGATTAGGGTGAGCGTCCTTTGGAGTGACTTTTCCCCCAAAACACACAGCAACACCAAACACCTCCAGGATCAGCATCACCAGTAAATCTCCCTGCTGTGTCCATCTGGGAGCAGATCACGGATCCCCACCTGGAGGAGCTGATGGTGATACCTGAGCCTGAGTTGCGGGCTGGATGCTCCGGGACCGTTCCTGGCGTGCTCCTGTCTGGGTATCCGTGCCTGGAGATAACCTAATCCCATTTAGCCTCGGAGAGAGCCGGCAGATCCCTCCCCCGGGAGCCAGCCCGCGGCGGGGGGCGCTCTGTAATGAATTCCCATCATTCCAGCACAAAGGGAGCTTACAGGAGCGCTCGCCGCAGAAAATATGAGGGTCGCTGCCCTATCATCCCTCCGAGACATCCGTCGTAGTTCAGTGATTCCCGGCTGCTGACAGGCAGCAGCCCTGGGAGGCAGAGCCGGGCCTCGCCTTCCCGGCTCTTCCCTGCCTGGAAAATGCCTTTTTTTCCTGCCAAACTAAAGGATTTAACTGCGGCTGTGCTCGCCTATCACCCCCCTGAGCAGGTGTGTGACCCACCCCACGGTGCATCATTCTCCTTCACCCCGTTTGTTGTTCATTTATATTCCAGCAGCTCCTCGAGGATCCCGATGGGAAAACTCTGCCCCGAGTCCTGTGGGAGCTGAGAGGTGTCTCAGACATCGGGATGATGCTGTGGTGGTCTCTGGGGGATTGTGCCTGCAGACCCCACGGTCAGGTTTGGGAGTCCTTGAGGAGCCACCGAGGGGTCCCTGTGACAGGGAAGCTCCAGGGAACCATTCCCCTTGCCAGGGCCTGTTCCAGCTCCCTGCTCTCCCTTCTCACCTTTATTTATTTAATTTATTTCCCCCCCCCCCCCCCCCCATCCCACTCATGCAAAACCACACGGCGGAACCTGCCACCTCCAAGCCGGGTTTTCCTGCGGCTCCGCGCCTCGGCCGGGATGTTTCACCTCGGGAGCTGCCAATCCGTCTCTGTCAAGCTGTCAAACCCGGAGCGCGGGCCGGAGCCGCTGCAATTCAAAGTGGATTAACTCCTCGGGCTGCCCTCGCTCCCCCCCCGCCCCTCCCCATTCCACTTGGGTGGGTTTTGGCCGAACAGGAGACGCTTTTCCCCCTGCGCTTTCCATATTCAAAAGCTCCCGGAGCGCAGCCGGATGGGCAGCGGGGGCTGCGGGGCTTCAGGACGGTGTGCGGGACACGGTGACACGGGGACAGGGACACGGTGGCCGTGGCACTGAGTTTAGTGGCGTTAATGGGGTTCTAGGAATGATCTGTGCAGGGATCCCAGAGGGATGAGGGGATGCAGACCCTTCCCAAAACTCCCGGCTTGCCCCAGCGGGTTGTAGGGCTGCGATCTCCGGGTTTGATTTTTTGTTTTCTCGGGTGTTTTCCCCAATCCAAGCAGTGTCCGGGGTTGTGTCGCATTAACGGCGACCCGAGTGCACGGTGACAACCCCGGGGGGCCGCGAGGGGCACCGGCACTAGAGGGGGGTATTGCCTAAGCAATGCGGTGCTGCCGCTCCGCCGTCTCCTCAGCTTTGGGGCGAAACCTCGGGATTTTGGCCCTCGACGCTTTCCCGGCTGCTTTTCCAGGTGTGCGCTGATGTGCAGGTGCCGTTCCCGCCCCCTTCTCCGGGGAACTGTGGGTTAATTCGTGATGGGAATTGTTTTGGGGACACTGCTGGAGCGGTGCCACCATCCCCGATGGACGAGGGACAGCGGTCGCCAAAAGCCACCGAGCCCAGGGGGAGCCGCTGTCTCTCGTGGGAAGGATTTATCCGCAGCTGGATTTTGGGGCTGGGCGTTTTAACGAGCATCGGATGGGGCGGCAGAACGAGCCCGGTGCTGCTCGGGAAGGTGTGAACGGCCCCGGGCTGCGGGAGGGGTTTGGGTGTTCCCGAGCTCTGTGTTCCCACCCTGAGCCTCAGGCTGGGGCTCTCTCCCACCCCGATGGAGAGGAGACCCTGCCCGAGATCCACAAGAGCTCAGGGTGCCCCCACATTTGGGGTGTGATGGTGGGGTTTTGCGGTTTTGCATGTCTACGGCAGCTTATTTGGTATTCTGAGTAAACTCAGGAGAGTGGGAGGCTCCAGGGAGGAAAACCTGGGAGCCAGAGCAGTGCCACAGTCTGGCCACATGGATGGGTGTCCCCAGCGCTGTGAGCCAGGGATGGGCCCCTCCCTGACCTTTGGATGGGATCAGAGTCCATGGATGGGGGCTGGTGCCTCTGGATGCCACACACTGCCAAGGATGCCCCTTGGCTGAGGGCATCACCACCACCCTCTTGTGTCCATGCCGGGCATCTCGATCCTGCTGCCAGCTGGGATTTCCCATCACACCCATCCCTTCCACTTCAGGAAGCTCCAAGGGACCCTTTTTCTCCTGTTGCAGCTCCATTCCCAGCAACCTGGCTCTGCTCTGCACTTCTCAGCCTTTTCCCTGTGACTCCTTCACCTTTTTAATGGGAAGGGTTTTTCTATCAGGAACAAATATTTTCCATAATTTCCTGGCCGATCCAATTAATGCAGAGGAAGGCGGGTGTGAATTATCCCTCCCTGCATCCAGCCTTGCCCCCTGCATGGAGCTGGGGGCTGGAAATTGCAGGATTTGCAGTAATTAAGGCAAATAGTTGGTTTTGTTTGGTTAGAAAAACAACCTGGTGCTGTTTGGAGAAGCCATAAAAATCCTGGAAAAGGTTTTCCTTCCTTTCACCAGGAGTGGGGAAGGAGAAATCATTCCATGCCAAGCAGGGCTGGGATGGGCCCTCCCTCAGATTGGGACTGATCCTGGCAGGGAGGGAATGCACTGGAGCAGGGGTGGGGCTGCTCCTGCCTGATCCCAATGGATCGTCCCATTTTCCAGGGAATTTCATCTGGGGTCCCCCACAGCTCCAGTAGGACTGAGCTGGGATGCACTGGGTTGAACTGGGATGAGCTGGGCTCAGCTGGGATGCACTGGGTTGAACTGGGATGAGCTGGGATGCACTGGGTTGAACTGGGATGAGCTGGGCTCAGCTGGGATGAGTTTGGTTGAGCTGGGCTGAGCTGGGATGCACTGGGTAGAACTGGCCCGAGCTGGGATGTACTGGGCTGAGCTGGGATGCACTGGGCCAAGCTGGGATGCACTGGGCTGAGCTGGGTTGCCCTGGGCTGAGTTTGGCTGAGCTGGGGTGCACTGGGTTCAACTGGGATTCCCTGGGCCGAGCTGGGATGCACTGGGCTGAGCTGGGATGCACTGGGTTGAACTGGCCCGAGCTGGGATGTACTGGGCTGAGCTGGGATGCACTGGGTTGAACTGGCCCGAGCTGGGATGCCCTGGGCTGAGTTTGGCTGAGCTGGGATGCACTGGGTTGAACTCAGCTAAACTGAGATGCACTGGGCTGAGCTGGGATGCACTGGGTTCAACTGGGATTCCCTGAGCCGAGCTGGGATGCACTGGGCTGAGCTGGGATGCACTGGGCCCAGTTTGGCTGAGCTGGGATGCCCTGGGTTGAACTCAGCTAAGCCAGGATGCACTGGGCCGAGCTGGGATGAACTGTGAATCTCTGTGCCCATCGGTGACCTGGCACCACAAGGCATGGCTGACCCCTTGGCCAGCACGGTGCCCTTTGGATCATCCCCGTTCCCAATCCACAGACCCTGATGGGATTGCTCCGTGGGGTGAGAGCCGTGGGTTTTACCACACCCCTGGAGCTGCCCCTGGAATGTGGCTCTGCCAGGGCTGGGAGGAACCGTGGCCAGGCCTCCTGGAGAGCCCGGAAAGGCTTTTAGTGCCTTGGCTGGAGAGATGGAAACAAATGAAGTTGACAGACAAGTGTCGGCGTTTATGGCAGCGTCCGCTGACAGGAGGGAGATTGGCTGTCGGGGGCTTGATGGAGACGGATCCTGATGGGAGCAGGATGAGGAGATGGATAACCTTGATGGAGCCGCGGCGCGGGAGGACGCTCCGCCGGCATTATTCCGAAATCATTCGGTTTTTATTTGTTTTGGTTTGGGGTGGGAGGAGGGATGCTGAGCCCCACAGTCCGTGGAGTTTTTCCTAAACAGATTTGCTAAATAAATAATGAGGAGGATCCATATTTTATTTATATCCCACCTCTCCGTGTGGCGCTGGAGGTGTTTTACGCTGGGCCGCTCCCTCCCTTTTAGCACGGACAAACTCCTAAGAGCTCGTGAGATGGAGATGGATTTGCAGGGATATTTGGATGCTGAGCAGAAGGACAGGCAGCGGGATGTGCTGGAACTGCTCCTCCTGATGGACTTAATGGGCACCTTGGTGCTTTGTGAATCCAACTGGAAGCGTCTTTGCATCTGGAGGCACCTGAGGAATTCTGCTCTGGCTCTGAGGGGCTCAGGGGGGACCTATACACCTGGGAGGACACTCCAGGACACTCAGGGGGACATTCCATGGTCCTGGGGAGGAGGGTTGGGAGTCTCTCTGTGTTCACTCATCCTTCTGAAGCAGTTTTTGGAACTTGGGGGGACCTGGGGGGCTCTGGGAGCAGAGCAGGTCCTGTGCAGCAAGGAGCAGCTCCTCTAGACAGCCCAAGAGGAGCGTCCTTGCTCGGGGATGTGACCCCAGGGCCGTGGGGTGTCCTGGCTTGGGGATGCGTCTCTGGCACCGTGGGGTGTCCTTGTTCAGGGATGTGGCTGGGTGGCACACCTGTGGCCAAAAATTCCGCTGGATTTTCTGTGTTGTCCCCAAAGTCCTCCCCAGAGCCGGACATGGCCCCACAGCAGCTTTGGGGCTCTGTGTTATTCCCATCACTGTTTTCCAAGATTTCCACAAAGCAGAGTGATCCCTTAACACGAATTATTGTTTAATTTATCCTTATATCAGAGGTGCAAAAATGTCCCTGCAGAGGGTGGGACCTTCTGTCTGTCTGTCTTTCCTTGTCTTTCCTTGTCACCTGTGGGCCGCAGGACATGTCCCTGTCCCCATCCCCATCCCTGTCCCCTCCAGCGCAAGCCCCTCACTGCCCCTTCCCAACAATTCCTGCCCATCGCCCCCCGGGCACCCCAAACCCCCCCATCAACCAACCCTTCCTCAAGGTAACGGACCCCCAAACCTCCCTCCTGCTTCCAGAGCCCCCCACCCACCCATGTGACCCCCTCCTCCAAATTCCCAACCCCCTGCCAGCGAACCTCTCCCCTTTTCAAAGCCCCCCTGCTCCGCCAGTGCGACCCATCCCCTCCCAAAGACCCCCCCGCCGCTGTGACCCCCCCAATCCAAATCCCTCCCAGCCCACCCGGTGCGACCCCCGCCCGTTCCAAAGACCCCCCCACGGTGTCTGTGTGTCTGCGACCCCCTCCCCATGCAGATCCCCCTCCCCCGGGGTACGGGCCCGTTCCCCCCGCCGCTGTGACCCCCCCTCAATCTTCGACCCCCCCTCAATCTTCGACCCCCCCCCTCCCCCCCGCAGGGGCGTGGCCGCGGGGGCGCGCGGGAGCCCCGCCCTGGGAGCGCGCCGGGAGCGCGCGCGCGGCCGCCGGTGGCAACAATGTGTCAGAGGCGGGGCGGGGGCGGGGCGCGGGGCGGGGCCGGTGCCGGGGGCGGGCCCGGCGCGGGGGCGGGCCCGGGCGGGGGGCGCGGGGGGCGCGGGCGGCGGGCGCAGCATGGCGCGGCGGCACTGAGCGAGCGGCGGCCTCCCGGCCCGGCCTTTGTCTCTCCGGTGTCCCCCGGGGCGGAGCAGCCCGCGGCGGGGCCCGGGGCTGAGCCCGCAGGTGCGGCGGCAGCACCGGGGGCTCGGCGCCGGGCGGCGGCGGCGGCGCCGCGGGGCTCGGAGGAACTTGGCCGAAGTTGGGCGCGGGAGGTGGTGGTGGGGGGTGGCGGAAGGTTCCCGGTACCGGGGCGATCCCGGGGCGCCGCGGCAACCGGGCCGGTCCCCGCCGCCCGAGCGCGGGATGCGGCTGCCCCGGCGCCGCCGCACCGCGGCCGCCCCCGAGTCCCCCCGCTGACGGCGCCCGGGGCCGCGGGCGATGGTGAGGGCTGGGCGCCCGCCCGCCGCCGCCGCCGCCCGCCGCCCGCCCGCCGTCCCCGGCCGGCCCCAGGGCCCCGCCGCCCCCTGAAGCGGCCGGAGCCGCGCCCGCCGCCCGCCGGGACGATGGTGCGCTGCGGGGCGGCCGCGCTGCTCGCCGCGCTCCTCGGCGTCTGCGTCTGGACCGACGAGACCGGGAAAGTTATCTCGGACCGCTTCGCCGTCTACTGGAACCGGAGCAATCCCAGGTGAGGCGGGGGGCGGCGGGGGCGGCCTCGGCGCCCGACTTCCACTCGGTGTTTCCCCCCGCACGCACACCCGCTGAGCGCCCGGTGACAGCGGCCGCCGCCGCCCGTGGCCGCTCGGGTCCCCCTCGAGCCCCCGGTGGGGTCCGGTGAACGGGCTGGGCGGCCCCGGGGAGGGGGGGTGGTCCCCGGGGCTCCCTTCCCCGAAAGTTCCCGCGGGGCCCCGGGCGGAGCGTCCCCGGGGGCTGCGGCAGCGCCGGGAGCATCGCGGGGCGCGGGGCGCGTTCCCGGGGGCGGCGGCGGCTGCGGCTCGGCCCCCCCCGCCCCTCCGCGCCCAACTTCGGGGAAGTTCAAGTTCCTCCCCCCCCGCCATCCCGGTCCCTCTCCGGGGATGAAGGTTCTGCGAGAAAAACCCCGAAATCCGCCCAAAGCGGCGGGTGCGGCTGCGGGGGAGTCGGGAAGAACGATCTGGGGGGAAAATGGCAAAACGGGCCCGAGGGGGGCACGGGGCGTGCGGGGCTGGGGATGGCCGGCCCTGCTGCTCCCGAGTCATTCCCATCCTGGGAGCGCAATCCCCACAGTTGGCTTCGTTTCCTGACTCTAGTTGGAATTTCGATTTTTCTGTGTGTTTTTTTTTTTTATCCCCACCAAGTGTTTTTTTTTTTTTTCTTTGGGGGCAAGAGTTTTGTTTCTGTCGTGTTTCTTTGTTCGCGATTTTGAGGAACCCAAAACTGCTGGTGAGTTGGAAGCGGGAGGAATTCTGCTCTGGGGATGCTCAGGTGGTTGGGACCTTTGGGACCCCCCAACCCTCCCTGTTGGGGACATTCTTTGTGGTCTGAACGGGCCTGGTTTTGGGGATTCCTGTAAGAACAAGCACCAGCCACCAAATCCTCATTTCCCCCCAAATTCCTCAAAGTTCTCCCAAGCCTGGCAGTGTCAGTGAGCGGTGAGGGATGAGCTTGGTGGGTGCAGCCCCCGTGGTCCCTGGTTTTGGGCTGTCCTGTTTTCTGGGTCAAGCAGAGAGTTCTTTGTCCCCCTCAATCCCTGTGTGACAGTGGCCTTGTGGGGCACGGCGTGGCCTGGTCCTCATCCCCAGAGCTGCCAGGGATGTGGGGCAGCTCCTCCAGCTCTGCGTGCCTCATCCCCTTCTGCCATCCATGAGGGGACCCTCGGTGCCACCTTCTCTCCCTCGATGTCACCAGTGCAGCTGCATAAAGTTCCATTTCGGCGCTGGGACGTGCGCAGGGCTGAGAACCCTCAGCAGCACCTGGTGTCCACCCAACCTCCACACATCCCTTTGGGGGGACCCACCCGTGCCCCTCTGTGCTCCCCAAAACTGGGGCCAGCCCGTCCCTTTGTGCCTTGCTGGTGGTTCCTTGGCGGTGGTGCCTGCGTCGCGGGCCGCCTGCGGTGCATATGGATTTTATTATCTCCCTCACATTTTTGTGGGGGATTGTAAGAGCCAGGGAATTATTTTGTTTTTTTCCCTATTTTTTTTTTTCTTTTTTCTTTGCCCATTGCGAAGTTTTTTTGATTTTTTTTAGCTCCTGGTGCTCCCACACTTTGTGGTTTTTGTTCTCCCAAATGCCAACCACGTGTGAGGTGTCCCCCCCGGGTCCAACTCTGGCATCCTGGAGATGAGGGTGGTTGGGGTGGTGGCTGGGATTTTGGCACCCAAAGGTTCCAATGGCTGGGAGTTGGCGCCCAAAGGTTCTGACGTTCGGGATTTGGCGCTCAGGGGTTCCTGGGGATGGGATTTGGCACCCAAGGGTTCTGATGGTGGTGCCAACAGCCAAAAGTGGCCCCTTGGCCAGTGGTGAGGGTCGTCCCGGGACCCAGCACCGCTGATGGCGTCACCTCCATCCCCTTCACCCCTTCGTAGAAGCCGCCGACAATTTCTCCTGGAAAAATCCACGGTGGATCATTATCCCATATATATATATATATATTTATACATTTCTAAATCTGCTGTTGGCAGGGAAAATATTTTCGAGGACGGTGTGGGGGGGGGGGGGAAAAATAAAAAATGGAGTGGAGGGGGAAGAGCGAGGGGCTGGGAGGGAAGAGCAGACAATGGCTGGTGGGTTCAGCAGGCACGTCCGCAGCGCCTGGCTCCGGGATGTGACCCAAATTTCCCCAATGTGGGAGCGCCCCGTGTCGCCAGCGCTCCCCGCCTGCGCCTTCGGCTCTCGGAATTCGAGGCAATTTATTAGGGGTTGCAAAGATTGAAATTGCCATTGAGTTTCCTGCTTATTCCCTTTTTGAACCCAGCGGTGGGTTTATTTTTTTTTTTCCACTGGAGTTACTACAAGACCGCCTCATTCTTAAAAATGAAGGAAAAAATGTATTTCTGTGTTTTCTGGTCGCTTGTTTTCATTCTTTTCTCCCCCCCTGCCAACATCTCCTTTAGTAAAGGGGAAATTAAAAGGGGTTTAAAAAAAAAAGGGGGAAAAGACCCAAGGTTAAAATGTCCTGTTTGAACCCACAGACCTTCTCTGCCGCTAAATATTTTTCTTCAGGTTTATACAGCAATCTACATTTTATAAAAGACAGGAATAAATCTCATGGTCGATATGATTTGCCCAGATTAGAATAATTCTATATTTCATAATTGGGGCTAAATTAAAAATAAGTGGTACCTCGGGATGCTGCAATTTCCCTGTTCTGGGGAGAGATTTAACCACTCGCTGTGGATTTACAAGGTTTATTTTTATTTTTAAATGGTTTCGTGAGGATGCGCTAGGAAAACGTTTGGCTGGCTGAAACTCCTAGGTTATCCAGGAAAAAAATATGAAGGATGATGAAGGCAGAATTATATAATAATGGGCAGTTTTGTTGCCATGTGGAAGTGTGGGTTTTTGCTCCGCGGCACGGACGGGCGCTGCCGATGGTCGCTCCCCGGGTGTGGATCTGTTGGCCATGGCTGGGCCGGCCATGGGTGGATCCATTGCTCGTGTCCAGGGTGATGTGCCCATGGATGGGACCTTGGGGCTCCTCCCTGGCCTGGCACTGCGGGCAGGGCTCTGGCACAACACCCAGGGCTCATCGCTCCGTGTTTTCTGGTGCAGGAGCCGCTCACCCGTAGCATTCCAGGGTGGATTTTCCACGGGAGCCAACCGGGGCGATTTGGGTGTGCTGGAGTGTCCAGCATCACCAGCGGGTTGGGGTGTCCAGTTTTGGCCCCCCATTTTCCCCCCCACCCCCACAGCGGGTTTAGGGTGGATGTCTCGGCACGCGGCGCCGCGCGACAAAAAATCAGGGATATGGGAAAACCTCCGTGCTATGGGGGAAAGGGTCTGTGGGATGGAGTGACCTGTCTTCAGAAGGTCCCCAGGCCTGTGATCATGACCCATGGTCTTGTGGCCATGCTGGAAACCCCTGGGAAGCCACGGAAGCACGGAGGGTTTGGGATTCGTTGCCGTGCCCAGCTCTGCTGGGTGACGGGCAGGGAATCGTCATTCCCGAGCGCTGGTCGGTGTTCCTGCAGCAATCCCATGGTCACTGCCGTGTGCCTGGATCCACGGCAGGAATGTGCACGGTGACAGGGGTTCTCCTCCCTCTGTGCACAGCACGGATCCCCAGGACCGGGCGGGATCGTGCCCGTGGCCTGGTTCAGCGCCGAGGTCACGGCGCTGCCTCCGAACGCCTCTTTTGCTGATTTCTGTATTATTTTTCGGCGTGGTTTGTGAGCACAGCTGGGATTTCTGTTCTGCTCCTCTGCACTCCCCAATCCTGGGATCGAGAACCGGAGAAATGGTTTCTGGCAGGGGGATTTACCGAGCCAGGTGATGCTCAGGGTGATGGCAGAGCAGGACTTTTCGGGGGAAAAAGGTGCCTCTGCCACAGGGGTGGTGGGGTTGAGGCGAGCGGGGCACATCTTGGAGAGGGGATTTAGATCATGTTGCCAATCCCATTGCATTTTGTGCCCCTTTTTCCTGCATTCCCATCTCCTGGAGCTGCAGCCCTGGCGCTTGCCAGTCGCTGGTGCTTTGTCCAAGAGGCTGGAGCGTGGTGGCCGTGGCCAGGAAAGCCGTGGCCGTGACCCACTGACCACCAAACCAGGGCCAACTTGCCCACCTGTGTGTCACGAGGGGCTGTGGCCAGGCTGCATGTCCCACTTCTCCATGAAGGGAGTGAAGATGATGCCACATCTGTTTTTTTCATGGGAATTTGGTGCTGCAGAGGGGTGGCCGAGCAAGAGGGCTCAGCTTGGGTGATCCCACCCATGTCTCCATGTTGGTTTGGGGCTGGATCCCAAAACCTCTCTGTCCTGGCTTTGGCTGGGACTTTTGGGGTCCCCAGTTCTCTGTGTCTCCCCTCCCTGCTCCCATGGACATCGTACTGAGGCCCACATCAGAAACATGCCCTGTTTCCCCCTTGGCGTGATTTTAATGTGAATTTTGCCCTGTTTCCTCTTTGGCGTGATTTTAATGTGAATTTTGCCCTGTTTCCCCCCCCTTGAAGTGCTTTTAATGTGAATTTTAACCCTGGCACTTGGGTTATTCCTGTGTCACCATCAGCCCCAGTCCCCTCTCGGCGTGCCAGAGCGGCGCTGGGTGTTTGGGTGTGCCAGCTCTCAGCCTCGTCCTGTGCAATTCCTGCTCTTTGAGTTTTTCCTCCTTCTGCTCTCCCTTTGTGCCGAGATCACTCCCAGCCCTTCCCACCCCTCTTTTCCAGCCCGTTAAGCCGTGTTAGCAATTCCTCACCAGCCCAGGGCTGCGGCGAGTGGTTAATGGAGAGCAGACACCAGCAGGCCGGCGTCGCTGACAGGATTCTCTCTCCGTGCCCGTCGCCGTCTCCGCCTGTCCCTTTCCAGGGACCGCAATTACATTCCCTGCTGGTTGCACATTTGGTATCCAAATGCCGGCCATGCGCCGCATCCTAATGCGAGGATGGGCTGGGGGTGTGTGGAGCTGCTGGAGGGTCAGATTCCCCCCAGAATCCCCCCAAAATCCCCCCCTGGATCCCCCCAGAATCCCCCCTGGTTCCTGGGGTATCCTGGGGTACACACAGAGGGTTGGCAGTGGGAACAGTCCAGGGGGTGAAAGGTGCCCTGTGGGGGTACCATGGAAAGCTTTGAAAGTGCTGCTGTATAAAGAAAGGCACATTTATATTTACATTTATATATATTGATTTTTATATATATTTACATACAAATATATAAATATCTATTATAGAAATTATCGATTTATTTGCATATGTAGGTGTTTATTCACCCCACCCCACTCCCACATAAATACACTTTACGCACACAAATAATCCGAATGCCAAAAATTCCCCTGTCTGGCAGTGCTGTGCCACCCCTGTGTGACATTCCCCTGGAATTCCTACCTGGGGGCTCCAGGCAGTACCTGGCTGTGGGTTTACCTGGCTCCAGGGCTGTCTGCCTGTGTCCATCCCAGTGCCACATCAGGAGCTGGCTGGAGCCATACCTGCCTGTGCCTGACAAGGTTCAGCTGCTGGGTTGGCTGGAAAATTGCAGCAATTGTTCCTTAAATAGCTCCTCGTTCCTGATGGTGACAATTTCGGTTCTTTTGTGTTAGATATTAATCGTGATTTCTGAGGCTCCGTTCTGATCCAAGCTGGTTTTCCCCACTTGGGGCAGAGATCCTGCCCCACTCCCTTGGATTTAATGGGATTTATGGAAGGCAGGCAGCTCGGAGCAATGTTACCTGCAGCCCCTGAGAGCTGTTTCAATTCCTTTTCCCCCTTTGCCATGACTCAATGCTCATCCTGATGGTCGCTTCCCTCTGCTTGGAGATCCATCCCAAAAACAGGACCAGGCCCTGTTTGGCCTCTGCAAATACAGGGAGAAGCACCGTGCTCCAAGAGTCCAGGCTGGATTATGGCTGGCAATCAGGATTTTGGAGCTCTTTCCCAATCCAAGTGATTCCATGATTCTCCAGAGTGTTGGGATTACCCGCTGGCCACTTTGGTCTTTGCCAGATGAATTCCTGAGGCATTTTAGAAGCCCTCCCCAAAGCCAGGGCTGTGTTTAGGGGTATCTGTGCTCCCAAACTCTTTGCCCCATTGTGGATTTGGGGGCCCCATGGCTGTTCCCACTGGCTGGCCGGGGAAATGGCGCCCGTGGGGTGTGGGATGCACCAGGGTTGGTTTGATCCCGGCAGGAGAAGCGGGAAGGGACAAAGCTGAGAGCGGGGAAGGTGGATGGAGCCCGTGTCCCTGCTCCGTCCTGGCTTGTTCCCGGGTGGTCACAGTGTTGTTATTTATTTATTTCTCCTCCCTCTTTTCCCCCCCTTGGCTTGTTGCTGCTGCTGTGCCTGGGCTGCTAAAGAGCTTCCCATTGTTCCGCAGCTAATTACCTCCTAATGAGGCTCCCGGCTCAAAAGAGCTGAGCGGGGGCTCTGGGGGGGTGTTGTGAGTGGGCTGTGCTGGGAGGGGGTGAGGGCAGGGCTGGGGTCACCACCGGGGTCACTCTGTGGCCTCAGCTGCGATGCCTTCAGGGCTGGTGATGGGGAGATCCACGGCCATGGAGCCGCCAGCCTGAGGCTTCACCCTAAAGGGCGGCTGGGAAGTGGTTTTGCCAGAATTTTCTTGTTGAGCCCCAAACCCGTGGAGAAATCAAAGCTTTGTGGATTTTGGCAAGGCAAGGTGGTGCTCGGAGCGTGGGAGCATTCCTGGCATTTCCCTTGGTGTGACACCAGCTCTGTATGGGACAGGTGTGTCACCTTTAGGGCACATCCTTCATTTTGAAACAACATGAGAGGGATTCAGAAACAGGGGTTTAGACTTTTTTTTTTTTTAATTCTTCCACTTTTAAATTTTTCCCCTCTTCCCGTGTTTGCTTCCCAAGGCCCAGCGGAGCAGGGGGTGATGCTGCTGCTGGAGAGGAACAGCCACAGGGCTGAACCATGTCCTGGTGGGGCTGTGCTGTGGTGGGATCCTGTGGGATACCCACGTGCCATGCTGGGATCCTTTGGGATACACCTGTGCTGGGGTGGGATCCCATGGGATTAATTTATGCCATGGTGGGACCCTGTGGGATCCATCCCTACGCTCCCTCAGCTCATCACCTCTTCCTGACCTCCCGATTTTCCTCTTTCCTTGATGTTTCCAGCTTCTCCAGCCTTGTTTTGTGGGATTTTCCTGTTTTCCTGCAGCTGTGAAGCACCAAGCACACGCGTGTGTGTCCGTGCAAACGCCGGAGCTGCCCGTGCCAGGTCGATCCCACTAAACCTCATCCTAGTGCTGGACCTGGAGCCACCGCTCCCTGTGGATGCCAAAACTGGTATTCCCACCACTGATATTCCCACCACCAGTATTCCCCCCACTGATATTCCCACCACCAGTATTCCCACCCCAGTACTCCCGCTGCGCTGCCGAAGCGTTCCCAGATCCGCAGAGTTTTACACCATCCCTCAATACCTTTTTTTTTTGTTCGACTCCAGGAACGGACTTTTTGTTTCAGCTCCTTCTCCACCAGCACCAAAATCTCCCAAGAATCCAACTCTGGATTTCGGATCTTTTGTGCCAAGCCTCGCTCGGCTTCAATTCCCAGCGCCGCTGACTTTTTGGGAAAAAAAAGGGAATAAATGGTTATGGGGGTTTTTAATGGCTGGGAATGGGGAATCCCCATTCCATCCCCATCTTCCTCCTCCTGCCACATCCCAATTGCCTCCCCCATCTATTTCCTTGGCGTTCGGCCGAATTTCCCTGGAAATATTTTGCTGTTTCCCCCCAGTGCAACCAAGTTTTGTCGGATTTTTCTTTTTCTATCTGCAGAAGAGGAGGAATTATCCGTCTCGGTTTATTTTTCCTTGAACATTACACGGGAGCAAAACTCACCCATGTGCTGGGAAAGAGATAAAGTGTTTAGACAGCAAATACAAATATTCCAGAGCACTCAGCCCGGCTACAGCAATTCCTGCCAGCATTCCAAATTCCGTGCCATGTCTTCCAGGGGGGTTTTATTTAGACTTTTTTTTTTTTTATTTATCAAAAACCCTATTTATATTTGCAGTAAAATAAAATCAGCCTGACCCTGTAGAGAACTCGAAAAATCCCAATTCTTCCCTTTTCCAATCCCGTTTCCACTGAGGAAAGAAAGCCCCTGGACCTCGTGCCCTGCACAAAATTCAACCGCGACGGGATTATTTCAGCGGCTGAGCTTCTCCACAGGCGCTGGGACGGTGCTGGCTCCGTGTGTCCCCCACAAAAATCAGGATGCAGGGAAGCTCCTGCAGAGGTGGGGATGGAGCTGGGACCCCCAGGCTCTTCCCATGGAATTTTGGGGGCTCCCTTGTGCCGCAGGTTCTGACAGCACGCGGAGCACTCAGAAAGAGGTGTATTATTTTGATTTTATTTTAATATTCAGTGATGGACGGGCTTCTGCTGCTCCTCAGGAGCATCCCAGTCTCCCATCAACGTCCCAGCCCCACTGGGGACCCCGCGGGTGTCATTGTCACCCGGGTGCCGGGCGCGGGTGCCGTCAGGAGCTGAGGAAGCTCTTTCCCAGCCAGCTCGATAATCCCAATTATTATCTGGATTCTCGATCAGGGTTGCTTATTAAACTTGGCACCGCTGGCTTTGCCGTTCCGGCCGCCTGCCTCAGCAGAGGGATTTATCTCCTGCCGACGCGGGGAGGAAATTGAGTGGAAAAACGCGGGGCAGAGCCCCCCGGGACGGCGGGGAGGGCCGGGGGTACCCGGCTTCCGAAGGGTCGGGAGATGCTGGCACAGCCCCAGCGCTGCCGGGTTGGGTTGGTGGAGCCGCCTGGGCCGTGTCCGTCTGTCCGTTCCCATCCTGTGCTGGGATGGGCGTTTTTATTCCAAGGTTGTTTTGGAATGGTTGGTGCTTTTATACGATACAACAGCGGTTGTTTTCCCTTTTCCCTGAAATCTAAAGGACCTTTCGTCAGCCGTTCTTCACCTCTGGAATATCAGCTTTTTCCAAATCCAGGAATTTGGAACAATCTTTCTGCTGGAATTCCACAAACCTTCCTGGTTGGCTCGCCGACCCCTTCTTCTTACATTGTGCCCACAAATTGTGTTTTATTTTTACCCAACACTGCGCTGGAGCTGCCTGAGCCAGAGCTGATGTGCCGACCCTTCCAAATGAGTTTTTTCCAAATTTCGCCCAATTCTCAGCACTGACTGAGCAGGGCATCCAGGAGAGTGGGGTGGGAGGTAGGAGTGATACTACTGGGAAAAAATTCTCTTTCGCAGGAGCATTTCCCTCCCTCCTGGTGTTCGTATGTTTCAATTTTCCCATTCCGCTTTTTCCTGCCTTTCCACCATTTTTCTGCATTTTAAAAAACCTGTACAAATCCTGTAACTGGAATTCCCTCTCTTTGTGTGTCCGGCCGCTCTCTCATCCCTGGGTGAGCTCCTGGGATCCCCATTTTAGGGTGAGGACTCTCCCCCATCCCCTCTCCATGCTGCTGCTGAGGGGTTTGGGTGAGGGCTGGGTTTGCTGCAAAATCCTTTATTTGGGAAATCACAAATCCTTTATTTGGGAAATCGCTGTTTTTCTGAACCTTGCAAGGTTCTTCTCTCAGGATCAGCCTCATGCTCCAGGGCTTGGTGTCGATCTTGGGAATGCTCCAAGCTTTCTCCTTGGCTTTTTTAAGATCTTTGGTGCTGGGTGGTTGGGAGAATCTGCTGCTCTGGCTGAGGGGCTCGGGATGGAGCCGCGGCTGTGCCGTGACTGTCCCAGTGACCGTCCCATTGTTGGAGATCCGCCGTCGGCTACGGCACTGGCACACCAGAATTCTGGCACCTGTCCCGGCTGTAAATGCTGGTCAAAATGGTGCTCCTGTGTAGTTTCCAACAGAGAATCCGAGCCTGTCTGGAATAGAAATGGCTCCTGGCTCCGAGTTCCATCCACGTCTCCGCTGGATCACCGCAGGACCGCGGGGATTGGTTTGGCCAGAGCCGCGCGGGTGCTGAGTCCTGTGGAACACCAGGATCAGTGCCCCACCACAGCCCTGGCATTACTTGCGACCCTTTGAGGTGGGATTTAAGGCTAAATTGGCAGAGTTGGAAGCAGGTTTGGGGACGGGGATTGCTTTTGCAGGGTGTGTGCTCTGGAGGCAGCGTCCAGCCCAACCAGTGCCGGCTTTCCTAACGCTCATTGCCATCAGTGACCTTCAGCTCAGACCAGCTCCCGGCTCTCCCTGCCTGCTCTTCCTGGCATTCCCAGCTTTCCCCTCTCTGTGATGGCTCCTGGGGTCAGTGGACCTCAGTTCCAGCACCCAACTGCTGGCTCATCCTGCCACCATCTGCAGTTTTCCATTGTTCCTCGGCTCTTCCCGACATTGGGATGCGGAGTGCCGGCAGTGCGGGAATGTCCAGGGCCCGGTGTCACAGCCAGGATCTGGACTCCAGGAGAACCTGGACTCCATTTCAAAGCTGAGCAATGATAATCATAAATCATAATGTTGTCTTTTATGATAGAAAGCTTTGGATCGGGAGCAGGGACTCTTGTTCTGCAAGCTGGGGGTGATCCTGGATCCGGCTTCCAGCTCGTTATTCGGAGACAAATGGCTTCTCCCTCCCCCAGCCTCAGTTTCTCCGTGGGTAAGGTGAGGATTGCTGCCAGGGGCTAAATTAGGGAATTAATGTTGGTGGAGTGATTGAGAGATGGAGAAGGACGTGGCTCTCACAGCACCATGTCCTGCTGTACAGCGCGTCCGCCCGCTCCGGGCTGGATGTCGGAATTTCAGATGGGAGCAGAAATTGAGATGTCGGCAGTGAAGTTCCTTGTTCGTGTCCACAGAGCCCAGGGCTCCATGAGGAGGGACTGGAGCCCCCCAGCTCTTTCCACACTGGTTTGGAATCTGTGTGGGCACACGGTGGCTCACATCTGTGGCTTATTTCGGTGTGCATCCCACATCCAGGTGGTTTGGCAGCGCCAGACCCAATTCATTCTGGCCTCTTCCCAGCGTGTCCCTCGCTGCCCCAAAATCCTGGTGTCACTGAGACCCCATTCCCATGGGAGGGGAATCCAGCTGGATGGATTTTTGTGACTTTTTAATATTTTTTCCTTAAACGTTGTGATTTTTATTCCACCTTATAAATCACTTCCTTGCTCCAGTTGGAGGGAGGATTTATGGGTGCAGGTGGGAGGAACGCCGCTCTCGGGATCGACCTGCTGGAATGGTTTTGTGGTGATGGTCACAGCAGCAATTCTGGCCAGGGGACAGGGCTCCAGCTGGGGAAATCCTGTCTGGAGATGTGATGGGAGCAGGGATGGACCCAGCTGGGATGGCCTGGGGTTGGCACATCTCTGGTGTTGTTCAGGATTTTCTCCGTGCTGGAAAGTGGCACCAACAGATTGGACCCCATTGTCTGCTGGGGGACAAAAAAAGGGGTCCCAAAACCTTTTCTAAGTCTCTCAAAAGTTTGTTTAAAGCAAGGAATTGCTTTCCTACTGTGTCACGCTGGGGCCATGGGAATGTCACTGCGGATGATGGTGACCCCGGGGCTCGGGGGTCTCGGGGTGCGTGGTGAGGATGAGGATGCTCAGCCCTGGGGAGACCCAGCCAGGGCTCTCCCTGCTCCCTGGGGGCCAGGCCAGCTCTGGGGGGGGATTTTCCCTGCGCCAGCGCTGCCCGCAGCAGCACAAACGAACCAAGTAATTGGCAACATGGAAATATTTTGTGCTCATTAAGCAGTGGGAAGCGCTGGGTGAGGAGGCGGCGGGTGAGGAGTCTGGGTTCTCCAGCGGTGTCCTCCAGAGCTCTGCTCTCCTGTGGCGCTCCTGGGGACCCAGGGCAGGGAGCACAAACTGGGAGCACCCTGGGATGGGGGGGCTGCAGTGGGAAGGAGGTGAAGGAGGCAGATTCCAGCACTGCCCAGCCAGGATTTCCATGTATTGGGGACTATGACAAACCAGGGGAGCAGGGGGATCCAGGCTGCTCTACGGGGACATTTGGGAGAACCCCCCCCCATTTCTCCCAATTCCTATCAATCCCACGGATTAAAACTTGAAATATCAGATCTCAGTGGCTGCACTGGAGCTCCCTAACCCCAGCACTGCAGATTCCCAAGGGGAGCCCTGGGAGGCTCCACATTCCCTCCACTCCCAGCAGTGGAAACGAGGGGCGATCCCTGAGGATCCTGTCCTTATTCAGGGGGTCCTGGAGGGGTCCCCCCACCATCCCCAGCCCTGAGCACGTGCTGCTGGTGCCTGTCCCCAGCACGAGGTGGGGAGCCCAGCGGTGCTGCAGGCGGGGAAGCTTTATGGCTGTAGTTAAAGTGACTTTATGATATTGTATCTGAACAATTGCCGGCTATTATCCGGATCGATGCCGCGGGATTGAGACGCTGGTTGATAACCCAGGCAGGGCTCTAATCGCTTTTAAACCACGCAGGGTCGGTGGGGCTTTCCATAAAACCCCTCGGTGGTTTCTGTTTTTACTGCCTGCCCCTGGGTTTGGTGGGATTTTCCCCCAGGATGTCCCTTTGGGGATGCAGGTCCTGGTTTGTCCCTCTCCACCCTGCCCTGGGTGGGGATCAGGATGCTGGGACGGGGATGAGGATGCTGAGACCTGGCTGGGGATGCTGGAATCCAGCATTCCTGAGCTCCAGGGTGCTCAGCATGCTCAGCACTGTTGGGTCCTGCCCTGCTGAGGAGCGAGGTGCAGATTTTGGGAACCTGTTCCCACCTTTGCCTGGCTCGCAGCGACCTTGGGCGAGTCACGTCACCTCCACACTCTTGGTTTTCTGCAGCCGTGAAACGAGGACAATGATACCTTTCCCACCTCGCAGAGGGGTTGGGAGGCTTAATTAGTTAATGTTCGTAAAGTGCTTTGAGGATTAATTAATATTGTGACTCTAATTTTTTCCGATGGCGAAACGCCACTTAAACATCTCCGCGCCGGTTCCTTCCTCCCTGACCCTACAAAGCAAACCCACCCGAGAACGTCACAGGGCTCTGCAGGAGCCACGTGGCCCTGTCCCTGCCGGGTGTCACCTCCCCAGTGCTGAACTGGTGCAGGGGCACTGGTTTGGGGGTGTTACAGAGTATGGGGTGCAGCTCTGTGTCCATCTGGGGCTGATGCTCCTTGGCCAGGCTTTCCCTGCTAGGAGCCATTCCTATTTTGGGATTAAGCCATTGTCACCTCCTGTGACACTGCCCGTCCCTGCTCTGCCTGTCTGGGCACCTGTGGCAACCTCGATCTGCTGGGAAACCACCCCCAGCAAACCACCCCACATCCTGTGTCTGATCCCATCTGGCGTTTTGGGGGCCTGGCTGGAGGATGGCCAGTCCCTGGTGGCTTGGGGACACTGTGCTGGGCATGATCCAAAGCTCTGGGCAGCCACTGGCAGCACAATCCTGGCATTTCCAATGGAAAGAAGGTGTTGGGATCACACCTGGCTGGGACACGAGGGCAGTTCCAGTGTCCCCATTTGCGTGCCATTATTTATGGGCAGCTTTGCTTTCCTCCAGGGTGGTTTATCAGCAGTGGCTCTGCTCCCCTGTGCTCTCCTGAGCGCAGAGCAGACAGGGACAGCAGAGGGTCCCCTCGATGGCAGTGCCATCCCCCAGCCTTTTGGGGTGTGAAACCTGGGATTAGCTCAGCTCCAGTGCTGGGAAGGTCTTGGTCAGCACCAATGGGAGGTTTCCTGTTGGGAGCTGAGTGTGCATGCCAGCTCTGGGTGACCCGAGAGATGCCAGCCTTTGGCTCTGGCACAAACCCAGGGGTGTTTGGCCCTGTTGGAGATGCGGGAATTTCGAGAGGGGCTGGTGGAGGGAGATGGTCCCAGGTGGACACAATGGATCCCCAGGGCTGGAGAACCAGGGACAACAGGACAATTCCCAATTGCAGAGCACTGGAGGGATTTGGGACCTGCCATGGAGAGAGGAAGAGGAGGAGGGAGCCATAATCCTCTTCTCTGGAGCTGCTGGGTGGAGCTGGAGGAGAAGGAGCATCTGGGCAGGGAGGGAATGAGCTGGGAGGGTCCAGCCCTGGTTGGTGGCTCCTGTCCCTGGTCGATATTTGCTGTCCCTGATTGTCACCAAGCTCTGTTGGTGGGAGGAGAGGCACGTGGATGCTCTCAATCCACAGGGTTTGGGACAGGACACGCTGATGTCAGTGTCCCCATGCCTGGACCCTGCTCCGTGCCGTTAATGACGTCCCGGCAATTAAACTGGAACTAATGCAGCGATAAAAATAACCTGCTGTCCTTCTGCAGCATCCCACATGCTCAGAGGTGTTTAAAAACCCATTTAACACCAGATCCTGGGTGTGGGGTGCCCAGGGTGGCACCAGGATCTGTGTGGGCACAACTGGGTTTTCCAGACCCTGTCCTGGCTTTCTGCAAGGTGTGAGCACCCCCAGTTCCCTCCAGTGCAGAGACTGGTTTACCAAGTGCCACGTTTTAAATAATCTAAATTACATGAATATTTTATTTTTCTTCTTTCTAGAGTTGTGGAATTCCCAGGGGTTGGGTTTTCATGCTTTTCTCCGTAATGGAGGAGCAGGAACGCATTCTTTTAATGGTAATTGAGATTCTTGCATCCTCGAGGACTTGGGAGCTGGATGGGCTTTAAATAATGGGAGAGGGGAGGAATTTGGGTTCTGCCTTCTCAGATGGGTTTTTGAGGGTTTTTTTTAGTGGTTTTCCTCAGTCTTGTGGCAGGGCCAGAAAGCTGCATCTCCATCCCACTGCCCTGGGAACCCTCCCCAAAGCAGGAGATGTCCTGAGGGGGTGACAGGGACCTGTGGGTGTGGTGTCCTTTGGAGACCTCTCAGGAATGGTGTTGGGAGTGACCTGTGTTGTGCACCCCATTGTTGGAGCCGCCTGTCAGCCCTTCCCCAGCCTGTGTGTGCCCAGATACTGGAGCTGGGTCCTCCCTTGCTGAGGTTTCGAGTTTTTTATGGCTTTGTTGCCTTCTGACTGGCATGGTGAGTGCTGAACCCAGAGATCACCCATCCTGATGGGCACCCATCCCTGTTCTCCTGCAGGGAGTTCTTGTGGAGTGTGGTTGGGGTGGCTGTCCCTCCTTTGCCATGAGAGCAGGGTGGTTTTTGAAGGGAATGAGCAGGATGAGGATGAGCAGGGGGTGGAGTGTGGGGGTCCTGTCACTGTGAGCACCCAAACACCAGGAGCAGGAGCACCACGGCAGAGCTGGCATTGCCACCCCGTCCCCTCCTGAGCTGCCTGGTCCCTCTGCTGCCTGTGCCAGGCCGGGGTGGACCCCAGCCCTGTTGTCACCACTCCATGCTGGGCAGAGCTGGTCCCCACCAAGGCCTGTGGGGCTGTAGGAGGAACTGCTGGGATGGGGGAGGCGGTTTCCGGCTGCTGGGGGAAACATCTGGATCCAATTCCTGCTCCACGTGCAGCCGGCAGGGCTGGGCCCACTCCTGCCTCACGGCGTGACAAGGGTGGCTTTGCTGCAGAGGGGCACGGCGGGTCCCTGCCCTGGGCTTGGGGGCTCCGTGCCAAATCCCCTTCCCACTGGGAGCCCAGCACTGCATCCCCATCCCATCAGGGACCCCACTACTGCACCCTGATCCCAGTAAGGACCCCACTGCTGTATCCCCATCCCACTGGGAGCCTGGCCACTGCATCCCCATCCCACTGGGAGCCTGGCCACTGCATCCCCATCCCAGCAGGAACCCCAGCACTGCACTCTGATCCCAGCAAGGACCCCATCATTGCATCCCCATCCCAGCAAGAGCCCCACCACTGCCTCCCCATCCCACTGGGAGCCTGGGCACTGCCTCCCCATCCCGGCAGGAACCCCACTACTGCACTCTAATCCCAGCAGGAGCTCCACCACTGCATCCCCATCCCTCTGGGAACCTGGGCACTGCATCCCCATCCCAGCAGGAACCCCAGACACTGCATCCCCATCCCAGCAAGAGCCCCACCACTGCTTCTGCATCCCAGCAGGAACCCCACTATTACACTCTGATCCCAGCAAGAGCCCCACCACTGCATCCCCATCCCCACAGGAACCCCACCACTGCACCCTGATCCCAGTGGGAACCCCACCACTGCCTCCCCATCCCAGCAGGGACCCCATCATTGCATCCCCATCCCCACAGGAACCCCACCACTGCACTCTGATCCCAGCAGTTCTACCACTGCATCCCCATCCCTCTGGGAGCCTGGGCACTGCCTCCCCATCCCAGGGGGACCCCATCACTGCATCCCCATTCCAGCAGGAACCCCAGCACTGTACCCTGATCCCAGCAGGAACCCCATCGCCGCACCCTGATCCCAGTGGGAACCCCACCACTGCCTCCCCATCCCAGCAGGGACCCCACCACAGCATCCCCATCCCAGCAGAACCCCACCACTGCCTCCCCATCCCACTGGGAGCCCCACCACAGCCTCCCCATCCCAGCAGGGACCCCCGTCATTGCATCCCCATCCCAGCAGAACCCCACCACTGTACCCTGATCCCAGCAGGAACCCCATCACCGCACTCTGAACCCACTGGGAGCCCCACCACAGCCTCCCCATCCCAGCAGGGACCCCATCATCGCCTCCCCATCCCAGCAGAGCCCCACCACTGCACCCTGATCCCAGTGGGAACCCCAACACTGCATCCCCATCCCAGCAGGGACCCCAACACTGCCTCCCCATCCCAGCAGGGACCCCAGCACTGCCTCCCCATCACAGCGGGGACCCCGTCATCGCCTCCCCATCCCATCAGAACCCCACCGCAGCCTCCCCATCCCCGTGGCACCCCCGCCACCCTGCCCTGGCTCCCCCCCTGCCCCTCTGCCACCCCCGGGTGCCGCCCGTGCCCGTGCCCGGCGCGCTGCCACCCCGGGCGGGGGCGGGGGGAGCCGCTGCCCGCCGTGCCTTTTGTCAGCCTCAGAGAAGTTGACCTTGAAGCGCGCTGGCAGAGCCCTGCAGCTTAATCGTGTTAGAGGTGTCTGACTGCGGCTCGCGCGGCTCTACCTGAGCGGCATCAGCAAGGGGGGACGCGGCGCGCTCGCCGCCCCGGCTCAATAATTGATGCGTTTTTCTCAGCTCCCCCTTCCGTGAAAGGAAACCCAAGTTGCTGCGTGGATGGCAGGGCTGGGAGGGTGGCAGGAGCAAGAGGAGGATGGCGAGATTTGGGAGGATGGCAGGGCTGGGAGGATGGCAATGCTGGGAGGATGGCAAGGTTTGGAAAGATGGCAAGATTTGGGATGGCAGGATGGGGAGGATGGCAGGGCTGGGAGGATGGCAATGCTGGGAGGATGGCAAGATTTAGGATGGCAGGATAGGGAGGATGGCAGGGCTGGGAGGATGGCAGGAGCAAGAGGATGATGGCGAGGTTTGGGAGGATGGCAGGGCTGGGAGGATGGCAATGCTGGGGGGATGGCAAGATTCGGAAAGATGGCAAGATTTAGGATGGCAGGATAGGGAGGATGGCAGGGCTGGGAGGATGGCGATGCTGGGAGGTTGGCAAGATTTGGAAAGATGGCAAGATTTAGGATGGCAGGATAGGGAGGATGGCAGGAGCAAGAGGATGGCAAGATTTGGGAGGATGGCAGGATAGGGAGGATGGCAGGGCTGGGAGGATGGCGATGCTGGGAGGATGGCAAGGTTTGGAAAGATGGCAAGATTTAGGATGGCAGGATAGGGAGGATGGCGATGCTGGGAGGATGGCAAGATTTGGAAAGATGGCAAGATTTAGGATGGCAGGATAGGGAGGATGGCAGGGCTGGGAGGATGGCAGGAACAAGAGGATGGCAAGATTTATGAGGATGGTAGTGTTGGGAGGATGGCGGGATTTGGGAGAATGGCAAGATTTAGGATGGCAGGATAAGGGAGGAGGGCAAGATTTAGGAGGATGGAAGTGCTGGGAGGATGGCAAAATTTGGGAGGATGGTTGTGCTGGGAGGATGGCAGGACCAAAAGGATGGCAGTGCTGGGGTGGAGGATGGAGAATTGGGATAGGAGGATGACAGGAACAGGGGACAGCAGTGCTGGGAGGATGGCAGGATAGGGAGGATGGTAGTGATGGGAGGATGGCAAGATTTGGGAGGATGGCAAAATTTGGGAGGATGGCAGGGCTGGGAGGATGGCAGGACCAGAAGGATGGAAGTATTGGGGTGGAGGATGGAGGATTGAGATAGGATGACAGGGATAGGGGATAGCAGTGCTGAGAGGGTGGCAAGATTTGGGAGGATGGTAAGATTTGGGAGGATGGCAGTGCTGGGAGAATGGCAAGATTTGGGAGGATGGCAAGATTTGGGAGAATGGCAAGATTTGGGAGGATGGCAGTGCTGGAGGATGGCAAGATTTGCAAGGATGGCAGTGCTTGGAGAATGGCAAAATTTGGGAGGATGGCAAAATTTGGGAGGACGGCAAAATTTAGGAGGATGGCAGTGCTGGGAGAATGGTAAAATTTGGGAGGACGGCAAAATTTAGGAGGATGGCAGTGCTGGGAGAATGGCAGGAATATCAGGATGGAAATATTGGAAGCATGGCAGGCCTGGGAGGATGGCAGGAGCAGGAGGATGGCAGAGGCACTGGCATGGGATGGCAATGGCAGTGGGAATGGTGAGGGGCTGGGTTCCAGGTGGATGCTCTGGGATGCCATCCTGGGGTGCCCAGGGTACTCTGTGGCCTTGGGGAGACACACAGAGGTGGCAGCAGCCCCTTGGGTGCCCTCCTGCTCTGCCCAGCTTCCTCCCCATGAGAAGACCCCAGGCACCACATTTCCTCCTGCTTTTTTTTTAGGAATCTACAACCCTCAAACCCTGCATTCCCATGGAAGCACCGAGCAGCCTCACACCCAACATCTCCCTTTTCCCCTGAGCACCTCCTGCCCCAGAGCCTGGCACAGCCCCTTTAGTGCCCCCCTGGGTGTCCCCCTGCTCCCACCTGGATCCCCATCACCCTCAGTGACCCTGGACCCCGTGTTGGGGGCGCTGGCCCTGGGTGCCCCCCTGCTCACCCCAGGCAGAGTTGTTTTGCTTCCACACAACCCTTCCTCCCTGCCTCCCCCTTTTTTCCCCCCCTTTCCCCTCTTAGCCAAGCGCACAGGGAAGGGGAGAGATTTTAACCTTCTGCCTGGAACCAATTAAAAAGGTCTTTCCACAGAGACGAAAGTGCTCGTGCACCTTTGTGTGCTGTGAGTGGGGGGAAGAAAGCAGAGGCGGCCTTTGAAGGGGGGATGAGGTCCCTCCGCTGGGACCCCTCCGGGCTTTCAAAGCCTGCGTTATTTCTTTATTTTTAAATAGCCAAATTAAAGTGCCTCCCGCTTCCTCCCCTCCCCGTTTGTGCGGCAGCACGTGGCCCCCACCAGCTGCCAGGGGGATGCTGGTGCCATCCAGGGTGTTCTGGGCACCAGGAGGGGTCAGGGCATGGCCCTAAACCCAGCTGGGACTGCTCTGGGATGGGGCAGAGCATCCCTCCTTCCTGCAGGGGTGCTGGCAGGGTGGTGATGAGGGGGTTCTGGGTGAGCTGGGGGGGGCACACTGCACCCCAGACCAGTGGGGTCTTGTCTTGGAGCAGCCCCTAACTCAGCTCAGCACAGCCCCATGAGCAGGGCAGCCCCTCCATCGCCAGCACAGCCCCCTGCTCACCTCAGGGCAGTCACCCAGGGCAGCCCATCTCACCCAGCAGAGCCCCCTGACCCATTCTAGCCCCCCGAGCCATCTCTGCCCCTCTCACCCATTCCAGCTCCCCCTGACCCATTCCAGCCGCCCTGAGCCATCTCTGCCCCTCTCACCCATTCCAGCCCCCCTGACCCATTCCAGCCCCCCCTGACTCACCTCAGTGCAGTCACCCAGGGCAGCCTCCTCTCACCCAGCAGAGCCCCCCTGACCCATTCCAGTCCCTCTGACCCATTCCAGCCCCCCTGACCCATTCCAGCCCCTCTCACCTATTCCAGCCCCCTGACCCATTCCAGCTCCCCCTGACCCATTCCAGCCCCCCTGACCCATTCCAGCCCCCTGACCCATTCCAACCCCCCCGACTCACCTCAGTGCAGTCACCCTGGGCAGCCCCCTCTCACCCAGCAGAGCCCCCTGACCCATTCCAGTCCCTCTGACCCATTCCAGCCCCCCTGAACCATTCCAGCCCCCCTGACTCACCTCAGTGCAGTCACCCTGGGCAGCCCCCCCTGACCCATTCCAGCCCCTCTCACCCATTCCAGCCCCTCTCATTCCAGCCCCCCTGACCCATTCCAGCTCCCCCTGACCCATTCCAGCCCCCCTCACCCATTCCAACCCCTCTCATTCCAGCCCCTCTCACCCATTCCAGCCCCCCCTGACCCACCTCAGTGCAGTCACCCTGGGCAGCCCCCTCTCACCCAGCAGAGCCCCCTGACCCATTCCAGCCCCTCTCACCCATTCCAGTCCCCTTCTCACCCATTCCAGCTCTCCCTGACCCATTCCAGTCCCTCTCGCCCATTCCAGCCCCCCCTTGCCGCCCCTTGAACTCAACCATCCGATCGCATCAGTGCCTTCCTTCAAAGCCCCCTGCCCTGCCCGCCGCCCCCTGCCCAGCCCCGTAAGCCCCCGCTGAAAGGGCCGCAGAACAAAGCACAGGAAGGGATTCCGGCGGTTTCCGCACGGCCTCAATGCGGAGCCGCTCAATGCCAGAGGAGCCGCGGCCGCGCCGGCGCTTTTCATTTTTTCATTTCCATCCATCCCCGCATCCCGCTCCGGCCGCGGGGCCGCGAACCCAGCGCTGCCCCCCTCCCCTCCTCGGCTCCTTTCTCCTTTATTTTATTTTTTTTTTTTAATTTTTTTTTTATTTTTATTTTTTTTAATATAGTAGTCTCAGATTTATTTTTCCACAGTGTAATTCTGAAAGACAGCGGAGATGAATTATTCATTTCCCCTCTCCGCCTTTGCATACAATCCCTGCCGTGGCGAATGCGTTTGTGTGCAGGGCTGGGCCAAGGGGAATGGAAATCGATGGTTAAGGTTTAAGATGGGGGCATTGGGTGATTTTTTGGGGGGCTGGAGCACGTGGGATGAAGCCAGGAAGTTTCTAGTGGGGAATTGTTCCTTTCTATTGGGAAATTGCTCCAGGGTGGGCACCATGGTCCTGGCCTCACCCCCTCACCCACTCATGATTCTGGGTGAAAAGAGGAGGAGAAGTTAAAAAAAAGTACCCTTTTTTTCCCTAAGTTTCTCCTGAATGAAATGCTCCTTTAACTCGACCTGGGGTGTGAAGCCAGGCTGAGGAGGAGGAGGGATTCTCCAAAGAGCAGGATGGCTTTGGAGACCTGTGGCTGGTGCTGCCTTCATCCCCGCCCTGCCACCCTCTTCATCCCTGCCTTGCACCCTCATTGTTCCAGAAGAATATTCCCCCTTGTGTACCCCCAGGACCCACACTCTGTGCCCTTCCCTGGGGACACAAGGGCAGCTGGTGCCACCACTGACCCCTGGCATGGCCATGCCCGGCCCTTGAAGTTGGCTGCCAAAACCTGACAGGGGAAAAAGGAGGTGAAGCGAGGGGAGGGGGGATAAGGGGGTGAATCTGTGCGAGGGGAGGCAGCACCCCGGGCAGGGCTTTAATCTGATTAGCCTTGGAGTGAATGGATGGAGTGAAAAGGCTTAAACCCCAGTGAAAGGAGAGGGGAGGATGGGGCCACTGAGAAGTAAAGACCCCGGCCAGTGTCACCAAATCAGGTCAAATTTGGCCGGTGGGACACAAGGGGAAGGGATAAAGGGGGAAGAGTCAGGCGAGGAAATCGGTGTGGATCTGGTGGCACTGTGACCTCACAGGGACCCCTGGGCTCTGTGCCTCTTCTCTTTTATCTTCTCTTCTCTTCTCTTCTCTTCTCTTCTCTTCTCTTCTCTTCTCTTCTCTTCTCTTCTCTTCTCTTCTCTTCTCTTCTCTTCTCTTCTCTTCTCTTCTCTTCTCTTCTCTTCTCTTCTCTTCTCTTCTCTTCTCTTCTCTTCTCTTCTCTTCTCTTCTCTTCTCTTCTCTCTTCTCTTTTCTCTTCTCTTCTTCCCTTTCCCCTTCCCCTTTCCCTTCCCCTTCCCCGGCTGCTGGCTGTGCCCTGTGTCACCTGCAATGGTGACAAGGACCCGCTGGGTGCCGGGGGATGCTCCCCTCGGCGGGGGTGGCCCCTTCCCCTCCATCCCCTGCCCACCCCATCGATCCCTGCCCCGATCGATGGGCGCTTCCCTGCGGCCGAGGGGCGGTGCTGCCCGGCCGGGCAGGAGAAATGGCTTTTCACAGAGCCTGCAGCGGGATCCGGCAGCATCGATCTCTGGTGCCTCGTCAGAGATCAATTAGGCCGGTCATTAGCCGTGCCCAGAGAGCAGCGGGAGCCCGGGGTGGGAGGGGAGAAGGGAAATGCCAGGCTGTGCCCAGCTCACACATCCCACCCTGCACACCCACAGCCCTTTCCCTGCCTCAGTTCCTTTCCCTGCCTCAGTTTCCCCGATCAGAACCGAGGTAAAAGCTGTTCCAGCATGACTGACACTCCGGGCATTGTCCCCTCGTGGCTGGGCTGTTCCTGCCTCATCCTCCTGATGGGAATGTTTGTTTATCAATCCCAAGGAGCAGGAAGGGGCCTGGCAGGAGCACGGCTGTCCCGGGGGCTGACAAGTGGCAGGGTGTTCTCCAACACCAGACAGTGTGTCTGTCCCACCCGGGCGTGTGTCCGTCCGGGCTTAGGGAAAGCAGCGCGTGGGAGTGCGGAGGAGCAGGACGGTGACCAGGTCATTGTCCTGCTGGGAGGACACGTGGAGTGGCTGAGACCACCCAGGCACTGCTGAGGGGACTGGACAGGACGCCCTGGACGGGAGAGCACGGACAGGGATGCTCAGGGCTTGGAGAGAGCCACAGGCAGTCCATGGTGGGACAGCAGGAGCAGTGCCTGCAGGGGTGTGAAGGGGAGCAGGACCAACATCACCTCTTGGGTGTGAGTTTTTAAGGCTCTGAAGGACCTGATGGTCCTTGGCATCTGTGCAGGGCGATGTTGTGAGCAACCTCTGTGTCCCTCTGACCTGGCATCTTCCTGACCTGGCTCAGCATCCCCATCCCCAACATCCCCCAGCCTCATCCTGTGCCCCTTTCCCCCTCTGGCTCAGGGTTTGTGCCCATCCAGCAGAGGATGGCAGGGACAGCCATCATGGCACAGCGTTTGGCATCCACCCTCAGTGCCACTGCCCTGTCATCCTCCCCTCAGCCAAACCCCAGCTCTGAGCAGAGCAAACCCTTGAGTTTGGGGAGGGTGACCTGGAACAGGTACTGCCTGCAGCAGCCGCCTCTGCCCGCGAGCTGCAGCTTCTAAGAAACAGAAAATAAGGAGAGTTTCAAAAAGAAAAAAAAAAAAAAGAAAAAAAAAAAAAAAGAGGGAAAAAAAAAAAGAGAAAAGTTCCCCGATTACATCTGGTGAAGTGACAAATCTGCCAGGCAGGTGATTATTCTGGGTACGGACGTGCCGAACACAGATGCCGATAGGATTAAAGGGGAAGGGGGGGGAGCTCACCCTGTTAAACCAACACCTGATAAAAGAATAAACCAACCCAAGGAATAAATTCCCAGCGCTGCCAAGGTCGTGCTGCGCCAGGCCCGCTGCCTCTGCCGTGGGGAAGGGACGATGTCCGAGCTCTGGGGTGACCCCTGGGCTGCTGGAGCCCCCCGTGCCCGGGCAGTGCCGCAGCCCCCGCTCCCGGGAGCGCCCGTACCCGGCATGCCCTCGGCTGCCTGGTTGCTTTCCAGGCACGTCCCGGGCATCCCCTTGGGATGGCGCAGAAAATTAACAGCAGTTCAGATCTGAGGAACTTTATGACACGTGTATGATAGGACTGAACCAGGGCGTAATTGAATGACGGATGAGCTTCCAAGAGCCACATTTCCAGGGAGTAATGAAAAATAGAAGTGCTATTGACTAAAGGAGCTTTCGGCGGCCGGGCGGCACGGCGCGGGATGAGCCGCTGCCGGCGGGGGGAATGCATCAATACGGCGAGTAATAGCTCAGTTATTATAACTCTGGAAATGTCATTCAGGCCTAACCAGAGAACACTGGCTATTAACTAGCCTTAAACAGAACGCGCCGGGCGGGAGCCCGAGCCGCCAGCGCCCGATAATTATTTTACTTCTTTTCATGGCTCTGTCGCCTTTCCCACTGCAGGGAGCCTGGCCTGAGCGCCTGCAGCCTCGGGGGTCGCTGTTGCTGCCTGTGGCACTGAGCCAGGCCGAGCTCCTTGGGAGCTGCTCCAGGGCAAGGCCCCATCGCACCCCAGTTTGTCGCTGTCCCTCGCAGGGATTGCTGGCGTTGCTCTTGTCACCTGCAGCTACAAGCTCCGGGCTGCAGGCTTTGTGCTCCCTGTGTCCCTTCCTGCATCACTTGCCATGCACATCCCTTCCTGCATCCCTCCTTGCATCTCTTTCTACATCCCTCACTATGCGTATCCCTTCTTGCATCCCTTCCTGCATCCCTCCCTGCATCCCTTCCCATGCACATCCCTTCCTTCATCCCTCCCTGCGTCCCTCCCTGCATCCCTTCCCATGCACATCCCTTCCTTCATCCCTCCCTGCGTCCCTCCCTGCATCCCTCCCTGCATCCCTTCCCATGCACATCCCTTCCTTCATCCCTTCCTGCATCCCTCCCTGCATCCCTTCCCATTCACATCCCTTCCTTCATCCCTTCCTTCATCCCTTCCTGGATCCCTCCCTGCATCCTTTCCCATGCACATCCCTTCCTTCATCCCTCCCTGCATCCCTTCCCATGCACATCCCTTCCTGCATCCCTTCCTGCATCCCTCCCTGCATCCCTCCCTGCATCCCTTCCCATGCACATCCCTCCCTGCATCCCTTCCCATGCACATCCCTCCCTGCATCCCTTCCCATGCACATCCCTCCCCACATCCCTCCAGTCCCTCTGCCGAGACATCCAGCCGGCAGCGATGGGATCTGGGCTGGCAGAGGCCGGCTCAGGGCCCGGTGCCCTGCAGAGCCCTGAGGTGTAATGAAAGCCCAGGGGAGAGTATCGAGTGATCCTAAATGGATTTTCTCCATTAGCTCAGCCCCATCAGCCGGTTATCCCCTCCTGGAGCGCTCCAGGGCTGCCGCCAGTGGCACTTAGAGTGCTGCCAGCACCTGCTGCCGCAGCACAGAGCAGCACCCACCTGCTGGCACTGCCAGAGGGGACCCATCCTGCCTGCCCAGCACCATCCTCCTGCTTTTGGGGCGCCCTTTTTGGTGGGCAGCGTGCCTGTGAGAAGGATGGTGAGATGCAGGGAGGTTTCACAGCCCAGTCTTATCCCTGGGTACCCCAACATCCCACCCTGCCGTGGGAGGGGTGGTGGCGAGGGGGCACAGTGGGGTGAAGGGAGGGTTTGCCACGCAGCCGCTCCCTGCTTGGCAAGTCGGAGTTCATCATTAGCCAGGAAATAATTAATTGTTGGGCAGACAAAAGGCGTTGCTCAGCCTCCCCGGAGACCCTGTCAAAGGGAGCTGTTGGGGCGGGTGTGGTAAATTCTGGCTCTGCAGCCCCGCACTGCCGGGACAGAGGGACAGTGGTGTCATTTGGTGGGGGTCTGGAACCCACCGGTGCCCCCCTGGGAGTGCCAGGGTGGCGCTGAACAGAGGTGGGGGGCACACAGGTGCCCGCTGTGTCCTTCCTTCAGAGCCGTGTCCCTGTGCCCGCTCCCGCTGGGCAGCGGCGGCCGATTTCCACCGCGTCGGCGTTTTCCCGGTGATTGCGGGGCCAGCGCTCGCCCGGCTCCCGCCGATCAAATTACCGACACTGCTCGCCCCAAATTCCCTGCCAGGCCAAGTGCTCCAAGGTTAAAGAGTCACCAGTGCTCCTGCCAACCCCCCCACCCTGCTGCCACCCATCTCGCCCCTGCCCGGAATTCGGCCGCTGGCTGAAAATAGTGGCCAATAAGTGAAATAATGCAGCAGTCTGTGTTTATCCATGTTAATTTGTGTGTCTTTAGCCAGTTAGGATGGGGGAATGTGCTCCTTCTCTGTTACTCCTGCTCCTGGATCCGTGGCATGCAGGAAGATCCAGCCCTGGGGGAGGTAAACTGAGGCACGGAAGCGGTGGATACCATGCTGGTGTCACAGCAGGACTGTGCCATGTCCTGGTTGTGGCTCTGGGATGAGAGAAATGGAACGGCTCTGGGGATTGCCAGGACAGTGGCTGGTTTGGCTCAGAGACCAGAGTGTGACATTGATCTGTCTCCTCAGTGGCCTTTCCTGCTGCCACCCAGGCCCTCACAGCACCCAAAATCTCCCTCCAGGTTGGTGACAGTGGGACTGGCAGGGTGGATGTCCCTCACCTCCAGCACAGCAGGGAGGTGACAAGAGGCTGGCACCGACACCGTGGTGACCCCACATCCCAAGGCTCTGCCTGCAGCGTGCCAGGCCCAGCCACAACAACACTGGGGCTCGGCCGTGCTAATGAGGTCACCCCTCGGGGGGCTGTTTACCCCATCCCCCGCCCCTTGGAGACCCCCAAAGCGCGCCTTGATCCGGCCGTCCCAGCGGGCTGCGGCACGGGCGGCGGGGGGCCCGGCTGTCGCCGCCTGATAACCCCCGGCAGCTCCGTCCCGTGCCCGTTATCAGCGCCCGCCCGCCTGGCCAGACGCGGTAATTAGGGCGCTCAGCGTGAGCCGCCGGAGCACGGATGAGCACGCGTGATCCCGCGCACGGCTGGCACGTGCCCGGCTGCCACAGACGTGAGCGGGGCTGGCGAGCACAGGGCTGAGCGTGCGCAGGGACACAGGTGCCAGGCTGGTGTCTTTGGGGTCATGCGTGCCAGTCGGATGGCCATGGGGACATGGGTGCTGGATGGTGACATGATGCCCAGGCTGATGGCCATGGGGACACGGGTGCTGGATGGTGACATGATCCCCAGGCTGATGGCCATGGGGACATGGGTGCTGGATGGTGACATGCAGTGATTTGGGAGTGAATCGCCTCTCTCTGGTGGAATCTGGTGTCCCTGTCACCTTCACTGTCAACCATCGCTGTGACTCCTCGTGCCACCTGGCTCTGTGGCCGTCTGGGTTTGCTGGTCCTCGCCCTGATCCCTCTTGAATCCTCACTCCCTCCCCCTGGGCCTGACAGATGTGGGTGTCTGGTGAGCCCCTGTGCTGGCATTGCCGTGCCCATCCCATCATGACCATCCTTGTGTGCCCATTTCTCTGTGCCACCCTGCCATGCCCACCTCACCCTGCCCCTGGCTCCTGGAGCAGCCACAGCCCTGCTGTGGCACTAACACAATTACCGTGACACTTCCCAGCCCTCGTCTCTCCGGCAGTTCAGTTTCTCTTGATTCGATTTGCGCGGAACCGGCCGCGGGCCCGGCTGGCTGCCGCCATCCCCGGAGCCGGCTGGGCTGCTGGCACTCCCTGCCCTGGCCAGAGATACCCCCGGTGCCATCCCACAGCAGTCACCAAGGGCTGGCAGCAAGGGGTGTCACATCTGCGGTGTCACATCCATGATCCAGTGTCACATCCATGATCCGGTGTCACATCCGTGATCCGTGTGGTTCCCTGTGTGGAGCTGCTCCGTGACAATGGCAGAGCTGTGCTGAGGGTGTGAGGGTGGTGCCAGCTCCCAAAAACGTGTGGGGAGGGATGTGGGGCAGCAGGCCCTGCTCTGGATGGGGTGCCAAGGGGAGGAGATGGGCATGGTGGAGTCTGGGGTGCCATGAGCATGAAGGGGGCACAGAGGAGCACCAGGGTGGTCTGAGGGGCCTGGGGTCACTCAGGCACAGCCCAGCCTGGGCTCAGGGTGCCTCCTCAGTCCCCATCCATCCCAGGGACCTGTGACTGGCACCACTTGGTGGCTGCAGGTCGGGCTGGAGCAGCTGTGGGAGAAGGAGCTGGAGCAGGACCTCTGTGCCGCCCCACTTTATTATTGAATTTAACCTACAGTCTTCCTTACATGCCACAGTGCCCGTAACTAGTGCAGAGGCTGCTTTTATGTGCAAATGAGGCTTTTTTTTTTTTTAATCTTTGACAGAGAATGTGCTGTGTTTACATAACAGAGGGCCCTGGTACTCTGGAGAGGGCCACTGACAGTGCTGGCAGGAGATGTTAAGAAAGATCTAACATTTCTGATCTCTGTTTAGCCAGAGGCGCTGCGAGGCGGCGGGAGCAGCAGGGGAGGGTGGCTCTGGGCTGCCCTGGAGAGCAGCTTGGCTGTGCCTGCCCGGGGCTCCAGGGCCAGGAACCTGGGGCAGAAGGGATGGAGCAGCTGCAGGAATGGGGTGGCACCAGAGGGTCACAATCTGGGTGTCCCTATGCTGTGATGGAGACCCCAGAACCCTCTCTAGGGTCTCCAGCCCGATGGCTTGGGACAGGGTTGGAGACCCCAGAGAGTCTCCAACAAGCTTGGGACGACCAAAAAGTGGTGGTGAGCACAAAGCTGGTGGTGAGCCAGCAGCCAGGAGCTGAAGGGATGAGCTGTCCCAGCTTTCCCTCTGTCATCCACAGCCACCAGCACAGGGAAAAACTCCTCCTGCCAGGTTAAGTGGAAAAATGACCAATATCCTGCGGCCTGCCAGGTTCAAGCGCATTAATTCCAGGGAGTCGGTTAATGGCAGTATTGATTAGTCTCAGCGCTGGGCTAACGAGCATCCATGCTAATGAGGGGTGAGTGGTGGGAATTGCAGCAGCTGGAGCAGTTCCAGGGAGCTTTGGTAGAGCTCCCCCAAAAGAGGCTCCACCTGCCCAAGAGGGGGTTCATTCCCCTGGGTAGGCTGTGGCATGTGGAAAATGGAATATTTGTGTGCCAAAAACACGATTTCTTTCTGACACCTGCATTTTTTTTCTGGACAAGAGGGTGATGTCATGAGTCTGAGGGAAAAACCTGTGTGCTCCATGCTTGGCATCATGGCAGGGTCCATCCACTCAGCGTGTCCGTGTCGTGCTGGGTCATGTGGAGCTCCCAGCTCCGGGTGCATCCATGGGGTCGTGGCTCTGGTTGGGTTTATCCAAGCACTGTGAGCTCTGGGGTCCCACTCAGGGAGGTGTTTTGTTGTTGTGTGGGAAGGAATCTCCCAGTCTCAATCCCATGCATGGCACTGTGGGGCTGAGGGTGAAGCCGCCCTGGCTCTTCCTTGGAAAGTTGCTCAGGTTTTGAACTCTTTGCTTTTTTCTCTCTTTTTTCACTGCAAACACTTGAAAGGCCCCGTTCCTCCCCCTGGCCCTGTCTCACTGCAGTCACCCCTATGGGGATGGGGAGGTGACATCCCAAGTTTAACTTTGCATTTCCTTTGGGCAAAAAGTGGGACGGGGAGGCCGAATGAACTTGGAATTTGGAGAACCAAGAGCAGGTTTTGCTTTGGGGTGCCCAGGAGTATCCTTGGAGTGACCCCAGTGACCTCACTGCAGTGGGGTGCAGGAGATGCAATGGGGTGCCATCCCCACAATGGGATTCCTGTCCAATATTGAGGTACCAGCCCCACAGTGGGGTACCAGCCCCACAATGGGATTCCTGTCCAACATTGAGGTACCAGCCCCACAAAGGGGTGCCAACCCCACAAAGGGGTGCCAGCCCCACAAAGGGGTGCCATCCCCACGATGGGATACCTGTCCAACATTGAGGTACCAGCCCCACAAAGGGGTGCCAACCCCACAAAGGGGTGCCATCCCCACAATGGGGTGCCAGCCTCACAATGGGATTCCTGTCCAATATTGAGGTACCAGCCCCACAAAGGGGTGCCAGCCCCACAATGGGGTACCAGCTCCACAATGGGATACCTGTCCAATATCGAGGTACCAGCCCCACAAAGGGATACCTGTCCAATATTGAGGTACCAGCCCCACAATGGGGTACCAGCCCCACAATGGGATACCTGTCCAATATTGAGGTACCAGCCCCACAATGGGGTACCAGCCCCACAATGGGATTCCTGTCCAATATTGAGGTACCAGCCCCACAAAGGGGTGCCAACCCCACAAAGGGGTGCCAGCCCCACAGCCTGGTCCCAGCCCCAGCCCAGCAGCAGCTGTTGGTGAGGCTCAGTTCCCTTTTTCCATCAGCATCCCTGCAGCAGGAGGAGGCCGAGCTGCTTCCGCGCCGTTTTGGTGGGAATCCTCTCCCAGCTACCACGTGCCCGGGCCCCGCCAGGCTGGCGCTTGCATTTAAACAAATTTTATTTTCTTGTGTGTGCTAAAAGCTCCCCACAGCCTGCGGGATCGGGCTCGGCTCCGCTTGCGGATCCGCAATCAGGCTGGAATAACAGCTCCGGGGGTCCCCATTTATCTCCGCGCCTCTCTCCTCGTGCGTCCCCGCTCATCCCGCTCTGTCACCCCGTCCTGTAATATCTCAGCATCTCCCTAAAGCAAAAGATGACAATAAAGTGTAAATGGGGAGTGTTGGCTCGGGAGCATAATGATGGCAATTTAGATGCCAGCCGTCATTTCCCCGCCGTTGCCCCAGGTAACAGGAGCCGCTGAGTCCTGTGGGAACGCGGCCGAGGCGGGACGAGGTTACCTCGGAGGCTGATGGCTGTCCTGGGATTTTCTGTCATTTACCTTAAAAGGAGGGAAAGGGAAATATCCGTCAGTGGAGGTGTGAGCTCCGCTGAGCCGGGCTGGGGGTGCAGCTCGCCTGCTCCAGCTGGGGCAGTGCTGCTCCCTGAGCAGCTCCAGGGATGCCAGGGCTGGGGAAGTGCCCCTTGGGTCTGCATGGAATTTGGTTTTGTTAGCCACAATGCCTGCCCCAGTCCTTATCCTCATCCCTGTGCCCATCTCCATCTCTGTCTCTATCCCCGTTCCATCCCCACCACATCCCTGCCTCCCTGCTGTTCTTATGCTTGTCCCTATTTCCATCCCCAGTCCCATCACCATCCCTGTCCCTGTCTAAATCCCCATCCTTGTCTCTATCGCCATTCCCATGCTGTCCCCATTCCCATCCCCAATCCTATCCCCATCCCTGTACCTATACCAGTGTTTATCTCCATCCCCATCTCCATCACTGTCCCTGTCTATCCCCCCCTGCCACTCCTGTCTCCATCCCTGTCTCTGTCCCCATTCCCATCCGTGTCCCCATCCCTCTCCTTATCTCTGTCCCCATCCCTGTCCCTGTCCCCATCTCTATCTCTGTCCCCATTGCCATCCCTATCCCTGTCCCCATTCCCCTCCCTGTCCCCATCCCTCTTCTTATCTCTGTCCCCATCCCTGTCTCTATCCACATTCTTATCTCCATCCTTATCCTTGTCCCTGCCTTTGTGTCTATCCCCATTCACATCCCCGTCCCCGTGCCTGTCCCATCCCTGTCCCATCGCTGTCCCCATCCCTGTCCCCATTCCCATCCCTGTCCCCATCCCTCTCCTTATCTCTGTCCCCATCCCTGTCTCTATCCACATTCTTATCTCCATCCCTATCCTCATCCCTGTCCTTGTGTCTGTCCCCATCCCCACCCCTGTCTGTCCCCACCGTGTCCCCGACCGATGTCAAACCCAAACCCAGCTGCCATCATCGGGAGCTGTCCCGATCCTGGTGATGGAGCTCCTGGGTGTGGAGCCGGGCTCGGAGCTTTGGAGCACAGATAAATATCGGCATTAAAGCTGTCGGGGCCGGCGCCGCGGCGCTCCCACGGTGTCACTGACGGGGTCACCGACGGGACCGGACCCTCCTGAGGCTCCCAGTGACAGCCCCGGGGCTTTCATCCCATCCCGCTGCTCCCCAAACAGGGAATTGTTTCCCAGAGCACCGGGAGGACCAAGAAGCCCAGCCTGGCACCAGCACTTCCCAGGTACCAGCATGTTCCTGGCATTCCCCAGCTGGAAAGCTCCAGGAAAGAGGAAAGGGAAGGAAAACTGAAAAGGGAAACTGAAAGAGAAAGAACATAAACATGATGGGCATCCCTAAAGCCCCTCCACTGTCTGGCTGGGCCCTGGGGAGCCCCTGTGCCCCCTGCCCTGTGCCCACCTCCCCGTGCCCCCCAGCCCCTGCCCGTGCCCCCCATGCTCCCACTCACCCCCTCTTGATTTTTTTAATCAGCGGCGTCGCTTTCTGGCACCGAAGCATTTCCCAGCCCCACACTCAGGAAACCTCATTAACACAGATCAAAAGGAGCTTTTAATGATTTATAAAGGTGCAGCAGTTTGGAGAAATTAAATAATTTAGGTGCTGTGTGTACGGCGGGGTCCCTCCGGCCCGCATTACTGGCGCTCCGTGAGCCACGACGCCGTCCCCGCTCTGTCCCACCAGGGACAACCCCAGAGCCTCTGGGGACTGGGATTTGTCACTGCCACCCTCCCAGGGGTTGGGGTTGATGGGGACAGGGCGTTCCCTGAATGCCATCTCATCCTTGCCAGCGCCACGGCTTGGCCACGGTGGGATGCTGGGATGCTCCGGCACAGCCTGGAGGGAGTTTGGGGACGGTCTCTTCTGCCATGGAAAATATTTGAAAACGTGGTTAAAACCAACCTTGGCACTGGTGAGGTGGTGGGACGGGGCAGTGGGATGGGGTCTGGGGTGGCCAAACCCACTGGGCCTAAACTGGGTGGACACAGGTGTGCATCCAGCTCCAGCTCCATCCCCTCCCAGCTCCGTAAGTGACTTCTGCCTCTCGAGCAGGGAATAGGGATCAGCCTCCAGGACACTGGGACCAGCACATGGCCCAATTTCCCCCTGGTGGCCCCGTCCTGCTCCTGCCCAGCGCTGCCACTGTCATCCCGAGGGATGGCTCCGGGCTTGGCAGTGATTCCTGCCCAAGGAGAGGGAGAAGCAGATGGAAAACCGCCTTAAACATTCCCGGTGTGAACTCCATTGCCGGCCACAGAGCCAGCTGAGCAACAGGATTAATGCAGAAAGGAGCTGTGCGAGGGGCCAGTGGGCACCTGCACCCCAGGGACCCTTCCCTGCCACCCCCCCCAGCTCCAGGAGCCACTTTGTCCCCATTTCCTGAGCAGGGGGACATCTGGGGGAGCTGGGGAAGGGGTGACATTGGTTTCTCCACATCTGAATTTCCTTTAGGTTGTGTTTAATAGCCCCAAAGAGGGCAGGAGGGCTGGGGGGGGCGGGGGGGGGCTGGTTTGGGGGGGTGGGCAGGGGGGGAGGCTGCTGTGTTTTATTTTGCTCTGTAATAGGCTTATTACTCCTGATCACGCTGTGACTATTTGAATGAAGGAGATTTCGGGAGATGAAAGCGGAAGGGAGATTTTAAATCTCTCAGCGCCTGGCCCCGCAAGGACGGGTGCCCTTGGAGCGGGGGGGACCCCATACCTGGGCCCCTGCCCCAGTCCCCCCCTCGCCCCTCTGCCCCTGTGAGCCCCCAGTGGTTCCAAACCTCCTAATTTCCAGCCTCAATTTATTCATGGCCGGTTTATACCCATTTGTTTATGTGCCAACACCGTTCCTCAGCTTAAATAGCTCTTTTCCATCCATAATATCCCCCCCCCTCCTGTATTCCAGTGGGCGCAATCATATCTCTTTTCAAGCTGTTCAGGAAAGAAAAATCTGAATTATTTAACCCTTGGGACACTGGCTGGTCTCGCAGGGTGTAGAGAGACAAATCCGCTTTGTTCCTGCGCTGGGTCGCTGCCCGAATTTGGGAATTTTGGGAGGGTGCTGCTGCAGCTCTGAGGGGAAACTGAGGCACTGGCTGTGCTTTGGGGGAGCAGGACCAGGGTTTGGGTGTGGGATTTGCTCTCCTGGTTGGGTCTGGGGTCTCCATCTGCGGGTGCCTCTCCCCTTGGAAGGGTTTCTCCCGTCCACGGTGAATATCCAAGAGGTAAAAACTTGAGAAGCCAGTGTGTTTCCAGCATGGAATTGCCACCCTGCCCGGCATGGTGAGGGCACACAGGGTTGGGAACTGCTAAAGGGGCTTCACCAGCTCTGAGATTTTAATTCCAGACAATTTCCTTTCTATGGATTCTTGCTCCTGTCGTGAAGGGACAGAGGTGTCACGGTGCTGGGAATTTGTTGGTTAAACCCAAATTAAACCCAAACCTGATGGAGCCAGGCTCAGTGGGTGACATGTCCTGAGGGTGGGAGCATGGAGCTCTGGAGCTGGGGTGTCCCTGGATCTGGAGGTTGTCCTGGGTGCATCCCTGGTGCTGAAATCATCCCCATCCCATAGCATCAAACTGGGATGCACTGGGGGAGCCCAGAACATGGGGTGCACCAAGCTGGGGGTCCCCTAAACCCCCTCACCCAAAGGAGAGTGACTCCTCCCCACAGCCCCCTAGACAAGGGTGACCTCCTCCCCGTGGCCCCCCTGCATCCATCTGTGTCTGGGCCATTAATCAGCTTTAATCAGCTTTAATTCAGCAATTTGTCACTCCCTCAAAGTGAGTTTTTCCCCCAAAATGTAATAATTATTACTACTATTATTCCCCTGGTAAGTGGGGGCCCCCCCGCCTTTCTTTGGGCTTTAGTAACGATCATTAAAATAAATAATTTTTTTTTAAATAAAAGGCAGCGAGAAGAAGCTTTTTTTGTTGGTTTTTTTCCTCCTTTAAATATTTTTTATTGTTCTCCGCGCATTTGAAAATTGTTTCCCTGTAAATTCCAGCCCTTTGTATTAATTTTACATTTTCCAATGTTACCTTGCCAGGGGCAGGGTTGGCACAACTGGCTCGGGAAAGGAGAGGGAAGGAGAGGGAGAAACCCTGCTCCTTAATTAGCGTGTTCCCTGTGTGATCAGAGAGCTTATGAGGCAGGTAATGAGCTGGAGGGGGGCTGCAGGACCCCCCCCAGTCCTCCCCACACCTCCTCCCTTCTTGCCCCCCTTCCCTTTTGGGGGTCACTCTCTGCTCCCATAGGGATGGGGCTGCACTTTTGGGGTGTTTCTGGATGAACTGGAGCCATCTCAGCAGCTGTCACAGCCTCAGGGGGTGTTTGGGAGCCCCAAAATTTTGCTTTGAGAGGTTGAGGGAGTTGTGGTCACTGTCCCCAACCCACCAAGGCTGTGCTGATCCCTCCATCCACTGGCCAAACCCTGGAACTGTGGGGTGACCACTGGCAGTGCTGAGGTTTTGGGGGGCTGCCTGATGGGGGGAACATTAAATTGATAGAAAAAAACCTCAAATTGATAGGAAAAAAACCTCAAATTGATAAGAAAAGCCCTTAAATTTATATAAAAAATCCTCACTGGGCGATGAGAGGAAGCCAAGCTGCCATGGGGGAACAGCAAATTTGGCCTTGAGCTCCACCAGCTGTGGTGCTGGGGGTCTGGAATTTGGGGAGGGGATCACAGGGGCCACCCTGAGGAGCTGGAGGGGGGTTGCTGGCATGTGCCAGGGAGTTCTCCAGTGTTGATAATCCCTTAATCTCTGGGGTTGTCAGTGCCAAGAGCACCAGTGACACCGGGATTGCGGCGCCGCCGGGAATCGCCGTTTTTGTGCGGTTTCCTGCCAAATGGTGCCGGTTTGTTGGCATGAAACAAAAAGGATTTGGGTTAATCTGGAGGTTAATGGGGCTGGTGGGGTTGGATCAGGCTTTGGATCACACAGAGGTGAGGCCCTGGCACAGGGTGCCCAGAGCAGTTGTGGCTGCCCCATCCCTGGAAGTGTCCAAGGCCAGGTTGGATGGGGTTTGGAGCAACCTGGGATGGTGGAAGGTGTTCCTGCCCATGGCAGGGGGGACTGGATGGGCTTTAGGGTCCTGGGATTCCATGGTTCTGTGTTCACCTGCCCCTCCTTACCCACTCATATCCGATAGTCCTGGATCAGCTGAAGGCACCACTTGACCTCCTGGGAATGCTCTCCTTGGCTCATTCCTGCAAAACAAGGAGGATTTTCAGTCCCAAAAAGAGCAGCGTGGCAGGGTCCCATCCCAGGACACCAAAAAGTGCACAAAAACAGAGCACCCATGGGCACTGGATGGGCTTTAGGGTGCTTCCCACCAAAAACCATCCTGGGATTCCATGGTCCTGTGTTCACCTGCCCTTCCTTACCCACTCATATCCAACATCTGGAGCCACCCCTTGATGTCCTGGGAGTGTCTCTCCTTGGGTTTTTCCTGCAAAACAAGGAGGATTTTCAGTCCCAAATAGAGCGGCGCGGCAGGGTCCCATCCCAGGACACCAAACAGAGCCCAAAACCAGAACACCCGTGGGCACTGGATGACCTTTAAGGTCCCTGCCAACCCAAACCTCCGTGCGATTCCACGCCGGGAGGGTTCTCCAGACGAGTTTGTGACCCTCTTGCCCCAACATCTCCGCAGGTTCCACCGCGGGGACTACACGGTGGAGGTGAGCATCAACGACTACCTGGACATCTACTGCCCTCACTACGAGGAGCCGCTGCCGGAGCGGATGGAGAGGTACATCCTCTACATGGTCAACTACGAGGGCCACGCGTCCTGCGACCACCGGCAGCACGGCTTCAAGCGCTGGGAGTGCAACCGCCCCGACTCGCCCAACGGGCCCCTCAAGTTCTCCGAGAAGTTCCAGCTCTTCACCCCCTTCTCGCTGGGCTTCGAGTTCCGACCCGGCCACGAGTATTACTACATCTGTGAGTGGGGATGGGCTTGGGGTGGTCCTGGTGGGCTGGGTTGGTGTTGGTTGAGGCAAAGCGCTGCAGAATCCTCTCAAAAAATCCAGCTCAGGGCAAACAAACATCCCATGGAAACGAGCATGAGAATGACCAGGACTGTCCAGAGGCACTGGTTTCATTCCAGTGGAAATGGCACTGGGAATGTCCCCAGCCCCAGTGCAGCGTTCCCATAAACTCCTGTGTATTCTTGTGCTCTCAAAAATATTCCTGTGGTCTCACATGTAATTCCTGTGGTCTCCCATGTAATTTCCATTCTCTCATATATATTTCCACACTCTTACATGTAATTCCTGTGCACTCGCATCTGTTCCCATGATCTCCTCCGTATTTCTGTGCTCTTGTGTAATTCCTGAGCTCTCCCATGTAATTCCCATGTTCTCACATGGAGTTCCTGTGCTCTCCCATGTAATTTCCATCCTCTCACATATATTTCCATATTCTTACATGTAATTCCTATGCTCTCCCATCTATTCCCATGCTCTCCTATGTATTTCTGTGCTCTCATGTAATTCCTGTGCTCTCCCATATACAACTGAGCTCTCCCATGCAATTCCCATGTTCTCACATGGAATTCCTGTGCTCTCCCATGTAATTTCCATCCTCTCATATATATTTCCATGCTGCTACATGTAATTCCTGTGCTCTCCCATTTATTCCTGTGCTCTCCTATGCATTTCTATGCTCCATGTAATGCTGTGTGCTCTCCCATGTACACCTGAGCTCTCCCATGTAATTCCCATGTTCTCACATGGAATTCCTGTGCTCTCCCACGTATCCCTGTGCTCTCCCAAATCTGGGCTCCCATTCTCACCCTAACCTGAACTGCCTGGCCCGCTCAGGAGGAAACTCCAGTGCTTGCCACAGGATGGGGGCTCCCAGCAGGGAATTTCCACTTCCAGAACATCCACAGGGACAGGAGGGGGAGAGGAGCCCACAGGAAAAACAATCCAGCATTGCTGGGGGCAGGTGCTGGGGTAAAACCCAACCCCAAACGCGGCAGCGCGACCCCAACCCCGCCGCCCTCTCCAGAGCCACGGCCACGCTCCTCCGCCTTATCATTCCTCCTCTTTTTCCTAAAGCAGCTGTTTTCAGCCCACTTAATTTGTTCCTTTTATCTATATTAAATTACCATTTCCCCCCTTCTCTCTTCTCCCCCCCGTAAAATGTCACCGGCGCAATAACTGCGGCCGCAACTCTCTCTGTCTCTCTTCCTTCCCCCCCTCCACCCCGCTTTTATTTTATTTTATTTTTTTTTTATTTTTTAATGTCGTTAGGGAGAGATTACACAGGAGTAAATGGGAAGCTGATCATTGCTAACCCGGTTAGAATTCCCGTCATGCGGAACATTAGAAATTATGCCTCTTTGAGGAACCGTATTTAGCAGACATGAAAGAAAAGAAATTACCTCCTCCTCGAGCCCACGGATTGGAATCCATTAACCCGCCGGCACCGGGACACGCTCGTGCCTCTGGAGCGGGTCAAGGGCAGCGCTGGCCCTGGGGATGGAGCTGGGATGCAGCGGGATGGGGTGGGATTCTGCAGGGTGGGATGCTGTGGGATGGAATTCTGTGAGTCAGGATGCTGTGGGATGGAATTCTGTGAGTTAGGATGCTGTGGGATGGGATTCTGTGAGTTAGGATGCTGTGGGATGGGATTTTGTGAGTTAGGATGCTGTGGGATGGGATTTTGTGGGTTAGGATGCTGTGGGATGGGATTCTGTGGGTCTGGATGCTGCAGGATGGGATTCTGTGTGATGGGATGCTGTGGGATGGAATACTGTGAGTTAGGATGCTGTGGGATGGGATTCTGTGGGGTGGGATGCTGTAGGATGGGATTCTGTGAGTCTGGATGCTGTGGGATGGGATTCTGTGTGATGGGATGCTGCAGGATGGAATTCTGTGTGATGGGATGCTGTGGGATGGAATTCTGTGAGTTGGATGCTGTGGGATGGGATTCTGTGAGTTAGGATGCTGTGGGATGGGATTCCGTGGGTTTGGATGCTGTGGGATGGGATTCTGTGGGTTTGGATGCTATGGGATGGAATTTCGCAGGATGGGATGCTGTGGGATGTGATGCTGCAGGATGGGATGCTGTAGGATGGAATTCTGTGAGTTAGGATGCTGTGGGATGGAATTCTGTGGGTCTGGATGCTGTGGGATGGGATGCTGTAGGATGGGATTCTGTGAGTTAGGATGCTGTGGGATGGGATGCGGTGGGGTGGGATGCTGTGGGGTAGAATTCTGCAGGATGGGATGCTGTAGGATGGGATTCTGTGTGATGGGATGGTGTGGGATGGAATTCTGTGGGTTGGGATGCTGTGGGTTGGGATTCTGTGGGTTTGGATGCTGTGGGGTAGAATTCTGCAGGATAGGATGCATGGGATGGAATTCTGTGGGTTGGGATGCTGCAGGATGGAATTCTGTGTGTTGGGATGCTGTGGGATGGAATTCTGTGGGTTGGGATTCTATGGGATGGAATTCTGTGAGTTGGATGCTGTGGGATGGGATTCTGTGGGTTGGGATGCTGTGGGATGGAATTCTCTGGGATGCCTGTGGTGCCTCTCACTTCAGCATATTCTCCATCCCCTCATGGGGTGCAGCACTAAAAAAGAAAAGAAAATAGGAGGGTAAAAATATCCCCACTCCCATGGAGCCCTGGAGGAGCTGGGATGGGGCTGGGATGTGGCTGGGATGGAGGAGTTGGGGTGCTCAGGGTCCTGCTCAGCTCAGCACCTCCCCCTTCCCTCCATGGGGTGAAGCGCCAAAACAGAAAATAAAAGGGATGGGTAAAAAAAAAACCCTTGCTTTAATTAAAAAAAAAGAGAAAATTAAATCTCTTTATATATATATAAAATAATCCCATTTTCTCATCCCGAGAGGAAGTATCACCCTGATAATTACTGCCATTCCTCCCTTTCCCTCTCTCCCAATGTTTATTATTTTTATTCAGTGCCTTGACCCTTGTTTTGCTGCTTTCCCCTCAATCCACCCCCTTTGTCCCCTTTTCCTCCTGCAGCCGCCTCCCCCCCGAACACGGTGGACAGGCCCTGCCTGAAGCTGAAGGTTTATGTTCGGCCAACAAGTAAGTGAGAGGTTTGGGGGGGTGCCTGGGGGGGTCCCCAGGTCCTGCCCTGTGGGTTGGGGACGAGTGGTGGCCTTTGGTTACCACCCTGGTGGTGACAGGGATGGGGACAGGGCCCCTCAGCTCTGTTGGAGCCATCTCAGCACTGTCCAGACATAGGGAAAAAAAAAAAAAATATGAATAACAATAATCATCCCTGCTCAGTGGCTACTTTTCCAACTCGCATAAATCAGCCATTTAAAAAAACAAATTAATAATTTTCTTCTCCTGTTAACGTGTAATTAGCAAATGGCAGCAGCTCTCCCTGGGGACAGCGGAATGTCACCGGGTAACCGATGGCTCTCGCCTCCCTTCCTTTGGTGGCTTTAAAATAAAACCCAACATAACAGAACCATCTGTAAAAACTCATCATGTTCCATTCAGGATGAGAGGGGGGAGAAAAAAATCTCTCCCGATATTATTTTTTAGTATTTTAATAATATTGGGATTTTGTTCTGTCTCGCGGAGGGGAAGAGAAGGGAAGGGGGAGAGAGGCTGGGCCTGGGGGATGGTGGGAGGGGGCACCTCTTGACTGGGTCTGGCCCTGGAATGAGTCTGGAATTGACTCATTCAAAAATGAGTCTGGAAACTTCATCCTGGACCCTCTGGAATTGGGGGCACAGGGGGATCAGCTGGGTGGAACATTGGAGCATCCCCAGGCAGGACCAGACTCTGCTTTCCCTGCCTCCAGATCCATAAAAATCCATAATCCAGTGGCAAACTGGAGTGAGCTGAGTTGAGGAGCAGCCACATGGGGTCCTGTGTGTCCCCCCATGTGCACAGGACCCCCAGGCTGTGGGCAAGTGGGTCCAACCCCGGGGACAATGTCACCTCCCCGTGGCGCACGGGGACGTGGGGGACAACGCTCCCTAATCCCAGTAAAGGGCAGGAGCAGGAGCACCCTCGGCATTCCCACCCTCAGGGCCACACTGGGATGTCCCCGTGTCACATCCCGGGGGTGGAAGCTGGAATTTGGGGAGGGGTCAGCAGCGGGAATGCTGCCAGATCCCAATCCCGACACGTCGAGCATCCCTGCACCTCCGCTTCCATCCCAGGCCGAGCATCCCCGCGCCTCCGCAGCCATCCCACCGTCTCACCCTCCCTCTGTCCCTTCCTTTTCCACAGACGATTCCCTCTACGAGTCCCCGGAGCCCATTTTCACCAGCAACAACTCCTGCTGCAGCCTCAGGGTGCCGCCGGCGGCGCTGGCGGTGGTGCCGGTCGTCTGGACGCTGCTGGTCTCGTAGCACCGGCACGGGAGCGGCTCCGCGGATCCCGCCCGTCCCCAATGGTGCCCCGGGAGGGTCGTGTCGCCGCCTGAAGTCCCCGCCGTGGCACGGCCGTCCCGCCGGGAGCGGTGCTGGGCTGTCCCCGGGCAATGGGTCCCGAATTTCCATCCCTGCCCCGCAGCTCCGGCTGTCCCGGTGGGGCGTTGCTTTTTACATTTCTAGACCAAATACAGAGTCCTCGTCCATTTGGGGTTTTTTTCCCTTTGTTTTTTGTTTTTTTTTTTTTTTAATTTTTGGTTCGTTTTGGTTTCGTTCGTTTTTTTAAAAAGAAAAAGTATTTTTATTCGTTGAGTTGTTCCCGTCGGGTCCCCCTGGTGCCAGACTGACCCGCACGGGCCGGGCTCGAGTCCCCGCTGAGCCTTCATTGTCCCCACCGCGGGCAGAGCCACCGGGAGCGCCGGACACAGCCGTGGTGCCACCGGCTCCGTGGGCACGGGCTCCTTCCCAGCCCGGCCACAGGACGTCACGGAGCCGGACCTGCCACCCCCAGCCACCCCCTGCCCCGGGCACAGGGGGCCTGGATGGACACAGCCCCCTCTGAGCATCCCTCCACTCGTGCCAGGATGTCACCGCGTCCCCGTGGGACACCGGGGTGGCTCCGTGAGCAGCAAACTGGATGCAGGCAAGGAAGGCACTGGGGACACTGGGGAGCATCACCGGGGATGTGTGGGCAGCACGGCAGCACCGAGGATGGCACTGGGAGAGCACCGGGCACACCCGGCATGGGGAGCAGCAGGAACGGCCAGCACCGGGAGCACCGGGGACACCGGCACGGAGACCACCGGGGACGGCTGGCACTGAGGATGACTGGCACTGGGAAGGGCTGGCATTGAGGATGGCCGACACTGGGAGCACCGGGAAGGGCTGGCATTGAGGATGACTGGCACTGGGAGCACTGGGAATGGCTGGCACTGCAGATGACCGGCACTAGGAGCACCGGGAAGGGCTGGCACTGAGGATGGCTGGCACTGGGAAGGGCTGGCACTGAGGATGGCTGGCATGGGGAGCACCGGGAAGGGCTGGCATTGCCAATGGCTGGCACTGGGAGCACCGGGAATGGGCGGCTGGCACGGGGAGCACCGGCGGGCGCTGGGAGCCGGCAGGCCGGGCTCACCCAGCCTTGGGCATCGCTCCGAGGGCGTTTGGCTGGCGCCGGGGTGGGAGGAGTGTGTGCCGTGGATTTTGCTCCTCCACCCTGCTCCGTGTGCCCCCGGTGCCTTGGGGGTACAGGAGCCCCCCATGGGGGGGCCGGTGAACAGTGTGGGACCTTCCTGGTGCTCCCCCATTGTCCCCCGACATTGCAGGGCTGGGCTTGGGGATTTTTCCCATTTTCCTTTGCATTAATAAGTGAAACCCCCTCCTTCAAACCCCCAATCCGAGGTTGGCCGTGACCCCAGGGGTGGCAGATCCCCAGGGAGGGGTCACCCCACAGCCCTGACCCCTCCTCGCCTTAAATCTGGGGCTGTCCCACCTTGGGGAGGTGCTGTGCTCATCCCACAGGAGCCAGGGGTGGTCGGTGGTCCCGGAGGATGCCAGAGATGGGCTCAGACCTGGCTGGAGCCCCCCTATTCCGAGTGGATCCCGCAGTGGGGGCCGGGGGGGGCTCTGTCTCTGTACATACAGCGCTATACTGTGAGCGTTTTTTTTTTTTTATGTATTGTTGAGAATGGATTTTATGGAAGGGTTTATCTTATTTTTATTTTATTTTTATTTTTTAGACTAGGAAGCTGGAATCTTGCAATAAGCTCATCCCGACCATCCAAAAAAAAAAAAAAAAAAAAAAAAAGAGAGAAAAAAATTTACAAAAAAAAAAAAAGAAAATTACAAAAAAAAATTCCTACATAATTAAAAAAAAAAAAATCGCATTCCCTGCCGTCCCTGTCCCGTGTGTCCAGACCAGGTCGTGGTTCCCGAAGGTGACAAAAGCATTGTGTTTATGGGGGGGGGGGGATGCGGGGGGCACCCGCCGGGCTCTGCCACGGAGCCGGCAGCACCCGCCTGGCCTTCGGTCTGTGTTTTATATATATATAGATTATATATATAAATATCTATATTGTGTACAGCGACTGTGGGAGAGTGGAAGGACGGAGGCGGCGGTGGGGGAGGGCTGGGGGTCCCCTGGAGCAGCCCCCCCTGCCCCTGGTGCTGTCCCCCCCCCTGTGCTGGTCCCCGTCGCGCCTCGCTCCGTCCTTCGACATTCCCGCTTTCGTCCTCGACGTCGTGCTGATGGTAACCGGATCTCTCACCCCCCACCCCACCTGCCCATTTGGATTCTGTATTTTTTTATAATAAAATACAAATAAATGTCGTGTGAGGCCCTTGCTTTTGAGGAATCACTTTTCCCTCTCTGTGTGTCCCCACTGCGGGGGTGGCTGGGGTTGTGTCCCCAAAGGGCTCCGGCTCCAGGGGTTCCATCCTTGCTCCTTTTCCCTTGGCTCTGCAGCCAGGCCTCTCTGCTGGGTGGCGTGTTAATTACAGGAAGGACTTAATTACCCTGTTAATTAATAATAATGGATATTAAATTAATTAATGTGCAATTGTTGATAGTACTTAATTATGGGAGGCGAGGCTGCCTGGCGGGTGGGCGCTCGGGGCTGGCAGCTCCCGCAGCCCCGGCTCCTCACCTGCCACTGCCTCAGTTTCCCCAGCAATGAGACACCAACAGGTGACATCCTGGCAGGCCACCAAAGCCAGGACAGGCTTCTTTGAGGTGGCATCACGAGCATCCTCTGCCCCTGCTCTTTCTTTTCTTAAATCCTAAACTTTTTTTGGAGCAGCCCGTGCTCCTTCCTGGCATTTTATGCCCATTCCAGCATAATTAGCAGCAATAGGAACAACCCGCTGGTAATTAATTGAGGCTCCCACAGCTGATCCGAGCTCTGAAGTTTTGCCACCAGAGGGTGAAAGACTAATTTTGCTTTTTAATAAAGGCCATATGTGTGCCAGGAGCGGGAGAGATGCCACCCACCACCGGGGACGTGGGTGCCACCTCCAGCTCCTCCGTCACAGGGAACCACCAGCGAAAGAGCCTGGCAGGGATTGACCAAAAAATGAGTTTTTAGACCCGCTCAGGAGGTTTTCTGAGACCTGGCTCATGATTTTTTTAACGCTGGGAGTTGGAAATAGGGAGGTAAAAATAGCGAGCGGGCAGGCGCGAGGCTGAGACGGATCGTCGTTAGTAATTAATTAATGGAGTCGTGGGGCTTTAGGGCCTGAATGGGATCGTTTAGAGCCATTCCGAGCCATCGTTTAGAGTCTCTTCTGCAGAGGCATCGAGGTTTGATGCGAGGAGTGGTGCTGATGGAGAGCTGGATGCTCTGTGTGCTGGATCCTGTTTGGGCTGCGGGATCCCCATCGCAGCAATGTCAGAGCAGGAGTGGAGCTGAGTCATTCCAGCTGATAACTGGGACTGATTCCATGGAGTCAGGCTGGGAGATGCCATCCTGCTCCCCACCTGCTCCAGGGCAAAGGCACCAGGACCCCTTTCTCGGCTGTTTAGGTGGCCTGGAAAGGCCCAGGGTGGCCTTGGACAGCCCGGCGCTTCAAAGGACGAGGAGAGACTTCTGATCTGTTCTCGGTCTCGGTGTTTATTAATTGTTTATCTAAAAGATTTTCTTTCAGCCCAACAGAGGTCTGCACAGCAAGCCAGCCATGAGCACACTGAGAGCCCCCGGGGCGGTCACCTATCTTTATACCCAAAGTTATGTATACAATATTTATCATTTTTCCCCAATACCTTCTACCCTTATTAACCAGTGCACTTCTAGTAAAGACCAATCCCAAAGTGCCAACATCACCACAGAAGATGGAGGCCAAGAAGAAGAAGAAGAAGGACAGGACACGCCCCAATTCCTCCATCTTACTTCTCCAGACCCCCCTGTACAGAAATCCTAAACCCTGTGTTTTACACTCTAATTAACTTATCCCTCCACCATTCACCCAGTGAAATCCTCCCATCCTCATACAGGTGTCGTCTCCCGTGTAGGATCAAAGTCCTGCCACCAGACACTTGTGGCAACATTCCAGGACTCCCGAGCCCCCCAAGGGTGGTCTCCGCCACTCTGCACCTTCATCCTGAGGTGCTGAGATCCCACACCCTGGGTGATCCTGCACCATTCCGAGGTCTCCGCTCCCGCTGCTCCTTTCAGCATTTCAGCATTAATCAGGTTTTTTTTAAATTTAATCCCCTGGAGGCAGTGGGTGCTCCGTGCTCTGCTGGCCCGTGGAATATCTCAATCCCACCAGGTGCAGCATTCCAGCTGTGGAGAGCACAGGGATGCAGCTCCCCCAGTCGTGGTGTTGTGCTCCAGGTTGGCACCGTGAGGAGGCTCAGGATGGTGCCCAGCTCCCTCCCTGCCCTGGTGCTCACTGCAGGGACATTCAGGCTGGCAGGATTATTCATTCACCCATCCCTGCTCAGCTTTCCAGAGGTATTTTCCCATTTTGTGCTGCAGGGCAGGGCACTGTGGCTCAGGGCAACCATGCCCACTGTGTGCCACAGGAGGAGGCCAAACCCTCCGCGGGGCTGCTCGAGGCAGAGCAAGGAGTTGGGATGAAAATGAAATTTTTAATCAATACCCTGGGATGGAAATAAATTTTTATCCAACAGCCAGCTTCAGTTTGCTGCATTGAAATGAATTCCCAGTGGCCAGGCTGTCCCTTTGCCACCCCGGGTGCCCCGTGGCATTGTGGCTTTGCAGGGGCTGGTGGGTGCTGCAGGGCTCAGGCTCCTGGATGGAGGTGGCACAGTGGGCTCTGAGATTGGCACAGTGACACTGAGATTGGCACAGAGGTCACTGAGGCTGGCACAGTGGGCTCTGAGATTGGCAGAGTGGGCACTGAGATTGGCACAGTAGGCTCTGAGATTGGCACAGTGACACTGAGATTGGCACAGAGGTCACTGAGGCTGGCACAGTGGGCTCTGAGATTGGCAGAGTGGGCACTGAGATTGGCACAGTGACACTGAGATTGGCACAGAAGCCACCGAGATTAGCACAGTGGGCACTGAGATTGGCACAGTGGGCTCTGAGATTGGCACAGTGACACTGAGATTGGCATAGAGGTCACTGAGGCTGGCCCAGTGGGCTCTGAGATTGGCAGAGTGGGCACTGAGATTGGCACAGAGGCCACCAAGATTAGCACAGTGGGCACTGAGATTGGCATAGTGGGCACTGAGATTGGCACAGTGACACTGAGATTGGCACAGAGGTCACTGAGGCTGGCACAGTGGGCTCTGAGATTGGCAGAGTGGGCACTGAGATTGGCACAGTGACACTGAGATTAGCACAGTGACACTGAGATTGGCACAGAGGTCACTGAGATTGGCACAGAGGCCACTGAGATTGGCACAGCGAGCACCGAGATTTGGCACAGTGGCCCCTCTGAGCATTGCACAGGGCTGGGAGGGCTCATCCCTTTGTCCCCCTGTCCCATCCCGCTCAGGTGACCCCCACACCCCGCACACCCGCGGGCTCACCGGCACATCCTGAGCTCTGTCACGTCCCTCCAGCAGCTCCCGCCCCGATCCAGCTGGCAGGGGATGCGCGATGTCCCTCCTGTCAGCGCCGTCCCCTCCCCGCCTGCCCGGCCATCGCTCTCCCCCCGTCCTTATCTGCTGATAGCTACAAGCAGGAGCGCTCTGCAACGAGCTGCGGAGCACCCGGAGAATCCCCGAGCGGGGATGATTTATGGGAACAGAACGGGAGAGCAGAGCGGGGAGGCGAGCGCGCAGCAGCGGCTCCCTCGGGCCCATCGGGATGCGGGGCCGTGCCCGGGGGTGCTGGGGGGGTGCAGGTGCCAAAGGAGCCCCGGCCCTTTGCGGCCATCGATTTGCAGGAGCCAACCCAGCCGGGTGTGTAATTGCGCTCCCTCTGTGGCGGGGCAGGAAATGGAACTTTTCGGGCCGCTGGAGGTTTGGTTTTGTTCCATCCCCCCCGCAGGCCGGGGAGAGGAGGGAGGGTGGTGGAGGGGTGGGAGGGTGGGTGGTGGAGGGGTGGGAGGGTGGTGGAGGGGTGGGAGGGGGCTGCTGGGTGGTGCAAGATTCCTGGGAATCATCGATTCAGCGGAGCCCAGAATGGTTTGTGTGGGAAGGGGCGTTAAAGCCGATCTCATTCCACCCCTGCCATGCCCGGCGCATCTTCCACCACTCCAGGTTGCTCCAAGCCCTGTCCAGTCCACTTCCAGGGATGGTGCGGCCGCAGCTTCTCTGGGAAATCCATTCCAGGGCCTCACCACATTCACAGGGAAGAATTTCTTCGCAGTATCCCATAGGTGAGGGCACCGCGGGAAGTCTCTGAGTCTCACCCACCCCCAGATCACCTTCCCTGCGCCTTTTCCCCCTTTCCAAGCCCAATTTGGCCGTCGGCAAACACGGACCTGAGCGGTGCCGCTCATCCCCACCGCAACCCCCCGAGCTTCGCAGGGAGCGATTTCTCCCCCGGGCGCGGAGCGGGAGCATCCATTCCCCTCGGAGCTGCTCTCTCGCAAGGTAACCGGCATTATATCCGGACCAATTGCTCCAGCATGATCCTCCTGAATGTTGCACAGCATGTACACGGCGTCTTATGGAAAATACATGCCCCTGGGTGAGCCTTTTAATAGCGCCGGCTCCTGCCCGGGGGGCGGGGGGGCCGCGCTCTGCCACGGCGCTGCCAAGGAATGATTGAAAAGTTGGGGCTCGCCGTAGGAAACCCCCCGCTGCGGGGAACAACGTGTTTTCATTCCCCTGCCAGGTAACAAATGAAAAGAATTGCCATGAATGCTAATGGAGGAGGGAGCAGGACGCTGCCGCCGAGGCTGCCGGGGGGTTGGAGGTGGGGATGAGGTGGGGATGAAGTGGGCAAGGATGAGGGGATCAGGGCCCGGGAATGCGGGAGATGCTGGAGAAACCCCGAGATTGCAGGTTGGAGCTGGTGGAAAACATTCCCTGATCCTGCAGGGAGGATGCTCTGGGGTCCCAGGGATGCGGGAGATGCTGGAGAAACCCCGAGGTTGCAGTTTGGAGCTGCTGGAAAACATGCCCTGGTAGGGGAATGTTTTGGGTGTATGCTGCAGGGAGGATGTTCTGGGGTGCTGGACCAAAATAATTTCTTTTTGCAACAAAATGCGAGCTGAGGGGATGTGTTGGTCCCAAAACTTCCCCTTGGTGAGCTCCTGTCCTTGCAGCAATCCTGGTTTTGCCATGGCATGCCCAACACACCCTGGCATGGGGCTGGTGGGCGCTACGGGATGGATGCTCTGGGGTGCTGGACCAAAATAATTTCTTTTTGCAACAAAACGCAAGCTGAGGGGATGTGTTGGTGCCAAGATTTCCCCTTGGTGAGCTCCTGTCCTTGTGGCAATCCTGGTTTTGCTGTCTGGATCTGGTCATGGCATGCCCAACACACCCTGGCATGGGGCTGGTGGGTGCTACAGGGAGGACGCTCTGATGCTGCACCAAAATCACTCCTTTTTGCAGCAAAACACAACTTGGGGAACACATAAATCCCCAAAATTCCCGGCTTTCAAGCCCAAGGAGCCTGTCCCCGTGTCACAGCCGAGGTGCCATTGAGCTGGTGAAGGGCTGAGCTGTTTGTCACCAGAGCCAGGCTGGGAAGCGGGAGGGTAAACACGGATGAACAGCCTTCACCCGCTCCAGTAAATATTTTATATCCCACACCAAGAAAAGACACTCCTATTTAAATGATTTATCAAGGAAGATCATGTAGAGGTTTCCATAAAATATGTAGGGCTCCTAATCCCGACATCATCAAGCCAAGAGGACCGGAATCATTTATTACCTTCCCAACAGCCGCGCGGCTGCGGGGACACGACTGACAAATAAAAGTGTGTTTACAGCTTTTGGGCTCCTCTGGGGAGAGGTAAATCACACCGAGGGTGGGAAGGGGAAAGGGAGCCGGAAATTGAGCGGCAATTCTTGTCTGTCAGGGCAGTGTGGTGTCACACGGTGTCCCCGTCGCCGATGTCACGTGCTGGGCGCAGCCACGCTCGTCCTCCCATGGGATTTATGGGGTGGGCGTTGAGTGTAACCCCTCTGGGATGGCCAGATGTGTGCCCAGATGTTGGTGCACCTCGAGTCTGTGCTGGCATTGGCCATCTGGGGTGGGACACCAGCAGGTTTGGGGATGGGACCTGCAGGGATGTCACACCTTTCCCCATGGGGCTGTCACTGAGCCCACATTGACACTGGACAATCCTTGGGGGATGGACACCAGGCACAAACCCCTCTGGGATGGCCAGATGTGCCCAGATGTTGGTGCACCTCGAGTCTGCGCTGGCATTGGCCATCTGGGGTGGGACACCAGCAGGTTTGGGGATGGGACCTGCAGGGGTGTCACTGAGCCCACATTGACACTGGACAATCCTGGAGGGTGGAAACCAGGCACAAACCCCTCTGGGATGGCCAGATGTGCCCAGATGTTGGTGCACCTCGAGTCTGTGCTGGGATTGGCCATATGGGATGGGACACCAGCAGGTTGGGGATGGCACCTGCAGGGATGTCACACCTTTCCCCATGGGGCTGTCACTGGGCCCACATTGACACTGGACAATTGGGATCCTGGGGGGTGGGCACCAGGCACAAACCCCTCTGGGATGCCCAGATGTGCCCAGATGTTGGTGCACCTCGAGTCTGTGCTGGCATTGGCCATCTGGGGTGGGACACCAGCAGGTTTGGGGATGGGACCTGCAGGGATGTCACACCTTTCCCCATGGGGCTGTCACTGAGCCCACATTGACACTGGACAATTGGGATCCTGGGGGGTGGAAACCAGGGACAAACCCCTCTGGGATGCCCAGATGTGCCCAGATGTTGGTGCACCTCAAATCTGTGTCGTGCTCTCTGCTGGGATTGGCCATCTGGGGTGGGTCACCAGCAGGATGGGGATGGCACCTGCAAGGATGTCACACCTTTCCCCATGGGGCTGTCACTGACCCCACATTGACACTGGACAATCCTTGGGGGATGGACACCAGGGACAAACCCCTCTGGGATGCCCAGATGTGCCCAGATGTGCCCAGATGTCCTGCAGACTGCAGCTGGACAAGGACCAGCCAGCTCAGACGGGTTTTCCATGGGCACCAGCAGAATCAGGAGGGCCCCACAGGGATCCAGCACCTTCCCCCCCGGAGCTGGTACCCACCCCATGCTCACCTCTCCTACCACTGCATCCTTTGAATCCATTCAGGAGGATTTTCCCTCATCCTCTGCCACTCAGTGATCTCATCTCCCCATCCTTTTGCATAAATTTATTGTTAATTATCCCCTTATCCTTTGCCACTCAATGACCCTCATCTCCCCATCCTCTTTTACCCATTATTTATGGAAGCTTTTTCCCCATCTCCCCAACCTTTTAGGTGGGGATTTTCCCCCAACCTCTGCCATTCAATGATCCCATCTCCCCATCTTTTTTTACCCATTTCTTGAAGCTTTTCCCCCCCCCGCACCTCCCCAACATTTTAGGTCCATTTGTGGGGCATTTCCCCCCATCCTCTGCCACTCAATGACGCCCATCTCCCCGTCCTTTTTTACCCATTTATCGAGGTTTTCCCCCCATCTGCCCAATCTTTTAGGTGGGGATTTTCCCCTCATTCTCTGCCACTCAATAATCCCATCTCCCCATCCTTTTTTACCCATTTATTGAGGCTTTTCCCCCATCTCCTCAACCTTTTGGGTCCATTCATGGGAGATTTCCCCCCATTCTCTGCCACTCAATATTCCCCATCTCCCCGTCCTTTTTTACCCATTTATCGAGGTTTTCCCCCCATCTGCCCAATCTTTTAGGTGGGGATTTTCCCCTCATCCTCTGCCAATCAATGACCCTCATCTCCTCATCTTTTTTTACCCATTTATCGAGACTTTTCCCTCATCTCCTCAACCTTTTGGGTCCATTCATGGGAGATTTCCCCCCATCCTCTGCCACTCGTTGACCCTCATCTCCCCATCCTTTTTCACCCATTTCTTGAGATTCCCCCCCCCCACCTCCCCAACATTTTAGGTCAATTTATGGGGCATTTCCCCCCATCCTCTGCCACTCAATGACGCCCATCTCCCCGTCCTTTTTTACCCATTTATCGAGGTTTTCCCCCCCATCTGCCCAATCTTTTAGGTGGGGATTTTCCCCTCATCCTCTGCCAATCAACGACCCTCATCTCCTCATCTTTTTTTACCCATTTATCGAGACTTTTCCCTCATCTCCTCAACCTTTTGGGTTCATTCATGGGAGATTTCCCCCCATCCTCTGCCACTCATTGACCCTCATCTCCCCCTCCTTTTTCACCCATTTCTTGAGATTTCTCCCCCCACCTCCCCAACATTTTAGGTCCATTTGTGGGGCATTTCCCCCCATCCTCTACCACTCAATGACCCCCATCTCCCCATCCTTTTTCACCCATTTATCGACGTTTTTCCCCCCCATCTCCCCAACCTTTCGCACCCATCCATCGCTGATTATCCCCCCATCCTCTGCCGTGCCCATCTCCCACCCTCTCCCCGCACCTTTCGGGCTCCAGTACCGCGTTTTTCCCCCCGTTTAGCGGCACCACGGCCCCGTGGGGTCCCGGGGCACCCCGAGCCGGCCCGTGGGCTCCGGCAGCGGCGGCGATTCGGCCGATTTGGCATTCAGCGGCGGGAGCGCAGCCGTGGGGCCGGCGCCGCGTTATTAAGGGATTAGCAGGTTGTCTTGGCGCTCAATTGTAGATAAGTGCCGCGGTTTGTATTATCTTTTCACGCTGCACCGCGAAGGATGACAAAGAGACAACATGGGTGTCATGGCCTTCAGCATATCATTAAGGGTAATTTGTCTTGCGGGGAGGGGGAGGCGAAGGGAGAGGGGAAGGAGAGGAGGCGAGGGAGGACAGGGAAAGGCAGCCTGGGAGGAGAGAGGGGATTAAAAACTAAGAGAGGAGATTAGGAGCGAAATGGGAACTGTATGGAGAGTCAGCCAGGCGGGGAGAGGCCGTGGCCAGGGAGGGGCCGGGGGGGTCACCCTGGGACCGGCTCCGGTGCCGAGGGGGATGAAGGAAAAGCGGGGCTGGGATGGGCTGGGGGCTGCGCAGACCCTCCCTTTTCTCCCGCACTGGAGAGCCCGATCCCTGCCCAGCCTCTGTCATGTATAGTGAGGAGACGGCTCCAGGTGGATGCCCAGGATCCCGGGAGAGTGGGACACGCCCCAGGGAATCCGGGGAATCCAGGGAACCCAAGGAATCCAGGGAATCCACCGTCAGGTACATTAATCTATAGTGAGAAAGGCTCAAGGAAAAGCGGGGCTGGGATGGAGGAAGAGCCCCGATCCCTGCCCAGCCTCTGTCGTGTACATTAATCCACAGTAAGGAGACGGCTCCAGAAGGATGTCCAGGATCCCGGGAAATGGGACACGCCCCAGGGAATCCAGGGAATCCAGAGAATCCACTGTCATGCACATTTATCTGTAGTAAGAATGGCTCAAGAAAAAGCGGGGCTGGTATGGAGGAAGAGCCCCGCACAGAAGAGCCCCGATCCCTGCCCAGTCTGTGTCATGTGCATTAATCCACAGTAAGGAGACGGCTCCAGGTGGATGTCCAGGATCCCGGGGAGTGGGACACACCCCAGGGAATTCAGGGAATCCAGGGAATCCAAGGAATTCACCCCCCATCATCACTGATCCACCAGCTCCATCACCCCTGGGGCGATCACGGCAGCAGCCCCTCGGTGTCACCCGCCCCTTGTGCCACCTCACTCCTCGGTGTAACCCTGTTGTAACCCCACTCCTCGCACCCTCCCCTTCCCGCTGTGCCCCGCAGCAGCCGCTGCTCCCCCCTCGCCCTGCTCCAGAAGGTAGAGAAGTAACAGGAGGGGCAGCAAGGGGAATTCTCCAAGCCCCGGGCTCGCTCCGTCGGTCAATCAATCAATCCATGAGGAGCACCGGCGTGGCGATCGATCAGGCGGGGAGATGGCTTTTCACGGCGACGGGAATGTTGGACACAGCCAGACGGAACCGCTCCTGCCACGGTGGCTGCCCCTCGTGGTGCTTTGGGGAGGAGAAGCCCCAAGGCGGTGGCAGCTCCTGCTCACCCCAAAGAACTCGGGGCGGGCAAATCCATGAGGGGTGAGGCTGGATGTGGGGGCACGCAGCCATTCCAGGGGTGATGGATGCCAGGATATCGCCCTGATGGGTACCTGGTTACAGCCCTGATGGGTACCTGGGTACCGCCCTGATGGATCCCTGGGTACAGCCCTGATGGATCCCTGGGTACTGCCCTGATGGGTACCTGGGTACCGCCCTGATGGATCCCTGGGTACAGCCCTGATGGATACCTGGGTACAGCCCTGATGGATCCCTGGGTACCGCCCTGATGGGTACCTGGGTACCGCCCTGATGGATCCCTGGGTACTGCCCTGATGGATCCCTGGGTATCGCCCTGATGGATACCTGGGTACAGCCCTGATGGATCCCTGGGTACCACCCTGATGGGTACCTGGGTACTGCCCTGATGGATCCCTGGGTACTGCCCTGATGGATACCTGGGTACCGCCCTGATGGGTACCTGGATACAGCCCTGATGGATCCCTGGTTACAGCCCTGATGGATCCCTGGGTACCGCCCTGATGGATCCCTGGGTACTGCCCTGATGGGTACCTGGGTAGAGCCCTGATGGATACCTGGGTACTTCCCTGATGGATCCCTGGGTACAGCCCTGATGGATCCCTGGGTACTGCCCTGATGGGTACCTGGGTACCGCCCTGATGGGTACCTGGGTACAGTCCTGATGGGTACCTGGATACAGCCCTGATGGGTACCTGGGTACCGCCCTGATGGATCCCTGGGTACCACCCTGATGGGTACCTGGGTACTGCCCTGATGGATACCTGGGTACCGCCCTGATGGGTACCTGGGTACCACCCTGATGGGTACCTGGGTACAGTCCTGATGGGTACCTGGTTACAGCCCTGATGGGTACCTGGGTACTGCCCTGAAGGATCCCTGGGTACTTCCCTGATGGATCCCTGGGTACTGTCCTGATGGATCCCTGGGTACTGCCCTGATGGGTACCTGGGTACTGCCCTGATGGGTACCTGGATACAGCCCTGATGGGTACCTGGGTACCGCCCTGATGGATCCCTGGGCACTGCCCTGATGGGTACCTGGGTACTGCCCTGATGGGTACCTGGGTACCACCCTGATGGATCCCTGGGTACTGCCCTGATGGGTACCTGGGTACAGCCCTGATGGATACCTGGGTACTTCCCTGATGGATCCCTGGGTACCACCCTGATGGATCCCTGGGTACCCCCCCGATCCCCCTGGTGCCACCCCCGTGCCCCAACCTCTCCCCTCACCGCAGGACCGGCTCTCCGGGGGCTGGGGCTGGGGATCCTCCCGCACCCCCTCCCTCCTTCCCCTCCCCTCCCCTTCTGATAATCCTATTTTTGAACCAGGGGATTAGGATCAATACTTCACTCCTAATGCTGTGGTAATACAGTGTTACACCGCCAGCGCCAGTTCCCTGCTGAAACACTTAAGGTAGTTTAAACCCATTTGTGCCGGGGAGTGCCGTGAATCCACAACGAGCTCTGAGCCCAGCCCCTGCCAGCCTGGGGCTGATCCTGGTGGCCCAGGAGGCTTTGGGACCCCAAAAGGGCCACGCTGGGCAGGGGTTGTGGCACCAGGGCAGCCGCTGTGCCCTTCACACAGCTGGTGTGGGCAGCATCTGCTCATCTGGGGATGCTGCTGATCCCAACGTGCCTCGTGCAGGGATTCCTCGTGGAAGGATCCCCTGTGCAGTGCAGTCCTGATGCTCCCCAAATTCTGAGTGTCCCCAAGTTTGTGTGCTCCCGGCTGTGCTCTGGGTTCTGGATGCCCCCAGCTCTGCATTCTCCCAGCTCTGGATGCCCAGAGTTCTGTGTTCTCCCAGCTCTGGGTGCCCCCAGCTCCACGTTCTCCCAGCTCTGGGTGCTCCTAGTTCTGCATTCTCACAGCTCTGGGTGCCCCCAGTTCTGCCCTGGGTTCTGGATGCCTCCAGTTCTGCATTGTCCCAGCTCTGGGTGCCCCCATTTCTACATTCTCTCAGCTCTCTGTGCCCCCATTTCTGCATTCTCCCAGCTCTCTGTGCCCCCAGCTGTGCCCTGGGTTCTAGATGCCTCCAGTTCTGCATTCTACCAGCTCTGTGTTCCCCCAGTTCTGCTCGGGGTTCTGGATGTCCCCAGTTCTGCATTCTTTCAGCTCTGGGTGCCCCAAGTTCTGCATTCTCCCAGCTCTGTATGCCCCCATTTCTGCATTCTCCCAGCTCTGGGTGTCTCTAGCTCTGCCCTGGGTTCTAGGTGCCCCCAACTCCACATTCTCCCAGCTCTGGGTCCCCCCAACTCCACATTCTCCCAGCTCTGGGTGCCCCCAATTCTGCATTCTCCCAGTTCTGGATGTCCCCAGCTCTTCATTCTCCCATCTCTGGCTGTCCCCAGCTCTGTCCCCCCTCGCTGGCCCTGAGGCCGAGGAATGCTGTCCATCCTTCGCTCCAAATTGGCCGAGGGTTTTGAGCAGCTCCCGGGGAGCACAAACCAAAACATTTTCATCCCGGCGCTAATTCCTAATTAGCCGCGTTTTTATTAGGTGCTAATGGAGAGCGGGGATTTGGGATGCCTGGCACAGCTCGGAAATGCTGATTCACCCAGAGACCTCCCTTTCCTCAGGCCAGAGCCTGCTCCAGGCAGCTCCTGGTCAAAAAAATCCCAGCCCAGCAAACTCCAGGAACATTTTGGGAGCTGAGCAGCAGCTCCAGCAAACTCCATCCAGGGATCCACAGCATGGAGTGGGCTCTGTCCCTGCACACAACACCCTGACCCCACTTGGGGATTCCCTGACCCCACCAAGGAGTCCCTCACAAGCTCCTTCCCTCCTCTATTTCCCAGCAAAGGGATGCTTGTAACATTTGGGATAAACTTGCCCCATCCTTCTCACCGAGGAGGATCCAAATCCAGCCCCTCTTCTCTGGCTACTTTTCAATTAAAACCAAAACATCCCCTAATAACCCACAGAGGGTTTTTATTTCCTTTTTTTTTTAAACAAATCTATTATGAGGAGCTTAGAGATGGATGTAAAACCGGCGAGGGACGATTTGAGGATTAGGGATCGTCATGTCCACGAGTAAAGGACAGACAGATCTGATGGGGCTGGAATCAGGCTGGGAAAGGATCAGCGAGCCCAGCCAGGCCAGGAAGGGTGAAAAAAGGATGTGAAGAGGAGATGGGAAGGGATTGAGGAGCAGGAGGGGTCCCGGGCGATGCCTCTGGAAGCAGCAGCGAGATCCCGAGGCGCTCCCAGCGGCTCCAGCCCTCCCGCATCCCGTTTAGCATAAAAGTCATTTTGGTCGGGGACCCCCGGCTGCTGCTCCCTCATTCCCAGGCATCGGGGCCCCCGCGGGACGGCTGAGCGGGGCCAGCAGCGTTTAACCCCCCCGCCAAGGGGAATTGGCTGCCTCGGCGTTTCCCTGACCCCAAAAAGACAATGAGATCCTGCACGACAGCAATAGATTTTAGCCACAGGCCTGCGGAGAGGCGAGAGGAATAAAATACAGATGGAGCCTCGTGCGGCGGGGATGGGAATGGAGTCCGAGCAGGGGCTGGGACGTGCCGGGGCTGCCCGGGGTCGGGATGAGGTGACCCCCCCCTAAATCCCAGTGCACCTCCCAGCCATGCTCTGGGTGGCTTTTGGGTCCCAATTCTTAATTTCCTGTAAAAAATTCCCTAATTTCTGCCCCGTTTGCAGCACCCAGCCTGAATTTAGAAGCAGTTTTTGTGGTTTTTCCACCAGGTTGTGCGCAAAATGGAGCTGGGATGCTGCGGGATGGGGTGGGGACACCCGGAGCATCCCGGGCTGGCTCATTCCGTATCCCCGCGGAGCCGGAGCCCTCAGGGGCTGCTCATCCTCCTGCCTTAACGCACCACCTCTATTTATTCTGCTCCTGTAACTGTAAAATTGATTTTCTTGCAACAAGCCGCTCGTCTTTCACCACCCAACGCACCCAAACGCTCCGACATAAGACACTGGCAATTTTTAATTAGTTTCCTTTCTCCCTCCTTCCTCCCTGAGCAGGCATGTGGAACCGGAACAGGGCAGCCCGGAAAGGAGCGGGATCCAAAGGTGACAAAAGCACTTTTTATCCTTGATATGATTATTAATAATACACTCGTTTACCTAACGAGGCGGGAGCGCGGGGGGTGGCGCGGGGAGGTGATTAGTGCTCCTTTCAGCTGTGGGGATGGAGGAGCAGCTTTAACCACTGGAATCTTTAAATATTGGCTTGGAGCTGCTCAGGGGTGCTGCTCCCCTCCCCAGAAACACCCCCAGGACTCTACCCCAGCCCTGGCTCTGCTGGTGGCTTTGCTGGCACAATGCAGTGGGTGATGCCAATGTCCCCTGGCTCAGGGGTGGAATTTGTCACGACCTCCAAACACCCCCAACATGGGTGACCACAGCCCAGGATAAACTGGAAAACCCACAGGGCTCATTACACCTCTCTAATAATGAGCCTGGAGTAATTAAAGCCTCGCTGGCCGGGCTGGGGGAGCCACTCTGCTCTTCCAGGCTCCATCCAGCCCCGCAGGGGGATGCTGTGAGCCCCCAGTTTGGGGGTCCCACCACCCTGTGCTGCAGCTGCAGCCGAGTGCCAGCGCCACGTGTCCTCTGTCACCAACACCCTGGCTGGAGGTCACAGCCCCGTGTCCCCCCTGTGACCGTCTGGGTGGCAGAGGTGACCACAGCCCCGAGCATCCCGCTGTGGGAAGGGTCCCTGGGAGCAAGGAAAGGGCAGAGGGGCTGCAGGGAGGGAGCAAAGGCCCCAGCAGCAGCACAGGGACACGTGTGCGCCCCGAGGAGCCGCCCGGGAAAAGTTCCTGGGATGGGGAATGGGGTGGGGGGGGGGAAAAGGGAGAATGAAAGGGAAAAAAGAAAAAAGAAAGAAAAAAAAAAGAAAAAAAAAAGGGGAAAAAAGGGCAGGAAAGTCCTGCGGCCTTTTGCCTTGTCAGTTCTCCGTCTGCTGTCACTCAGCCGCCGAATTCTCCTTCAAGTTGTCATAGCGAGGCTGGCGGGGATTATGCCGCGGCTCTGTCCAGAATTGATTCATGTGGAACGCGTGCTTGACGGGCGGAACCGCTGGTGTGAGCGGGAGCCGCTGAGACCCCCGATTTTCCCACCTTCCTCACACAATCTGGTATTGTTTGGCCGCAGCCTTAGTGATCCCTGCGCCGGGGCTGTGACTGACACAGCTTTGAGGCTCTAAGGCGTATTTTGAATTTCTAAAACCTCTCAGGAAGTCCCCGGGGTGCCTTCTGCCATTGTCTTGTTTCTCCTTTCGCCTTTTTCCCTTTCCACCCCGAACCCCTCCTGCATCCCCCACCGCCTCCTCCCTCTTTTTTTTGCCCCTTTCCTCCCCCTAATTCCAACCCCTCAATCCCTGACACAACCCAGGGTTTTTGGTATTTTTTTTCCCTTTCCCCCCATATTTACACTCCAACTCTCTCTGGAGCTGCTCAGCCACTTCACAAACACGATTTAAAAAAAAAAATTAAATAAAACAGAGAAAAACTAAATAAAGCTCTAAAAGTTCCCAAATCCTTGATCCGCCACGGAGAAGAGGAGCTTTACTTGTTTGCTTTTAATCAGCTGACACAAACCCCGGGATGTGTTGAAAAATAATAATAGTAGAAATAAATCTTCCAGCGAGTCATAATAGAAATAAATCTTTCACCTAATCTTAATAGAAATAAATCTTTTACCTAATCTTAATAGAAATAAAGCTCTCAGCTAATCTGTGGTGAGTCGGTGTCCATCCTGCTGTCCACACTGCTCCAGCCGTCCATCTCCATCCATCCCCATCCATCCCAACCATCCTCATCCATCCCTGCTGGGGTCACTCAGAGTGATGATCTGGATGAGGAATTTCCCTCTGGATGGACTTTTCCCACCCTAGGAGAGCAGAGACCCCGTGGCTGCTCCCGTTGCAGGGTCTGGGCTCTGCCCCAATCCATCCCCATCCATCTCCATCCATCCACAACCATCCTCATCCATCCTCATCCATCCTTTCTGGGGTCACTCAGAGTGACCATCCCATGGGATCTGGATGAGGAATTTCCCCCTGGACAGACTTTTCCCACCCTGGGAGAGCAGAGCCCCCGTGGCTGCTCCCACTTCAGTGTCCGGGCTCTGCCCCGTCCCCGTCACGTCCCCCGACCCCTCCGGGCTCAGCACTTTATAACCATTTCCCATTTCCATCTTAATCTTATAAGAATGAATTGAGAATGACCAGTGTAAATACACAGGTGCCACTGGGAGCAGAAAGCACTCTTTAATCTTGGATATGAAAACAATTCCCTGCTCCGCGCGCTGGCAATCAGCGAGTGCCATCAGCGCCGCGCTCTCCCCGGGAACACGAGAGCTTATAAATATGAATTAGTGCAGAGAAAATCTACTCTCTTACCTAAAGCTAAATGTTATCTGGGTCCCTTTCCAGCAGTGGCTGACATTTCCAGAGTGCTTTTAGTCACATCTGCGGGAAGACAACTCATTTCTTGTCTTAAAAAAAAAAAAAAAAATAAAAAAGAGAGAGAGGGAGAAAGGGAAGAGGGAGGAAGTGGAGGAGGATGTAGGGAGATGCTGGGAAAGAGGGAATGCTGGATGGCTGAGCCTCCTCTGGAAAGAGGAGATGCTGGGTTGGCTCCTTGGGATGAGGATGGAGCAGCTGGGGAAGACAAAGCCCTGAGGAGGTGGCACAAGGTGGCACAAGGTGGCACCTGAGAGAAGCCTCGAGGTGTGGGTGCTCCTGGCTGGGGCACTGAGCGGGTCCAGAGCGGCTCAGAGTGCCTGCCACTTGCTGGGGTCCTGTTTGGGATGGGACACAAGGAGTGGGGTCCCCAGCTGGCCCCTGGAGCAGGGACAGCATCAGTGCAGCAGGAACGGAGCATCCCATGGGATCGGTGCCCACAGCCCTGGCACAGAGCCCTTTGGGTTGTCCTGGGTGAGGGGACACTGGGAGGCATCCCACAGGATCCTCTTCCCAAAATCCTGGTGAAAAAATCCCAAAATCCCAAAATCCATGGCCAGGCAGGGCTGGGGCAGCACCTGCAGGGCCTGACCCCACAGCTGGGGATGGAGCCAGAACACCCCTGGGCACACCTGGAAAATGGGAACGCTCAGCACCCACAGCCAAGGCCCTGCCCAAGCTGGGGAAACTGAGGCACGGCGTGGGAGCTGTTCCCAAGGCCTGGCTGAGGGAATCTCCTTGGAAAGAACGGGGAATGATGAGGCAGGGATGGCCCTGACCCAGGCACGGGGTTTGGGATGCTCCAGCACCTCTCCTGCCCCTGGAACCCCCAAAAACGCTCCGAACCCCCCCTCAAAGAGCCGGCAAAGGGGCAGGAACCGCAAACCCCCTCCCCGTGCCCGGCTCTCCCCGCAAACCTCAGCGAGGGAAGGCTGCGGAGCCCGGCTCGGCTCTAATGGGATGCTTAAGCCGCCTTTTAGGTTTTTAATGAGCGGATCCCGGCAGGAATGCTAAACACGGGCAGGTACAGCCCTGCCTCGCGTGTTCCCGTGTCCTTGTCTGGCTCAAGTGAGCTCTGACCTCATTTGCTTCGCGCCGTTCAATTAACGAGGCGAGCGGCGCTGGGGGGAAGGGGGGGATGCCGTGGGGGGGTCACCCCATGTATTAATTTCCATTTTATGTTCCAAACAATTGAGCAGCACACGCCCCTGGTGGGGCCGTTCTCAGACTCTGCTCTCTCTTCCCACCAGACCCCCATCCCGGGGGGTTTGGGGGGACTGCGAGGACCCCATTTCAGCGTCTCCATCCCATTTTCCACCCAGAAAAGGCCGTTTTGCCGGGTTTGGATAATGTCCCTCCATCTTGTGCTTCATCCGGAACATCGATGGCTGCCAATGAGACAGAGATGATTGGGAAAAGGGCGAGGGAGGGAGAGAAATGTTTCCCGGGATGTTAAAATAGCCACTTCAGGGCACCGAAATTTATGCCGCTCAGAAATGGATTTTTTAGTCCGGGGTAATGAGAGAACAAAATAATTAATTCCTCTCCCGCAGACAAAAGGCTGGAGGCGCGGATCCAGCCCCAGCGTCCCACCAGCCCGGCAGGGAATGGGGCAATTCCTGCTGCCAGCAGCTGGATCTGCACCTTGGGGACATGTCCTGGGTTGGGACAGCTCCTGTAAAGGGTACCCCTCACCTCACGGGGGTTTTGGGGTGTGCAGGGGTCGGGGGATGCCCTATTCCCACCCCCATTTCCCTCTGTCCATCCCATGCCCACCCACGGGTGCCTGTGGGTGCCAGGGGGGGGGGTTGGAGCCCTAATTAAGAGCCCAATTATGAGATTTCCAAAGGGAAGGAGCTGCCAAGGCAGCCCCCCACTCTTTGGGGATGAACGGGGGGGGGGGGATTGTGCTTGTGATAAATATTAATTATGCCAAGCAGCCTCTGCAGCCCACCCTTGTCTCCACAACATTGCAGGACAGGGAGAGAACGGAGGCAGAGTCAATTTATTCACGGAGCAGGTCACTCCCTGCACGGAGAACATCCCTTTCAAAAGGGAGTTGCAACTGGAGGAGATCAAGCAGGGCTGAGTTTGCCTCCCTCAGATATGATAAAATATTCTAATAAATACTCGGGGAGCCCATGACAAGGAGAATGTTTCCTGCTGGTGAGACCTTCATGGCGGGGCCTTTTGGGGGGGTCTCCTGTTTGTGCTGAGGGATTTGGGGGCGCCTGAAGCATCCTCAGGGCCTGTCTGCCCCTCAGTCCCACTGGAGGATCACTGGGATGTTCTCCTTATTTCCAATTCTTAATGGAAAAACATGAAAATCTGTTGTTTCCTTGCCTTGGAAAATCTGTTCCTTGCCTTGGAAATTCTGTTGTTTCCTTGCCTGGGATGTTCAGGAGGGATTTCCTGCTCCCCTTGCTATGGGGAACACAACACCCCACGGGCTCCCTGGCAGTGTGGGTGGCCCCAGACACAGGGACAGCAGCACCCCAACCCCATCCCCACTCCCACTCTGTTCCTGCCCCCATTCCAGCCTCGTTCCTGTCCTTTTCCCACCCCTATCTTCACTCCCACCCCATTCCTGGACCTGTTCCATCCCCACTCCCATCCCATCCCTGGCCCCGTCCCATCTCCTTCTCTAATCCTGCGTCCATTCTGATTCTGTTCCTGGCCCCAATCCCAATCCAAGTCTCACCCTGGCCCTATCCCTATCCCTATCCCCATCCCCATTCCCATCCCATCCCATCCCATCCCATCCCATCCCATCCCATCCCATCCCATCCCATCCCATCCCATCCCATCCCATCCCATCCCATCCCATCCCATCCCATCCCATCCCATCCCCATCCTCACTCCCATCCCATTCTCAGTCCCAGCCCTGCCCAATCTCATCCCATCTCCATTCCCTGTTCCTGGCACCACCACCAATCCCAATCCCACCCTAAACCCACCCATGCCTGATCCCCTGATCCCATCTCACCCTTCACCTCCACTGCTCATCCTCCTCCTCCAGCTGGGCCCCACCATTCCCAGTGCCATTCCCAGTGCCATTCCCAGTGCCATTCCCAGTGTCATCCCCACCATTCCCAGTGCCATTCCCAGTGCCATTCCTGCCATTCCCAGTGCCATTCCCAGTGTCATCCCCACCATTCCCAGTGCCATTCCCAGTGCCATTCCTGCCATTCCCAGTGCCATTCCCAGTGTCACTCCCAGTGCCATTCCTGCCATTCCCAGGGCCATTCACTGTTCCCACCATTCCCAGTGCCATTCCCAATCTCTTTCCCACCATTCCCAGTGCCATTCCCACCATTCCCAGTGCTATTCCCAGTGTCACTCCCAGTGCC